>NC_035109.1:373437646-373747174 GCF_002204515.2 Aedes aegypti
TCCTCGGCGTGAGAGGCGTGTGTTCTAACCACTACACCAGGTCCGTCCCCATTCATCTAGTGATTACTCTAAGGATTCCTTGTAATATTTATACAGAGATTTCTACACACATTTTTCTAGAGGAGATCATCCAAGGATCTCTAGAAACTACTCTAAGGGTTTCGTAATGAAATTTTTCTAGAGGTTTCTTCAGGAATGGCTCAAATAATTTCTCCAGCGATTCCTCCAGGAATTAATCCAAAGGTTTTTCAAAAACTTCTCCAGTGAAGGATTTCCAATTTCTGAAAAAATCTTATGGTAATTTCTGATTAAATCCTTGGATTAATTCATGATGAAATCTCTAGAGGAATTTGTACAAGAATTTTTGGAGGTCAATAACGAGCCTCTAGAGAAAAAAAAGGAATTTCCGGGGGGGTTACTTGAAGCAATCTTTGGAATGATTTATGAAGCGATTTTCTTGAAGATATCCCTGGGAGAATTCTTGAAGGAAAATCTTGAAGTATTTTTTTTTTTAGTAGAATCCCTTACAGAATTCCTGGCAGAATCTCCAAACAAATTCCTGGTGGAATCCCAAGAGGAATTCCTGAGAAATCCTCCGGAATAACTCTTGGAGTAATCTCGACAGGTCTACTCTGATATTTCTGGACGAATCTCTATAGGACTATCAGGAAAAAGCGTTTGAAGCATCCTTGAAGAAATCTTTGAAGTTGTCCCTGGAACAATCTCTAGAATAATTGCTTGAAAAGTTCCAGATGAAATCCGTGGAGAATTTCCTGGAGTGTTGCGAAGATTTTTTTCCAGTAATTCCTCCAGGGGTGTTTCAAAAACTGCTTCAGTAAAGGAGTCCCTCGAGAAATTCCTGGAAAAAATCTTTAAGAAATTCATGAGGGAATCTCAAGAGGAATTTGTACAAGAATTTAACGAGGCCAATAACGAGGATGTGGAAAAAAAACTCGAGGAATTCCCGGAAAAATCTTTAAAGTGATTCGTGTAGCGATTTTCTTGAAGTAATTTCTTGTAGAATCCCTGAAAAAATCCTGGCGGAACCTCCAACGCAATTCCTGGTGGGTGGAATCTCTGAAGGAATTCCTGAAGAAATCTCCGGAATAATCCGGAATAATGGAGGAATATCGACAGGTCTACTTGGGGAAAATTCTGCAAGTATGCTTGGGGGAATTTCTGCCGAAATCACTGAAGAAATAACAGGAATAAATCTTTAAGATCTCTGGAGGAACTCCAAGGCAAAGCCAAGACTTTTGTAGAGATTTTTCTGGTGAAATTCTTGGAGGAGTCTCTGGAATGATTTCTGGACAAAGCTCTACAGAGCGGTTCCACGCCGTTTCGCAAACCCGATTATTTTTGTATTTTTTGAATCGCCTGAAAATTTGCATACAGATTCTGTATGACCAAAAATGTCATTTTGCACCTTCAGACCGCCATTTTGAACCTCGCCTTATTTTTGAGAAGGGCGTATCGGAAAATGCATGGCAAATCTTTAAATAACTGTAGCTCGAAAACGGTTTGTCCGATCGATTTGAGATCTTTTACAAAGTTGTAGGTATTGCTTAGGACTATATGGAGAAAAATATGCCCGGTAAAAAAAAGTTACAGATTATTTTTTATTTCAAAAACAAAATTTTAAAATCGATTTTCTCCAGAAACATAGTTTCGATTTTTTTATTTTTGGATATGTTTTAGGGGACAACTTATGTGATTTATTGCACAATGTTTCGAAATGGAAGAATTATGGACAAAAAAGTTATAATATTATAAAATATTACAAATTTTGAAAAAATCGAAATAAAGGAAAACAATATTTTTTTATGTGTTTATTTGATAGTACAGAAAATGCTTTTTTCAAACGTACTTCATGGGTACAAAAATAATGCGCTATGTTGTCAAGTTTTATCACTGTTGCAATCATCATTGAAAAAATGCGGTACAAAAACTTCGTGGTGTGAAGTACCTATGTAGTATATAAGGTAAGTCTGAAACCGTGAGAGCATTAGTGTTGTATCAACAGTGATTATTCAGTGATTGTAGGTGACGTTTATTTGCCTGTGAAATTGAGGTGCTACGAAAGCAGATACAGCATTATATTGTGGATTAAGGAGGCGTTTTACAAAGGTATTTATTTTTGTTGAGCGTGAAGCTATACAAATATCATTTTTTCGCAACGAGTTATATCAGTTCAAGATGTATTAAAGTTTTCAAACAAAGTTGTTCTAAACATTGTCGAAATCTTACGGAAGATAATATTAAGAAATTGGTTTTGTTGGGATTTGCTGAACAGAATAAATTAAATAGTAAGCTTAAAATTTGTGATTCTTGTCGTTTAAAACTGTCTAATTGTACTCAACTATCTAGTAGCGATGACTCATCGAGCAGTGATGAACATGTAAATTCTGATACTGAAATGAATGTTCCAAGTCAGGAGTCTTTGGCAACTGTACCGTCAATGACCTCGGTCAATACGACTGATTCTGAAATAGGTGAATGATCACAAAGTGTAAATATTGAAATTTTTAACAAATCAATTTCCAGTATTTTAACATCTCCAATTGATCGTAAAAAAATGAATTCAATAAATTATGTCAAGCTAAAATATGAAGAAGTTAATAAAAAAATCGAAAGAGAAATATTCAAGTTAAATACAATTGATGAAATTGACAGAGATAAGGTTAACGAGTTTGATGAAATTATTGCACAAATTAAAGATAAATTTTCTAAAGACGCTATCACCAGGAAAATTTTCCGTTTTTTAAGAACAATGAACTTCAAATTTTCATTTGTAAATTTCGTTTATATTTTTTTTACCGTGCATACTTTTTTTAAATACTTTAGTATATAGGTTTTGATCAAACAATAAACAATTCAGCTACGATGCACTCAATCAAAATAAAATATTTCTTTTTTTATTCGAAAATTTTATATAAATATGAGTATATCTCGAAATTGATGCAACCTAGAAAAAATTTACTTAAGTACTTTTTGAATGCAATTTTTCTGTACTTTCAAATAATCACATAAAAAATTATTGTTTTCCTCTATTTCGATTTTTTTTTCAAACTCTGTAATTTTTTTACAAATCATAACTTTTTTGTCCATAATTCTTCCATTTTGAAACATTGTGCAATAAATCACATAAGTTGTCCCCTAAAACATATCCAAAAATAAAAAAAATCGGAACTGCGTTTCTGGAGAAAATCGATTTTAAAATTTTGTTCTTGAAATAAAAAATAATCTGTAACTTTTTTTACCGTGCATATTTTTCTCCATATAGTCCTAAGCAATACCTACAACTTTGTAGAAGATCTCAAATCGATGGACAAACCGTTTTCGAGTTACAGTTATTTAAAGATTTGCTATGCATTTTCCGATACGCCCTTCTCAAAAATAAGGCGAGGTTCAAAATGGCGGTCTGAAGGTGCATAATGGCATTTTTGGTCATAAAGAGTCTGTATGCAAATTTTCATGCGATTCAAAAAATACAAAAATTAAATTTAAAAAAAAATTCGTCATGTTCGGTGGAATTGCTCTACTGTAAAAATAAATCAATTTCGTGTGTTGTTACAGCATCATGTAGATTTAAATAAATACACATTCAAATTTCAACTAAAAATGGCTGAATATTACATGATCGTGTAAATTTAAAGTGAATTAGATTGAAAAATAATGGATTGGTCGTTTAAATTTAGGTTTATTTTGATGCTCCAAATATGTGCATGAATATAAACTTAATTTTACAACATATTTTTAGCTGTGTATAGGAAATTAGGAGGAAACGTTTGAAGAATCCTTGACAAAATCTCTGAAGGAATCCCTGGAACAATCCGTAGAATAATTGCTTGAATCCTTTGTGAATTTACTGGAGGATAAAGTAAAGATCACACTAGAAGAATCCTTGTAGAGATTTTACTGCAGAAATCCCTGGAATAATCTTTGGACGAATCCCTAGAGGATCACCTGATAAAATTCCTGGAGGGATTGCTGAAGGTATTGCTTGAGTCCCATTGAAGCGGGTCTAAAAATCTAGTAACGATCAAAGGTTCTTCCTGGAAAAAGCTTATAGAGGATTGCTCAGAGGAATCGCAAGCGAAATATCTAGTGGAATTCCTAGAGAAATTGCTGTAGGGATTACGGTAGTGATATTCTTGGAGGAATTTCTGATACAATACCTGGAGTAATCTTCGAAGAAATTCCTGGAAGAGTGTCTGGAGAAATGTCTGGAAATGCAATGGAATCTCTGGAGGTTTTCCTGAAGGAATTCCTGGAGCTATATTTGAACTGGTCTCAAAGTTACGTTTTGCGATCAAAAGTTTTAATTCGTCCACGATAAAACGTAATTCTACTTAGAGGTCGTCGAATGATGACTATTGACGGATTCCATGTCAAATCGGTCAATCACAGAACTCGACCATCTTCGATTTGGATTAAATTTTGCACATGTTTTTGGTATGGTGGAATAAGTGTTTTCCATAGAAAAAATGATCATTTTGACTCAAGTATAACTTTTGAAAATGACATATACACTTTTGTATGCAACTTATTTGAAAAATTCTAACTCCGAAACTGTTGATTTTAGAAAAAAGTGTTCTATAAAGAAGTTGTAGTGAACCGTTTGGACTATAAGAAAAAATATACACTGGAAAAATATTTCATTTATTTTCATAAAAAATTCAAAAATAAAGCTTGAATTTTAAATTACACAAAAACCCCATTTTTAATATTTTTTAAATTTTCACCATACAATCTTGATAGCAAACAGATGTTTTTGACAAAGTTTCATGATGGAGAAATTTTTTATAAAAAAGTTTTTCTTAGAACAACTTTTGGTCGATTTTCAAAATTTTGAATTTTTGTCAAAATAAATACGTTCTGATTATAAAGTAAGCATCTTGAAATGATTCTAAGCCATAATGATTACATGAATAATTTCTCTAGAAGTAGCCATTTTCAAATTATATCAAGTTTAATGCCAAAAATATTGCTTAAATATTAAAATAGGCCGTTTTTATAAGTTATTCGCGTTTCTCCATTAATAATAAGACCATATTTCTTTCCACTTACTTATTTTCCTTGATGGAGAATCGCGAATCATTAATGAAAATGGCCTATTTTAATATTTAAATAATATGTTTTGCATTAAACTCGATATTATCCGAAAATGGCTACTTCTAAAGAAATTATTCATATAATCATTATGGCTTATAATCATTTCAAGATGCTTACTGTATCATCAGAACGTATTTATTTTGACAAAAACACAAAATTTTGAAAATCGACCAAAAGTTGTTCTTAGAAAAACTATTTTATAAAAAACTTCTCCATCATGAAACTTAGTCCCAAACATCTGTTTACTATCAAGATTCTATGGTGAAAGTTTAAAAAATATTAAAAATGGGGTTTTTGTGTAATTTAAAATTTAAG
The DNA here is from genome assembly GCF_002204515.2 of Aedes aegypti. NCBI lineage: Eukaryota > Metazoa > Arthropoda > Insecta > Diptera > Culicidae > Aedes > Aedes aegypti. Next base: position 373,443,077 of record NC_035109.1, read on the forward strand.
TTTTCTTTTTGATTTTTTTATGAAAATAAATGAAATATTTTTTCAGTGTATATTTTTTTCTTATAGTCCAAACGGTTCACTACAACTTCTTTATAGAACACTTTTTTGTAAAATCAACAGTTTCGGAGTTAGAATTTTTCAAATAGGTTGCATACAAAAAATTATAGGCCATTTTCAAAAGTTACACTTGAGTCAAAATGATCAATTTTTCTATGGAAAACACTTATTCTACCATACCAAAAACATGAGCAAAAATTTAATCCAAATCGAAGACTATCGAGCACGATTTTTATTTTCTTTTCGACTCATTCTGGATGGAATTCGTCTATTTGTTATATTATCTTTATTTTTCTAATTTGGCCTAACGGAAATGGTCAAAAATGATCCCTATGCACAAGGGAGGTTAACATTAGGTACTGATTTTGCAATGATTTTCATAAGCTCGGTTTTATCTAGATTTCATCTGTATTCTGCTCCACCTAGATTCTGATCTAGATTTTATCAAGATGTTGATCTAGATTCCATCTAGGTTTCGATCTAGACGTCATCTGGATTATGATCTCGATTTCATTAAGATTCTGAACCCAATCTCATATATTCTGATCTAGATTTTAAAGTATCTTTTTAGTTATTGATCTAGATTTAATTCAGATTCTGATCTAGATTGAGTATGCTCTAGATTTTGGTGAAGCTTTTATGTAAATTTTAATTAAGATTTTATCTGGAATTGGAAGGGATTTCTAACAAAAAATTGAGAAAATCTTAGTTTACGATGAATTAGACAATTGACTCTTGTCTTGTAAACGAAGGCACTGATTTCCCTCTCACTCGGCGTCATCGCAGTCGTAGATCACTCTCAATCAGACTTCGAGATTGATCAATCAACACCCGTCTGATAGAGCACAGGCAAAAAATCTGTCAAGAATCTCACTCATCATTTCGGAGGAATCGAACTCGAGTAAGTAGTCAACACAACACACACACCGCGCCAAATCAGCTGACCATCAATTGTGCCACCGAAGTCGCGTGACTTTTGGCGATTTGCGATACGTCGACGGCGGCGTCGTCGTCTTCTTTCGTGTATAGTAATCGATTGTATAGTATCTAATCGTCGTGGGAGGAGGAAGCGCCTCGAAGCCGTTGACATAATAATCATATGAGCTGGGACGGAACGTCACTCGCCGACGACGACTGTCTGGGTGGTATTTTGGGGAGCATGTCAGACGATTGGATTTTTTTTCGACGATGATGACCAACAAATTTTGGGTTTTGGATAATGGATCGATGATTTTTCGCGTGGAAATGATTGGAAGCGAGGGGACGCAAGTTCAAGACCCATCCGACATCAGTTTTTTTTTTCAAACGCCTACTAGATTCCCTCGCTAGATTTGCTCGAAAATCGCGCAGACATCAGCTGTTTGTTGTTTATTTCAATGCGGTCGCATTTCAGACGTGTCGCTGTTGGCAGACGACATCCAATCGAGCAGCGAGTGAGTGAGTGGGTGAGTGGGTGAGAGGGGAGGCTGTCGTCTGATGTCTCCGGCTTGGTCACCGTCGCGCATTTCTAAAAATAACCAGACGGGGATCCTCTGCGACACAACTATTCAGATTCAGGGCGGGGCTATTTTTGCGAGCGACTTCGGAAGATATATTTTCACACTCGTTTCGGCATAATTGGATTATAATTTCTGTGTTTTTCTCCTCCGAGCTAGGAAAGAGCCGAACGGCTTGCGATTTCGGTTTAGGAATTTACATTTCTTTTGAATTTTATTCGATTAACCTTTGCGTATCAAAGCCTGTTTCAATGATATCCAAATCTTCAATCAGCTCATTTTCCAACCGATTTTTTTTTTTTTCAAAATGAATGGCATCCGATCTAGATTTGTCCACATTTGCAAGGATCAAATTATGAAACGGGTTCACAACCTTTAAATATTACGAAAAGTTTTACTCTATAAAAGAAGAAATCAAGAGAAATTTGCGATTAGGGCTTAACTGGCTGATCAATAACAATAAAACAATAACGAGTGAAATTTGCAAGTAAAATTGTAAATCACAATTGGAGAACATATCCTCAAACATGAATCTTTTCTATGAAATTCACATTTCAAAAACTTTTTTTTTTAATCTCCATTAATACCACACATATATCGCGTTACAATTCCAAAGGGCCAATGATCAATTTGAAAACAAATCGCGTTTTGCACTTCCTAGCAATCACAAACTAGGCAAAAATAGTCAGCATTATCATAAAACTTACCGTTACTAGATTTTCAAAACGGCCAATGACCGTTATTTTTCAAATCTACCATTGGCCCCCTGCTTAAAACGGCCAATGATCGCATAGCTCTCGATCTCCATCAAGTGGGCCTGCAATCGGTAAATTTCGGCTTGTAAACACTATCGGTAAACTGTCATTGGCATTAGCACGGTGAGAGACCAATGACTCTCTCTCTCTCTCTTGGTCATTCGTAGTAAACAAAAAGGGCCAAGCCTTGGGCCAATGCACGCTAACAAAAATCTAGTTGGCTATAAAAAAGGTGTGTGTTGAACGATTTCAGCTCTGTTGGGCTTAAATGAAGGGCACACATGTCTAATTTCAGACCTCCAGAGTAGTCGAGGGATCTAGAGACTTGTTCTCTAGCGCCAATGAAAAACCACCAGTTGGCTTAACCGGGCCCTGGATTGCAAAGCACTTTAGCCCATCACCAGCAACGCCACCCGGCGCATTAAGCTTTGCGCGAACTTTGTAATACGTGCACGAACTACTAGCAAACATTTTGTAGGAACATGTGTAAACATCGAATTTAATCATGTGACGTCACTCAAGATGGATAGGAATGACGTCGTCAAGTAGCTGTCAGTTTTCAGAATATCACCTTCTCAATATAGTACACCGTGGTACATTCAAACATGGTGGTTCGCCGAACTTGCGTTGCAAAGTTGTGAATTATGGAAGGAAAGCAAATTATCGTCTTGGTCAGATTTTTAATGAAAACATTGGTGTTAGAAGAGCATTTCTCCAAAGGCTCTTCCAGATTTTTTTTTAAGATTCCTCCATGGATTTTACCACAATTTATCAGAAACAGATTCCTTCACGAAGATGTTTTGAACGCAACCATTTTTTTTAGAACGGACCAGATAGGGCTCCAGGAGTACCTTCAGCAATCCCCACAGAAATTCTATATTGAGTTCCTTCAGAATTTTCAGGGATTTCTTCAAAGGATATTCCAGGGATTCTTCCAGGAAAAATCTCTACGGGGATTCCTCTAGAGATTTTGCAACGAGTTTCTCAAAGAATAGCCGAAGAAATACCTCCAGTGTTTTCTGCATAGAATTCTTCGGTAATATTTCTAATGAGATTCCTCCTAAGAATTCCTCCATGATTTTTCCAGGGATTTGTCCAGGGATTCCTCCCGAGATTTTTCCAGGTTTATTCCTCCAGATTCCTTCCAGGGGATTCCTCCAGAAATGCTTCCTGAAACTTCTCCAAGCATTCCTCCAGAACAATATCTAGAGGGATTCTAGCAGAGATGTCTTCCGGAGATTCCTCCAGGAATTCCTGTAGCGATTCCACCAGTCATTTCTCCTGGGATTCTACAAGTAATTACTTCACGAATTTCTTAAGGGATTCCTTAAGAGTTTACTCCAGCAATTCTCCTATATATAGCTTCAGCATAATCACAACAGGCAATACTTTAAGGATTTTTCAACTACACAACTTTTCCACAATAAGGATTTGTTCAGGGCCTCAAAAATTACCTCCGGAAACCTTTCCAAGAATTCCTCTGGAAATTCTTTCAGAAATTCTATCATGCATTCCTTCAGGAATTTCATCAGAAATAATCCCAAGAATACTTCCAGTGATTTCTTCAAGATTTTTTCCAGAAAATCCAAGAAAAATACTTAAAAGGATCGCAGGAGTAATCCCAAGAGGAACCTATAGAAAAAATATTAGGAAATCCCTGAAGGGTTTTATGGAGGCATCCCTAGCTGAAATTCTGGGAGAATAATTGGAGAAATCTCTGGAAAAATCCTTGGAGAAATTCTTGCTGGAGTTTTGAAGGAATACTCGGGAAAATGTCTAGAAAAATACCTGAAATAAAAATCCCTAGAACAACTGCTAAAGGAACGATAAAAAGAGTTTTCTGGAGGAATCTGCAGAAACTCCTGAGAAAACTGCTGAAAATTTTCAGAAGGATTACCTGGATAAATTGCTGAAGAAATTCTTGGAGACATACAGACATTCCTTAAAAACCGGTCTATTGGGTCAGCGAATTCCGAGAAAATTTGCTATGTTGTTCCTTATCCGATGTAAGGATACACATGTTTTTGGATTTTTTATTAGGGTGACCATTTCCAAAATAGGGTGATCAGAAAAATAGCGATTTTGCAAAATTTTTATTTTTTTTTTAAATTATAACTTTTGAACCGCTTGACCGATTTTCCATTTTCTTGGACGAAATGAAAGCTAAAGATTTTGATTTTTCAAGAAAAAATATAAAATTTCACAAAAATTGTTTTTTTTTTTCGTTACATTAATAAAAACAATAATTTCCGTTTTTTGTGTTTTGAAGAACTCGGGACCAAATGGGTTATTGCTGTTCTCATTTTTTCTCAAAAGTTCAGAAAATTTTACGTTCACTGTCAAGTCAAGTTTACTCGGGTCAGTCAAGCGGTTCAAAAATTATAATTTAAAATAAAATAAAAATTTTGCAACACCGCGATTTTTCAGATCACCCTATTTCGGAAATGGTCACCCTAATCAATAAATCCAAAAACACGTATATCCTTATTTCGGATAAGGAACAAAATAGCAAATTTTCACGGAATCCAGTGACCTACTAGATCGGTTTTTCGTGGAATGGCTGCATATGTAGTCATCTTTGGAGAAATCCCTGGAGAAAATTCCTGGAGTATCCTTGGACAAATTTCTGAAAGAATTATTGTACAGATTTTGCTGGAGAAATTTCTGTTTATATATCTCTGGAAAAATTCTTGGGCGAATTGCCAAATTTATGGAGAAATACTTGGAATAATCTCTGGAATTTTTTTTCTGGAGAAATTACTGAACAATGAAAAGTTGGATGAGCATTTGAAGAATTCCTTAAATAGTCCCTAATGATTTTCATAACTATGAAATAAATGGAAATTTTGAGGAACTCGTAGAGAAATCTCTGGACACAATTTCTTGAATAAAATCTCAATGAATATTTGTAATAGTTTTGGAAAGAAGTTTTCTGAAAAATATATTAAGTTAAGTAAAGAACGTTTACAAATAAAATCCATATAGCATTCCAGAAAAAAAGCCATAGAATGTAAGGAATCTTAATCCAAAATTTTTAATTGAAAAACGTTCCTACAATTTTTAATTTGAAACTATTGGGTTTTTGTGTGAAAATAAAAACTAGAATTCTTCCAGGAATTCATCACAAGTTTTTTTCAGAAACTTTCAAATATTCCTTCTGAAATTAGTCCAAAGATTTTTAATGTTTTTCCCAATTTCCTTTCAAGAATTCCTACCTACGATTTTCTCCAGAAATTTCTCTATGGCCTCCAAGGATACTTGCCACCTCTAGAAATCCTACTAGAAATTTCTTTACGAATTCATTAAAGGATTCCCCAAGAGTTTCCTCCAGGGATTATCCCAGAAAAACTTTCAGGGAAATCGCTACAGGAACTACTACCTGGATTTTTCCAGGGATTTTTTCCCAGAAAAAAATCAAAATCGCTCTAAGTTTTCATTGAGGAAGTCAATTGCAGGATTCTCTGAAGGGATTCCTGGAAAAATGTTTGAAGTATTCTTTCTTTGTAGGGATTTTTCTGAAATCTCAGGAGAAATTTTTAAAGAAATTGCTGGACAAATCTCTGGAGGATTTCCTGAAGGAATCTCTGGAAATATTTCTGTGGGAATTACAATAAATTGCTGAAGGAATCCGTGAAGGCATCTCTGAAAGAATCTCTGGAGTAAAGGAAAGGGGCCCTATCGGAATTGATATTAAAATACGGTTTCCATTGAAAGCTTTTTTTAGAAGAATCTCTAGAGAATTTGTTGTAGAAATTCCTTATGATAGGCTTGGGGAATCGCTGGAGAAATCCATGAACAAATCTCTGGAGGAATAAGTGGAGTAATCACTTGAGAAATTCTTGCAGAAAGCTCTGAGCGATTTCAAGATAAATCACTGCAGGGAATCATGAAGGAATCAGTGGGAAAAAAAACACAAAATTATCCTTGAAGGCATTTTTGGAGGGATCCCAGGAGATTTTCTATCTGACCCGTTCCCAAAATTATGGTTGCGGTTGAGTTTTCGGAATTATTAGAGATAAAATATCCCTTTACTTTTAGGTAAAATTTATGAATTTTGATTCATGGAATGATACCACTTTGATTCTTCTTGACCACCGAAATAACCCAAGAATGACCACCGGAGATACCCGTATAGTGGGACATGTCAGTATTTGCACCAAAACTGAGCATACGACGGCTCAATCTTCATGATTTTGAATACCTGTGACTCTTCTAGTTCAATTATAGATGAACGACAATAATTTTCGATATTTAAGTCATGACATCGTGAATTAGAGTCGCGGTTCCATGACTCGAAGTCATGATATCATGAAGATCAGGATTTGGGAACCTTACAAATAGAAGTTGTGTACGCAAAGGTTACATGAATTTCGATACAAAAACCACATTAAATTGCAAAGAAATTCCCCCAGGTGACTTCATCGTGTTTTCGCCTTAGGCGCTCGTCGGATTGACACATTTAAGCTTGTAATCGATTCGAACAACAACAACAAAAAACTCCTACACCCGGGATCCTCAAGGCGGTCGTCGTCGATAAATCACCGCAGCTGCTCGAGGAGCAGACGAAATGGAAATTTATTCCAACAAATAGCCGATCCGATTAGTGTCCGGCTGCCCGGCTGGCTGACTGCTTGCTCCCTGGAAATTGGAAATTGTAATTCAATTCGGACTCAATTTTCTCCCAACACAATGGGGAATGTATAATTTCCTAGGCAGAGTAGATAACCTTTCTCGGGCCGGAATATGGAAAGAGGACGGACGGCCGACGGACAGTCGACACGGTTCTCTTCGGTGCAACCCGGTGGTGTTGATCGAGTGTGAACAGCTGTGCTATTTGTTAATCAAATTGCGCTAACCTTGAAAATTTTGACGAGCTGGCTGGTTGGTGGTTTTCCATTGGGCGGCGGCGCAGACGACAACTCTGCAGCTGATCCCGATCGGATCGTATTCTCGCTCTTATTTTTTCGGGAAGCGCTGGACAAATCAATTCAATGGAGATTAGATTATTCAGCCTACGGGTAACGAATATCGCACATGTGTTCTTTCTTGGGGATCTTCGACGGACGCGCCGTAGTCTACTGGAATCTATTAAATCATTTTCGGCATAAAATCAGGAATCAAAGTCATGAATAGTTTAAACAGTTCGCACAGCTGACAGCTGCGGTTTTGGAAGGAATCCTTAAGGAAATTGTTTTTCTCCGGATACAACTTCATCAGCATTTCAGAAATAATGTTAATCGTTTCATGAATATCTTGTAGACTATTACTGAACACCTGGATAGATTGCGCAAAATATTGATGACGCTAGTTTAGATCGTCGAACAGAAATCTTGTCAGATTGAAAACAAAAACCTTGGATGAATTCGTTCTAGAAAAATTCCGAAGGCAGATTTTGGGAACAAAAAGGATTAAAATGTTAAGCATGAACTACAAAGAACTCCGGAATAAACTAATGTCAAGAAGAATCGTAGCCAAATTTCAACCCACCAGTCCACAAACATCTGATCGTAGTGCTTCAAGACACTCTGGATGCATATGAGTTCAAAAAGACAGTCGTTACATAGATATTGGCTACTGTTGATTTCGTGAATCTTCAAAACTGATGAGACTTCCGATAGTTTTGAATATTTTAAGTTACTCATACATTTTTTCACAGAGTATACGAGTTGGCCACTATCTGTCATATGGATCTTTACAGCATGTACTTGATGATTATCTCTATGATTCTACATGCCTTATGATTCATCGGAATTCTTCAGCACTTCATGGATTGCTGGCTACTGGCACACATGTTGATAGTTTGTAAACCTTAAAATAGCATATTCCTGCTTTCGATTTCGAATAGCTCTTTGAAACGATATACTTGAACTCAAACACAACTTCTACGCATATAAAGAATGTATACATACCTATAGGTGCATAATAACTGCCACAGTGTGGATTGAACATTTACATGACCTACAGGGCTGGTAGCGACTCGATGTTTTGAAAGCATAAACTTAAGAGATCTCTTACCTGAAAGGAAAAAAAATAAGAAATTTCATCAGAAATAATTAAGGTATTCGCTCAAAGATTTAAATATAACTCCGAAGATACCTTCAGAAATTCATCAAGTGATTTCACAGCGTAACAAAAATAACAGTTTTGTGTGTCTCAAGAATCTAATTCAAGCGTGTGCTAGAATAAGGGCGTAAGTCGCATGATCGATTTCTCTTCATCGATCCTCTCTTCTGTGAATAAAGGTGACAAGATGCGGGTTTGTAAGTATTCTTTCACTTCAGGACGCTAGGCAGCGATACAATCTTGCGTCCTGAGGTGAAAAAATGCTGACAAACTTGCATCTTGTCGCCTTTATTCACAGAAGAGAGGATCGACGAAGAGAAATCGATTATGCGACATACGCCCTTATTCTAGCACACGCTTGAATTATGTATCTCTTGTGGATTTGTAATTGCTAAATTTAATGCCGATCGGAGAAATGTTCAAGCACTTCACAATTTTATGCTACAGGTTGCCAAAGTAGTCAATCAAACTCTGGTTTTATTGATGTCTAAATGAAACTTAAACTACGATTTATCAATCTTTTTAACCCCCTAATACCCAAATTTTTATTTTCGATTTAAGTATTATTTTTCGTTATCTAAAATCGTTCTAACCACGTTTTGGGCATTTATTTATTTTTATTCGCAAATTTTTAAAATTTGGTTATTGATTTTTATAATTTTTATTTTTGAACATCCCTAGCTTTTTTTATTTTTTCTTGAAGCCTTTTCTAGTTGTTGATTTTTGGCAATAATAAAAATTTAAATTGTTACGGTATGTTTTAAAAATATGAAATTTTTAATTTTTTTTTCGAGGCGTATTTTATTTTTCATGTAACTAACGGAAAAATAGGTTTGAAATGATTTTAATACCACCAGGCTCTTCGTTTGTGATAGGTTAATCGTAGAAAAATATAAAAGGTACGATTTTTTATATTACACGTTAAATGAAGCACAGGCATTTGTAGGTTATATAAGAATGCAATTTTTCAAACAATTTCTAAAAATACAAAAAAGTTTCAAAAGTCATAAAAACTTTTCTTATATGCGTGTTATGAGTCAAGGTATAAGCCAAAAATAAAATCATTTTGATTTCCGAGCTACAAAAAATACACAAAATTCCAAAGTGTATTCCGTCTAAAGGCGGGGTTGGGTATTAGAGGGTTAATGATCTAATCCACCAAGCATGCAAAATAGGACTTCAACTGTCATTTAAGACTAAATTTAGATTAAATCGCTTGTTTAACATGCTTGCTGTTTCCATATAAAATTATTCACTTACACTCTTACATGGCAAAATATAATACTTTTTTAAATCATGAAAATAAAACTTTTAAGTATTGAACGTATTATGACAATTGAAAATAAACTATTGTTTAACACATGAAGTATGAATTCTTGGGGAAATTATGGAGCTGGAAAACTTGCATGCAAGTTGACTGAATCGTTAAAATCTCCATACTCAATAGACAATATCTCAAAAACTATACGTGCCATGATAGTTTTGAAGATGGCAATAGGTTTAGCAATACTAAATTAACTAAATATCAGTATTTTGATGTCTCAGACAACATTGTGTTCCAAAGTATTATTTACCATGAATTCCCCCAGTTCTTTCAAATATTTCCCAAAGAAATCATCAAAAATATTTCCAGGATTTTTTGAAGATAAATGTCGAAGAAATTTATCAGAAATTATTGAAACATTTCTAAAGAAAACTCTCAAGTAACCTCTGATGAAACATGTTGAAGTTCTAAAGTAATCCTTGGCGAATAAGAATTTCTGAAAGGACTCTTGAAGAAATTTAAAAGATTTCCTAGATAACTTCATTTACTTACAGATATTTCACTAAGCATCTCGAACATTTATGATCTAGATAACTTGTTAATAAAATTGAAAAAAAAACAACCGTGTCTCTGGATAATATCCCGTAGAAATTTTTGAAGGAAATCATTGAATACCATCGGACGGAATCCCTAAAAAAATATGCAGGGATAATCGAAGAATTTACTGAAAAAAATGCTGTAGTATTAGCAGGTGTGCAACCCTAAATAAACTTTCGAGGATTCCACAGGGATTTTTATGAGTAATTCCTTGAGACATTTTTGGAAGAACTGCGTGAGTCCCATGTGGAATTTTTAAGAGGAAGTTCGGAAATGTTCTGAATTCATTTCCTCGAATAGCCCTTCAAGAATTCTTTTGAGCAATTCTTTTCAATAACCGTGGATGAATAGACGTAGAACAGGATTAATCGAAAAGTGGAAAAATATCTGTAGGATCGACTAATCCTTTAACCGAACTATCTAGTTGTTACTCTAGAAGATCTTTCAATGATACCTATGATACCTACAGAAATTCTTCCAGGAGAATTCAGAAGGGATTCAAAGAAATTCGTTGAGGGATTTTTTCGAAACATCTTAGGAGAGTCTAAGGAAAAATAAAAAAATATTGGAGGTAGTAGCGTTGGTGTGCTCAAGGATTTCTTGGAGCAAAATCTGTAGAAATTCCTATTAGCATCCTTTGACAAATGGGTGGGAGCATTTCTGGGAGAATTGGTAGATAAATCTTCCACAATGATAAACAACTTGTTTTAGCTTTTAAAAACTGTGTGGGTCCCAACGGAATAAATTAAGCTAAACAATCTTGTAGACTTCCGTAGAGCCAAAAGTTCTTCACGGCTTGTATATTAAGACTTTGGGCACTGAAAATGCGTAATTTGGTGAGCGAAGGAACTCGCTATCTTTTTCCGTTGGGAAGTTATTGTTGTTGTTTTTTGTGAAACCACTCCTACTTTGATTGTGGGGATCCCTAATTGGAGCAAACATAAAAAATATTTTTGACGGCATACAAAATAGTTGTATATAGCAAAAAAAAAATACAGATGAGTTATTTTTAACTCTAATGAAATGCCTTGAATAATAAAGATTCTGTATCGGAAAAACTTCAATAACTTAGGAGAAAAAATAGATATCAACAATCTTTTGCATGCAAATTTGCGTTTTCTCAAGTTCTAAAAGTCGATGAAAAAATCTGGAAAAAAAAAGGTACGGTAAATAAACTATTTAGAAGATTTTTATTGTATGTATTTTTAAATTAATTTACATTTAGACCATGAAAAATAAATTTTAGACAAAAACAGTCTTCTAAAAAAATGTTTCTAAAAATACAGTTTTTTATTCAGTGTTATCTGAAACTACGGGTGGTCCACAATTTTACATAAATAATATAATCAACTTTCTTATTTGCAAAAATAATGGTATATACTCTTAGGTAAAGTTGTCAAAATTCAATCAACTTCGCGAAAAAGTAGCTCAAAATTTGACCGATTTAGAGCATTTTTCTCCATCAACGTAAAGTGGTCTAAGAAAATCAGGTTTTTTAAACTATAATATTAACTTCTCGTCAAGGTAGTCTATGAACGATTTAAAGAACTTGAGGAAACGCAAATTTTCATTGTTCATTGTCAAAGATTGTTGATATCTATTTCAGCTCAAAAGTTTTTCTCATAAAAAATCGTTGAGTTACAAAAATAACACATTTATAATTTTTTGCTGTAATATACTACTTCATTTTTTCCTTTGAATTCCGTGAAAAAATATATTTTATTTATGTTTGCCCCAATCAGAGACATCCACAATCAAAGTATGCGTGTTTTTACTAGAAAAACAACAATAATTCCCAAACGTAAAGAGATAACGAGTTCCTTCACTCGCCAAATTACGCATTTTGAATGCTCCAAAAGTGTTTCATAGACTACTTTGATGAGATTACAATTGAACACGCTGGAGCCAGAAAACCGATCCTATCCCATTACCCCGAATGCCATCTTCCCGAATGCCACTACCCCGAATGTACCATTACCCCGAATTCCATCACCCCGAATGCTTTTTCCCCGAATGTACAGTTCCCTTGAATGGCATTGCCCCGTGATTTCGGGGTGATGGCATTCGGGGAAATGGCATTCGGGGAAATGGAATTCGGTGTTATGGGGTGGAATCCAAACAACCAGTTTTCGTTGGACTACCCCATTTTTCGTTGGACTACCCTATGTCAAAAAGCTCAAAATCGGTTAATTTAAGCACAACAAAAAAAAAAATATATTTCGCAAGGTTGCTTGAATAATCCTAAAACTTTGCTGAAGCATGTATATTGTAATTTCTACAAATAATAAAGTTAGTTATACCATTTCTATGAAAATGTGGACCACCCTAATTTTCAATAACACCAAACGATGGGCCTTACTAATACAAACAACTTTGCAGAAGATCGTTTTCATCAAATGTTTCATTCTCAAGGTCAAAATGCAACTTTCCGCGTAAAACTGCTTTATGAACCACTGTGTATTATAATAAAAATGCTTGATATTAACATGATCATGTAAATTTGAATCAAATTTTATCGAAAAACACATATTTTTGCAGTTGAAATTTGCCTTTATTTGGATGCTCCAATGATGCATAAAAAACAACTCACAATTACATAATTACACAATTAAGGTGAAGATGTATCGAAGCCAAACTTCAAATTTTCAAGAGCACGGATCTGGAGAACCAAACATCCGTTTGAGCTGAAAACCTAATTGATTGGTCACCACCAGCTAGTGACCAATCGATTACGGTTTCAGCTTAAACGGATGTTCGGTTCTCCAGATCCGTGCTCTTGAAAATTTGAAGTTTGGCTTCGATTCATCTTCACCTTAAGGAGATCCAACAAACATATGTGAACTATTCAAAAGCTATCTGGGCATGCCGTAAGTAGTTTTAGTATTTATCAGGGATTGAACTAGGAGGTAATTGAGAATACTTCTCACTTATCGCTCTCTGTAACAATCATGATCCGCAGCACATCATGAGAGTCTTATTATCATCTTCTGCTACAGCTCGGACTAGATCGGGGGCTAACAGTACATGATAAGTATCGCGTTAAGTATCATACAGGCGTATCTGTAGTTATCGATTTCTCTTCGTCGATTTCCTCTTTGCAGTATTACACGAAATTCAATCGGTTCTCGAAACATTTTACGGTTCAGTACGATGAAGGATGATGAATACTATCCATTGAATCAAAAATATCAATCTGAAACAATCGCCCGGCCAAATAAGGCAAGAAATCCATCTAAACAAGCTTCAAATCTGGGGAACAGTTTTGCTATAGGATGTTCAGGAATTGTTCATCATGTCAGTAACACCTACCCCCAATGGTTAATAAGCGAAAAAACAGGTTTTATCATCCCTCTCTCTTTTGGGTTCTAGTTCACTGTTTTTATTTCATGGACCGATACAGACGGGATGTTTTTCTTCGCTTTCTTCAATCGTGCTTCAAATTTAAATGAGAGCGAATTCTTCAATGCCTGGTATTTATGCATTTTGAAGCCTGCAGATTTAGGGACCAACATGGCCGTGGCGGTACGCGCTGCTATTCAGCAAGGCTATGCTGAGGGCCACTTTTGTAAGTTTATACAGTTCATTTAATTTTACACGAATGACCTTCTTGTATGGAATATTGCACACAAGCTTCAGATTCAGGCCAACCTGTAATTTTGAAAACTAATATAAAAATACGATGATAATATATTTTTTTTACATGCAACTCGATGTAAATTTTTTAACTGGTCGACGATATTTTCGAGCTGAGATTTTTTTTGACATCCTTTTTTTTCTTTCTTATCTCGTTTATTTGGCAGGCTCAGGCGCCGTAGGCAGAGCCGAAATCTTTTCTTTTTTTTACATTATTTACATTTTGAAATTTGAACTTATTTTAAAAACTATGTTAATTTGCGGAAGTTTTAAGGTTAGTTAATACATTTGTAATTTTTGACATCCTTGTTTATAGAGAATCTACACGATACATGAAAGTAAACATTGTCAACAAGCACAAAAAGCTCTCAGGAACTGTAAAAGAGCTTATAGAACACTAATGTGAGAAGCAGACTTTCTCTCCTAGTAGGAACGTTATGCCAGAAAGAATAAGCCTATGTTTCAAATTTCACTATTTTTCATTCATTCGAACAAGAACAAAGAAGACATCACTGCCAATTATGCTTTATGAGCTAAATTATTTTTTATAACAAAGATATACACAAAATACAAACCAGGACCATATATATTCCTTAATATCTTAAGCTTGCATAAGGAATTCAATGGTTCGTACTTTTTAAGAAGACATTCTTTCGGATTTCGGCATGAATTCCAGTAAGGTCTTGAAGTAGATTTCAGTATGGTAAATTATGAGAACTCATGTTGATTTCAGGAGTAATCTTTGTCTGAATCTGGTCGAATTTTGTATCTAGTCAGGGTGGAAATTAGCGAATTCCTTCAATTGAAATCCTTCTAGGAATCATAGATGAATGATTTGTTGTATTCTGGGTAGAATTACTATTAGATTCTGAGAGGAATCCATGCTACTTTCAATGATGAATCGTTATTGGATTCTGAAAAAAGTCGTCGGATTCAGGGCGAAGAAATCTCTCTTGGATAAAACCGATGTGGTTCTAACGACAATCACTATCGTATTTCAAAAAAAAAAAAATCCCACAAAATGTTGACACGAATCTGCTTCTCGGAGCATTCTCGGAGAGACGCTTGGCAGGTTCTGGAAGATAACCCTCCAAGAATCCACTGCCAAATTCAAGAGTCGAATTGCAGGAGAATCTATGTCGGAAATCTCTTTCGTATCGTTCAAATTTTTGAAGGATTTGGAAAGATGTATGTGTCCGATTCTAGGCAAAAATCTGATCTAATGCTGGTGAAATTTCTGTACAATTATAGAAGAAAGATCTACCGGATATCAGAAAAAAAACTCCTGTCAGACTCCAAGAGAAATTCCTGCTGGATTATGGAATAAATCCCTTTAAATAAAAAAAATGTTAGATTTGTGTAGCTATCGCTACGAGAGCCGAGGATTAAGATCTGTCGGATTAAGTGAGAAATACTGTGCCCCTGTCGGATTCAAGAACAAGCCGTTACCGAAATCTAGGAGGAACCCTGTCAGAAATTTGAGAGTATTTGTCACTTGTTGCTCTCTGTGAAAATCATGATCCGCTACACATCATTAGAATCAGTTTATCATCTTCTGCTACAGCTCTGATTAGTTAAACCTCATTTAAATAAGCTCCAAACTTGTTGGACCTTATTGTTATCGTATGGTCGATGATTGTTTATCTTGTAAGTAAAATAAAACCAACGCCAACCCCAAAGAAATTGGTTTTATCATCGCTTTCTCTTAGGGGCTCTCTTTCGCAGCCGTCTTTTAGGAAGTTTGTAATGCCGATCATGGATCGATACATATAGAGTGTATTCCTTCGCTTGCTTCGCTCGTGCTCCAAAATCAAAACAGAGCGAATTTTACAATGCCTGTCCATTTATGATCGACAATATAAAAAATGCTAGAGCGAGACTCGAGCCACGAACCTTCCAATTGAGAACCACGTACTATACCACACTACCACTTCGTTGTGTTGAATTGAGGGTGATCAATCGAAACGAATGAGATGAAGCAAAGCGCATCGTTTAGTGTTGTAACTCTGGATGTTACGCTTATAAGGAATCATTATTATGACTTCAGGAACCGTGATTAGTGGTTCTGATATCATGACCTAATTAATTTATGAATTTGCGTATGAAGAATTATTATCGAACTTATGGAATAATGCTTGTTAGTACTTTGAGAATCGTTGTCGTATTTTCTAAGGAACTTTCAATAAGTAATTCAACGAGAGTTCTCGTAAGGTTTAAAGGGAAATATCTACCGGAGTATGGAATAAAACATTACAGAATTTTAGCGAAAATCTCAATTGAAGTCGCTTTCCGGGAGGAATCTCTGACGGAAGCAAATTGGAACTTTTTGGAGGATTCAAGGATGTCGAACTCAGGAAGAACTCGGAGGAGGTTTTGAGGATCTCTATCGTATTTTAAAAAAAAATCCGATCAAATTCGGAGGCAAATCACTGACGTTTTCAGTCGGCTGGCTGTCGGATTCCTGGAAATTGGTCGTGCTCCTGAAGAAATATTTGACAAACTCAAGAAAAAGTAGCTTTCGGGTTCTGGAAGAAATTTTCTGTCAAATTCCGTACGGAATATTCATCTTACAGAAGAAATCCTTGTCAAATTCTGAGAAGAATCTCCTTTATAATCTGGAAAGGATCCTGGACAGATACTTGGAGAAGTTCCTGTCGAATTTCGTAAGAAACCCCTTTCGAATTTTGTTGAATGAAATCTCTATCGTATCAGAGGGTAATTTATCAGATTTCTCATGAAATATTTGTCATATTCAGGAACAAATATCTTTAAAGTTCAGGGAGAACTTTCTGCCAAATTCCGGGTCGTGATTTTTTAGCTTTTGGAAGAAATCCCTGTAAAATTTGTTGGATTTGGTTTTTGATTCTGGAAGAAATCTCTATCTATCAGATAGGGCCGACAGATTGGTGAAGAAAGATTTACCAAATTAACCTTTCGGTCGTCGCGCGAATTTTTGTAACGCGAGTAGTCGCGCGTTGTATTTTGTACAACACCCTTGGTTTTGCGAAAATCCCAGGAGTCTGACCACTTAGAAAGATGACTCACTAGCGCCGCCCGAATTTCTTGGCTCAAATAATGATAGCCCTTGAGCTACTGAACTACTTTGCCGAAGACACTATCTTTCAAAGTGGTCAGGCTCCTGAGATATCTGCTATCAAAAGTTTCATGCTCACTAGTGCCGCCTAGTGGCAAAATTTTGAATCATATAGCTCGAAAAATAATAGTCCTCAACTTACTAAACAGCTTTGCCGAAGACGACATTCTTCTAAATAGTCAGGATCCTGAAATATCTGCAAAACAAAAGTAAAACTTCCATGCCCACTAGTGCCACCTAGCGGTTAAATTCCGAATCAAATGAGGTACCATCAGATAGCGCTTCACCTCCAGAACAACTTTAATAAAGACCCCAAGTTTCTATATTATCTGGATTTTAAGATATAACGATTTCAAACTGTGGTTTCCTCGAACCGTACATAGTGCGTTTATTATTATGCGACTTCCATGTACATTTGTTGATTTTACCGTATTATAAAGGGCTATACTGTAAATCAAAACTGTCGAGTATTGCTCTCAAGTAGATTCTTGAGGAATACATTTTGGTTTGGTGTCGATAGATATCTTTGTTGCAAAATGATAGCATATAAATCACAACTGTTGTACAAAGTACAACAGCGCGACAGCCCGAAGTTCTCTCAAATTCACGGAGAAATTGTTAACGGATAACAGGAATCCCATTTGGATGACAGAAGGAATCCCTCAAGTTTTGTGAGGAATTTCTTTCGAATTCTGTGAAGAATTTCCTCCATAATCTGTTAGTGCTCCTTGACGGATTTCGGGATATCTCCATGTCGCATTCAGGAACATATTGCTGTTTGCATTTGAGATACAAATCTTCACTAAACGTCCTACAAATGCGGTCACACAAAATAATCGAAGGATACCTAGCAACGATTATATAAATCACCGCCACCCTACCAAGAAAAATCTATCTTTGACACCGCATTTCTTGTGAAAAATCTTACCGCATTTGATATTTGCATTTCAAACGCACACAGCAATATTTCTTTCGCATTCTGCGAAAAATCTATGTTAGATTCCCGAAGAAATTCTTATCAGACGAAAAGAATCTCTGTAGGATTTTCAAGGGAATTCCTGCCTGGTACTGAAAGGAAGCTCTTTCCAATTCTGGGTAGAATCTCTGTCAGATTCAGGGAAAACCCTTTCAGATTCTTGGGAAAATTCATGTCAGATTTAGTCAAATTCAGACAAACATATTCATTAGGATAATTCAATAGATCGTTTTTGCTCCACACCCCTCTTTCAATTCTGGAGCAACTTCTAAGTGTCCTCCCAAAATTTGAGCCTATTCTGATGAGAACTGAGGCTGCACAAGTTTGTATGGGAGTTCTTTAGGAAAAGCCAGCAATTCATTCAATCTGTCATAGCGTTTGTCATATGCTCTTGAGTATAGAGCTATACACCCGATTCTATTTTTGCACGGGGGATGCTTACCAAAAAAAGTTTTCAGTTCAAAATTTCAAAAACCGTGCAAAAAAGTAACACCATATCTCGACGTTTCATACAACAATAAGGTTTTGGTGAAAAAAATGTTTGGGAACGTTTTTTGCACGGCCGTGTAAAAAAAACCGTGCAATAACAGAATTGGGTATGGTATTATAATACTGTTAGATGAATTCATCAGCTACAACCTTGCTGGAAACGTATTTGAACGTCAAGCTCAAGCTCTTGTATGACCCAGAAGGATCTTTTTTCTATTTTTTGTATGATTCAGATCCCAATCCTTTTGTTTTCCATGACGAATTCGTGTTTCAAGTTTCGAACAACTTCAAAGCTTCATTCTCTACCAAGAGTTGTCGCTTCTCAACACCGCATCGTTTAATTAAGTGCCCTTGCTGTTCGCAGTAAAGAAGAAAGTATTCGTCATATACCTACTTCTCAACCGACACCTAATTGAAGTATAGGAAATGGCAAGTGATCTCACTCGGTGCAGAGAGCGTGACAGTTTGTTGTCGGTTTTAGACCGATTGACTTGTGGTGGCGTCAGCAATAACTCGCGCAGTTGGCGACCGCGCGTGGGTTACTTGACATCGATGACGCTATCGGCACCCCGCGTTGGCGACGTCGTTACGACTTACCGAGACGTGGAAAACCGCAGCCATAAATGTACGGCCTAGTGCAAGCCAACGCAATCCTCCACCATACTTCGGTGCGAAAAATTCCGTCCGGAAAGAAAGAATTACCTCCACCTTCACCGCCGTGGAGATTCCACTCCAATTAAGGCGTCCGCGCGCTTTTATGAATGACAATTGCTGCAACGACTCCGACTACTCCGACTCCGGTCGACGTAGATTTTTACACATCCATTCATCCGCCCCGCCGCCACTCACTCGATTCATTCATTCAGAGTTCTCCGGCCGGTGGGGCCTCGTTTCGTTTTAGGTCGGTCCGGATATGGTTCTCCCCCCCGGTTGAACCGCCGCCTCAAAAGACGAGATTGCAGAGGCGGATGGCTTTACGAGAAGCGTTAACCTGTTGATTTGTTTTGATTTGGATTCGGACCGACGACGACGACGACGACGACAACGGCGAAGACGACGACGCCTACACTCGCCTACAGAGGTTGGCCGACGGGCGAGAACGGAGAGGGAGGACGATGCGTCGCCACAGTGGTCCAAAACTGGTTAAAAATCAAACATCAAGTTTGCAAGTTATTTTTGTGATATTCTTCAGCCTTAACAAGGTCAACAAGTTTACAACATGGAACTTCTCGTAAAAGTTTGCTATTTTTCCAATGCTTGTGTAAGGCGGCATCTACAAATTTCGTAACGCTGTAGGGGGAGGGGGGAGTAGGCTCTAGCGTTACGACTCATACAAAAATTTGAAATTTTCCATACAAAAAGCGTTACGGAGGGGGAAGGGAGAATTCAAAAGTTTTCAAATTTTGTGTTATGTAATAAATGGACGCTGCCTAAGGGAGCGTCTTGCTGGGTAGTGCTTCGTGAAGCCCAAGCAGGACAGTTTTTACATTCAGAAATGGAATAGTGAAAAGTGAAAAATGAAAAAGTGATTTGTTTGATTTGTGTCCTAAGTACTGTTGGTTTTTGGCTGCCCTAAGTTCACCGAACCATCCGGAGGTGACAGGCAGCACATAAATTTAGAGAATCAATCCGGTGAGTTTGTTCCAGTATGATACTTTTTCTTTTGTGAGCCTTCCGGATCGTTTTTGTCCGCGTCGTGTAACTTCTGATCGTTTCTTGAACGGAAAATGTTATTTTCGGAGTTTGATAATTATGTTCAGATTGCGCATTCTGTCCGGGCGGGTGTTACGCTACTAACAATCGGTTGTGGATGCTTTTTAACCGTTCGATGACCCTGGAGGGATCGATTCTGCTTTTCGTATAATTTTGAGCAGAAAAACCGACTGTGGTATCCTAGGGTGTTTAGTTTGAACGCGCTTCCTTTCGTTTTTCGATTATCTAAAAATACAGTACCACCCAGTACAGTTTTTCAATGGGCACAGTACAGTTTTTCAATAGGCGTGATTTTTTTTTTTTTTTTACGCGTATCGTTATTTTATACAATCCGATGACCCTGGAGGGATCGGTTTTGCTTTTTACTGGTTATTGAGCAAAAATATTACTGCACAATCGACAAGCATTTCGCGAAATACTATTTATACTATAAATAAGCTATTGTTTTCTCTTTTGATTGCCGGCATTCAAAAGATTAATTTGAAAACGCTTAAACAACAAATGTTTATGGTCTATCGCCAGCTTTCTAGGCGAATCCTGACAATATACCTTCCCCAACCTCCAACTCCGTAGCACTTATGAGGGTGTCGCTGAGTCGGTGGCCTCTCATTAAGTAAGTGCTACATCAACATTTCCTTCCCCTATCCCAAGTTACGGTAAAGATGGGCGTGGCCGGGAATAGCGATATTCATGCTTTTAGTATTCTTGTTTATGATTTGAACAAGGTATACTCCCCTGCCTTGTTCTTGAAAGTAGTCAGGATGAGATTATTAAAAAGAAACATGAATGTTGCTAGTATCCAATCTACGAAGTATACCGTAACTACGCTAACGCTAACGCTAACGCTAACGCTAACGCTAACGTAATAAATGGACGCTGCCTAAGATATCTAGGGAGCACTCTTAAATGATTGAATACCTTTCAACTTGTCACAAATGTGTTGTCAATAAATTATCATTTTTTAACGATTTGAGTGAGATTTGTACTTTTGGCCAACTTTTCGATGGAGCGCGGCCACTGTGCAACGGTGGAAGATAAGCAATTTAGGTTGGGTTGGATGACCTCGACCGGGCGGCGGTGGTGTGAATATTTTTCTGAGCACTGCGGTCGCCATCCATCATTGTTGTCGTCGTAGTCGTTGTCTTCCTCGCCGCCACAGCCGCCGCCAGCTACTAAAGTCTACGTGCTACACTTTGGAACGTAACAAGCTTTGGGTACTTTTTGGTGTATAGTACAAGAACGGTAGAAGCCTTCCCAATTACCGAGAGTACCGAGAGCTTTACGCTGGGCAGCGAATTCGCGGCAAGTGACACAAAGTATTGTGAAGTGATGTAATTTTGAGAACAACGAAATTGAGTACTTTGCTTGATACACTAAATGAAAGATTTCAGAAATGCTACTATTTGGTTGAGACCGCAAGCCTGGAGAAAATGAAGAGTTGGTCGGCAAAATTATACAAACTCCCATTTAACTGTGTCATTTTCAAAGTCTGATGAACATAAAAACTATGTAAACCCACCATATCCTAATGCATACTTTATTGGTAATCATAAACACTATCGTTTTCTAACAATTATCGATTGATCTTTAACACTAATAATGCAGCCATCTATCAATTTCTCCACTCTTCATAGTCATTGCCAGCTAAGCGAACAGCGCCTTTTCAAAGTCTACTTTAGCGTGTCCTCTTTCTCATTGCCCGGTATGGAGCAAGATAGCGTTATAGGGTATGAGCAATTTTACAAAACACACAAAGCTTGGCGTGTTCCATTCAGGAAGTACGCCGAGTGATTTACAGGTTCCATTGACCGAACAACTTCCAGGGAACTTGGACTGTCGGTGAAAATGAAGAAATGCTCGAGTGGAAGACAACTAATGTAGATACTCTAAGCTGTAGTGTTTTGCTAGCTGCTCAGCAGTATATACAGAGCATGGCTTTTGAACCATGAGAAAGCGCTATGAAAATGTCATGATCACCGAAAACAGTGATATCAGCTGTATTTGACCCACTGTTGAACCCTCGCTGACATGCCCGAATAGATTAGAAAATATGATAGGGATGAAATTTGAACGAAACTGTTCTGATGTACCATGGATACCTATAGATCTACTACAGAGGAACCGTGAAAGTCTGGGAAGTTACCAAGATTGATGTTAACCGAAGCTAGGCTGACCTCCAGCGTCGTGTACCAATAGTGTAAACTCATTGATTGGTCCAAAAATATCTCCAGGAATTCGGATATATACGAATTTTTGCTTTATTAATCACTCCACAAATTTTCACTAAGGATACCTCTAGATGTTTCTCTAGAAATAACTCCTGCCATAAAATCCATAAATATCTACAGGGCTTTATCTGAGAATGTATAATTTCATTCTAAGAAACTTTCAGGAACATATCCATAAAATCTTCCACGGATTTCGTGGTTGCTACTCCAATAATGTCAGCTCAGCTGCACTTATACAAGGAACCTACCAGATTAATGCTTGGGACTAACATACACCCTCAGTGTATAAGTGCTGGTGATTTTCTATTTTTAGGCAACAATGGCGCCTGCCACGTCAGACCAATGAAGGGATGGGGAAGGATATTATGTTGCTTTTGAAACTGGTACACAGTAGACCGGATATACCCCTGCATCTACGCCAGTTCATGGTATAGGAGGGGTAAGGTACTTTTATGGCAGAGAGACTTGATTTTGGTTAGCAGACGGCCTGTATCAGGCGCAAGGAAAGACGTTCTATAATGATGAAAGAGTGGAAGCTTAGGGAAACGGTTTCTTGTATTACACGGGATTGAACCCATGACCCTCTGCTTATAAAACAGAAGCGGGAGCCATTAGGCCACCAACCCCGTCATTCCACATTTTAGTTTTCTCCTTGTAGTTTGGGTTTCTCCGTGAATTTATCAAAAATTCATCAATTAATTTATCGGGAAAATTTGACTCGCTGGATAACATTATTATTCATGATTTTCTTGAAATTCTCTCATGCGTTTTTTTTTAATTAGGATTTTTTCCTAGAGATCCTTTACTCTTTCAAAAAATGTTACACAATATTCGGCTCTTCTGGACCAACACACATGAGTGTAATTTTTATACACCCAAAATTTTTTTTCTCCAATTTAATGACACACAGAGATGCTTAGGATTGTGCAGCTTCCTAATGTGATATATACTTTGAGAAAAAGTAGAATAAATCAGCCCTGGAGCAGTTTTTCAGAATGTGTTAAAATTGCACACATGATGTGTTGTTCCAGAAAAGCTTGATTCTGTGTAACATCATTGAAACGTGTAAGGACATCTTCATGATATTTCGGACTTCGGAAATTGTTTTGACAACACCAGACATTTCTCGCCGGATTTCGCCAGGGGTTAGCACCGGTAATTGGTTCTTACAAGATAGTCGAGCGAGATGTCCAGAACGTTTGCAAGTTTTACTCAAGGACTTTTTCAGGAATTTTCCCCGAATTATTTCAGCAAGTTCTCACACTTTAATCAATAATTCGATCAAAAAGTATCCATTTAGGGAAAACACCTGAAATTTCATGTTGTCTCTTCTTAAATTCCTCCATTAATTATTTCAGAAATACCTTCCACTACTGATTTCTGCAGGTAACTCTGCAGGAAATCTACTAAATTTGTATTGAGACGTCTATTTAAGTTCGATTTCGCGAAATCAACATAATTTTTTTGTATTCAATTTCAACTGTTTGTACTACGATTGTTGAGAAAATTTTCCGGTTTACGGTAATGGCAGAGTTCTACTGCAGCTGTCAAAATTCTACCACAGGCTTCGAAATATTCTATCATTGAAGCAAACACATTAGTCATAGTATGCTTGATAGAGAAAACGCTATGAAAAATAGCAACAAACAACAATCATCAGGACGGTATCCAAGGTATCATTGCAGCCTACTGATGATATACCAGTGCAAATGACAGCTGCGGTAGCTTTTCGTTGAACCGTAAAATGAAAAGTTTTCCCTAAAATTGCAATACTTCAACCAGCTACTCAGAGAACGTAAATCTGCATTCGTATGTGCAACGCTGTTGTATTTTGTACATCACATGTGAAAAAAAAACCTAGCTTTTCATGCGATCGACTAAATCGGCAAAACTTTAACTTTCGCAAATATATTTTCTTTCTTTTTCTTCTGGTTTGTACAGAAACTTAAATTTGTTTAATGGTATCATTAAAAAAACAATTAGAGAAATTCAAATAGTCCTTCAAGTTATCTCAGATATTTTTAAGCATACAATTACTGATTCATCATAAAACTCATCTACGATTTTCTTAATGAATTCCTCCGAAAATTCCTATAAATAGTTTTCCAAGTTCTTTCTGGATTTTTTTACGACTTGCTCCAAATATTCGTTCAGTGTATTGCCTACAGTGTAAAGTATTAGTAAATTATGTAATCCGGTCTTCATCCCGTACATGGGCAATATCAGACCCGAAATCGGTCGATTTTTAGGTGGAATATGTGAAGAATGTTACATATCAACAGGTATTTTTAAATATTTTCAGTAGAAATCCGCAAAAAATCCATGGAGAAGCACCTAAAAGAATCCCAGGAAGAACATGATGGAATCTTTACACAAATCTAGAGAAAAAAATCCTTGCATTAGCTTGGAGTAATACCCGGATGAATTCTAAGAATTACTTATTAATACGTATCCATAAATTAATTACTAAAAGCAGTCCTGAATAGATTTTTTGCCTGGAGAAAGCCCTGGAGGATTTCTGTAGGAGTTTAGAATGTTGGGAGGAATTTGTGAAGAAATTCACATATCATTCGAATACATGAACTTTAATAATCAAACTCGTGACAGATTTTTTTTAGCAAAATTGCTGTTCATGAAGAATTTATTGGTAAAAACTTTTTGAAGATTTTGAAGCAGAGGTGCAAAACGAATTACTTGAAGCTTTTCTTAACTCTAGTACACCGTTGGAAGCCCAGAGACGAACCAACCATGAGCTAAGAGTCTTGACAAGAGTTCACAGCTTCGGCCTGAATGAACGGATAATTTAAATTATTCCCAAGTGATTCATTGTATAGCGACAAACATGACGTTCCGCCACTTCACAAAGATTGACAAATTAACTAGCAGATCACAAATTAACAAGGGCCACACTTATGAATCCTGCACATCAGCGTTGAAAAATAATTATTGTTTTTTTTTTTTTGTTTGTAATTCGGCCAAACGGCATTCGGAGTTTTATTTGATCCTTCGACCTTGACGCTTGCTCCTGCGGGGGCCGGCGATGAGAGCAAGATCAAACATGTCGCGCATCGGTCGAGTAAAGTGAAAAAGTGCCGCGTTCGATTAGTTCTTTTTGATCTTTCGACGTTGACGCTTGCTCCTGGGCAGTGCGTCAAGAAAGCCCGATAAGTCGTCAGTTGTTTTCCCTCTCGGGTCGCGCCCCTAATTTCTCTGAGTGCTTTTATATAGCCGAGCAAACGAGTGAAGCTGAAAGTGGATTTCTGCTGCTCAAGGATGACGGATCAATTGGTGAGCTCGTTTCATGCTGCTATTACTAATCTATAAAATATGCATGACTGCACCTTTAATCGTTAAAACGTTGAGGCGTAAATATGATTTTTCAACAAACTTTGAAAGGTTCGTCACTGTTAGTGTCGACATAAACTCTGATTAATAAATCATTTATGCCTAATTTTTTTTTCAAAACTCCTTTTTCTTTTAATCTTCATTTTTGTAATTAAAAAATACTTTGAATGATATGAACAATTCAACAATTGAATTCAACAAACTTTGAAAGGTTCGTCACCTTAAGTGTCGGCATAATTTTTCTCTACATAAATATTGTTTATATCAAATGAAAATATTATATTTACATATAAGCATGTTTCTATCTCACAAATAATCATTTATCAAGTCTTATCAAAGTGAATCCAGTGACCCAACGATCCTCCCCATTAACAAACATCCATCCCAGTAACCTTTGTGGAGATGCAGAGGCAAACACGGTCTCCAAATAACAAAGGTTACATACTCACATTCCTTCCCTAAATCCCACCTGACTGCAAGGACGTAGCCGGCGCCGTTATTGACCATGTATAAATAGAGGCACTGAATTATGCACACTGAAGAAGATTATGGCCAATCCCAGCCGAACTTCTAGTTGATTCTTTGTGCATTTTCACTGACTTCGGTCAATCACGGAATAGCAACCATTGATATGTGTAGTCAGTCTAAGCTAAGCTAAGCTAATTCGGCCAAACGGCATTCGGCCTAATGGCTGGACTCCATATTCCAAGAGTGCGATAACTGAACAAATCATATCACAATCAGTGGCGACTTGTAACCTCACTTTTTATATGATCTACGACCCTGAAAATGACTAATTTTTCATTTCGAGTATAGGTATTGTTATTCACCGAAAAAAGCCAATAAATTTTCATAATAATAAAGTCATGCGGTGATTAAACCTTATAAATGTCTTCGCAATTTGTATCATATTTGACGTTCACTTTGTAGACAGCAACCCACTGCACGCTCATCCAAATCTACTCAAACATGAGTGACTCCGACTCACTTTGGTAGTATTCTGATAGCTGTCAAAAGTGATAAGCTTTATTCTATTGAAGTGAGTAACTTTCTTAGCCGAGTGGTTAGAGTCCGCGGCTACAAAGCAAAGCCATGCTGAGGGTGTCTGGGTTCGATTCCCGGTCGATCCAGGATCTTTTCGTAATGGAAATTTCCTTGACTTCCCTGGGCATAGAGTATCATCGTACCTGCCACACGATATACGAATGCAAAAAAGGCAAATTTACTAAAGAAAGCTTTTAGTTAATAACTGTGGAAGTGCTCATAAGAACACTAAGCAGAGAAGCAGACTCTGTCCCAGTGAGGACGTTAATGCCAAGAAGAAAAAGAACTTTCTACACCTCTTGACAAAAAAAAACGTCTTAACTCATTTGCGGGTAACAACCTACAAATCCCACTCACTTTGTAACTGTCAAAAACTTGTAGAAATTTTAGGAAATGAGCTGTAACATGTGTGTTTTTTAGTATAATATTATGTTTAAATATCGCTTAACAAGTTTCTAGAAAACTTTAAGCCATATTAATAGTACATCCATGGTGAATCGAAATACACTCAGTTTTGAGTAGATTTGAACGAGCGTGTAGGGTTGTTCTCATCTGACGTTTCGGAAGGTACACGGAAAACATAATTCTCTATTACTTTTTCTAATCGGCGTAAGTAACTTCCAGACGGTTTTGAAAAAAATAATTCAGAAGAATCACAACCTGTCTTCTAAAACTGTTTTAAAATGAATCACCTTTTTGACATTTTTTCACCGTGTACATTGCTTAAATTTTGCATTCAAACAGCTCGCGTTCAAAAACTAGGGAGTTCCTATGATTTCTCACAAAAAATTTTATGACAAAATGATAAGCCGTTTTATTCAGTTACTTGCGACGTTTTTCTACCAGTGTAAAATCGACTCAAGTAGTGTTTTGTTTTGATTCGTGGTTAAGTCACTTTGTCTCTCCGGCGAAAGTAGTGGTTAGGTTGCGAAAGTTGAAAATCTTACTTTCGTCGTTTTGTAAATCCGGAAATTCAACGTTCTAAAAGTGAAAAATCGAGCTGGTTCAGAGCAAAACGTGTAGAATTGTGTCTGTGAAACACATATAATCGATAAAGTAAGTTTGTATACTTTTTTTACTTGAGTCTATATGAATAAGTTTTCGAGAATTCACTCGGAATGTACACTGTTAAAAATAATGAAGATTACACGTCATGTAAACTTCATTCATGCAATGTAAACATGACGTCATGTAAATTTAAGTCTGATATCATGTAAAAATGTGTTATATGTCATGTAACCACTCAGGATTCTGCTGGATTACATGACATATAATTGAAGTTTACATGACATATCATGAAAATATCCATGATACTCCACGCTCCAATTATGTGCATTATATGTCTCAGAAATTTACACGTTTCGTTCGAACTGTGTAAGTTGAAAAGCGCAAAAAAATAAAAGAATTTGTTATCAATACAAAAAAAAAAGAGGAAACGTGTATTTCTGACGTAAACTTAAGCATTCGTTACTAAAATTTATATGGGGCGTAAGGACCCTATTGGAAAGATACTTGTAAAATTTAACTAAGTATAATAAACGCTTTATGATATGCCTTTACCTTGTACCTAATCATCTTTTTGCTTGATATTTGGTTAGATGCCATAGTGAATTAAATTGCGATTGGATCATTCAATGAAGGTGTCTTCTCCAGCCAAGTTAAGATAGTTGGAAGTCAACAGACATCTTTCTCCCTAAGCACCCGTTGCAGGTTCCCCTCCCGACCCAAAGCACTGGACCACATTTGAACACGGAGCAAACAACAGCGCCTCAAACAAGAACGCACATTTCACACGCCACGCATATGTCATTTTATTGTTACACATAGCTGATCTTTTTCACTCCCCGCTTTTCGCTTCGGCTCGCTCTTTTCCTTCTCTCCCTCTCCGCGTGCGTTGCTTATCACCGACGGACGAAATGTGGCATCGTCATCGTGGAAGAACCGTTCGTTCGTTCGTTCGGTGGTTCGCTGAGTTATGAATACATATCGAAGTTGTTGTTGTCGTCGTCGTCGAACACTTCGAAATTGCTTCATCCGGACAACTCTAGGGGGAGCATTCCGTCTTCGGTTTGACTCGTTGCGAACCCGAGTAAAAGTGGTCTTATCGTGATCCGATCAGTCGAATAGTAACGAAAGATTATTGAGTTCGACTTTTCGCTCCGCAATGTTTTATCGGATACCTTGAGCCCTGCATCGCTTATTCGAAGAAGCTTTTTTCCGCGGGTCTCCATCAGAGGAGGACGGGATTCGGAATGCCGAGAGAAACAGACAAGTCGTGCGTTTGTTTGTGCGTTGGACGGTCGGCTTCCGGTTCTACTGCCCCACCCTTCACCACTACAGTCCCCTTTGCCGAATGAAGTTCGCGCCTTTCTAGATGCATGCATGCGGTCGCTTGTCCCTTCTTCTTGCCCTGGTATGCACACGCGCGCGCCATGTCAACCCAATAACAAACGAACGCACATTCTATGCGTGTACACGGTAGGGTGGTCCATAATTATCAAACTATAAAATCTTGAGTTACACTCCCCAATTTGTTCATTTGGACCCCTAGAAGCTACTGTGAAATTTTGAGCGGAATTCGTCAACTCTAAAGGGGGACTAAACGAGGTTGAAGTTTCTATGGAAAAATATCGATCAAATATATGGAAAAAAATATTCCAGCTACATTTTTGGCCACATCGTACGCTGTAATATTAATTGAATATTCCCCTATCAATAAAGAAATAACTGTAACAAACCCGAAGTCTTTTCCTAAAGAAACTTGAAAAAATAGGGTGTAACTTTAGATTTTTTTCGTATAAAAATGGGCCACCTTATTGTACAGTCCTCATCGGCGGGGGCCCTATTCATCGTATTGTTGCTCTCGTCCATAAAGTTCGCGCCCGCGTCCCTTTCGTTGCAACAATGATGTTGTTGATGATGATGGCAATGGCGGTGAGCTGCGCTTTTTCCTACCGTCGCCGTCGCCTAATAAAATGTGCTTCGTCGTGTAATGGGTTTATTGTTATTGTTATCGACCAGACCCGAAGTGACGGCGCTGATGGCGATGGCGATTAGTCACGATTCGGGAATTTCGGTTCAAGTGTTTTGGGTAAATGAAGCGTTTTGCGGTTGGCTTTTGAGGGGGGGGATTTTGGGCCGCCGTGTCATCGAAAGGGAATCTTGTCGGACTAGTTTGTTACAAACGATTCATGCGAAGAATTGGTATAATGACACGAAGTAGCGTTGTATTGTAAATTTTCTTCCGGAATCCGACAAGAATTCTCTCTCAAATTTGACAAAGAGTCTCAGGCGAAATTCAACAAGTAATCCATTTCTGAATCCGTCTAGGATTTCCTTTGGAATCCGACAAGAAATCTCTGCCAGAATCCAACAAAAAATCAATTTCGAAATCCTACAAAGATTCCCTTAAGGATCCGATAAGGATTCCCTTATTTATTTCTGGAATTCGACAGAGATTCCTTTTCGAAATCCGACAAGGATTCCTTACAGGAATTCGACGAAGATTCCTTTCCGGAATCCGACTAGGATTCCTTTCCGGAGTTCGACTAAGATTCTTTTCGAGAGCCCGACGAGGATTACTTTTCGGAATCCGACGAGGATTACTTTCCAGAATTCGACAAGGATTTTTTTCCGGTATCCGACTAGGATTTCTTTCTGGAATCCGACGAAGATAACTTACCGGAATCCGACAAGGATTCTTTTCTGGAATCGGACGAGGATTTCTTTCCCGAATCCGATGAGGATTTCTTTCCTGAATCCGATGAGGATTTCTTTTTCGCTATCCGACAAGGAATCTTATGAGGATTCCTTTCCGGAATCCGACAAGGATTACTTTCTGGAATCCGATGAGAGATATTCTCTTCGAAATCCGACGAGGAAATCTTTCCGGAATCTGAAGAGGATTCCTTTCTGGAATCC
Source organism: Aedes aegypti (assembly GCF_002204515.2). Taxonomy (NCBI): domain Eukaryota; kingdom Metazoa; phylum Arthropoda; class Insecta; order Diptera; family Culicidae; genus Aedes; species Aedes aegypti. The sequence continues at coordinate 373,473,752 of NC_035109.1, forward strand.
GAAGGGGATTCGTTTCCGGAATCCAATGTGGATTCTTTTTTGGAATCCGACAACGGATTCTATTCCGGAATCCCAGGAATTCTTTCCGGAATCCGAGGAAGATTCCTTTCCGGAATCGAATGTGGATTCTTCTTCGGAATCCGACGAGGATTCCTTTCTGGAGTCCGACTAGGATTACTCTCCAGAATCCCACGCAGATTTGTTTCCGGAATCCGACAAGAATGACTCCAAAGAATCGGACGAGGATTTTTCTCCGTAATCCGAAGAGGATTCCTTTTCGAAATCCGATGAGGAATCCTTTTCGGAATCCGACGAGGATTCTTATCTGGAAACTGAAGAGGATTTCTTTCCGGAATCCGACAAGCTTTACTCTATGGAATCCGACGAGAATTACTTTCCGGAATTTGACGAGTATTTTTTCCGGAATCCGATGAGGACTTCTTTCCGGAATCCAAAGAGGACTTCTTTCCGGAATCCGACAAGGATTACTCTATGGCATCCGACAAGGATTCCTTTCTGGATTCCAACGAGGATTCCTTTCCGGAATCCGACGAGGATTTTATCCGGAATCTCACGAGGATTTCTTTTCGGAATCCGAAAAGGTTCCATTTCCGGAATCCGACGAGGATTTTATGCGGAATCCGACGAGGATTTCTTTCCGGAATCCGAAAAGGTTCCATTTCCGGAATCCGACGAGGGTTCCTTTTCGGAATCCGGCGAGGATTTCTTTCCGGAATCCTAAGAGGATTTATTTCCGGAATTCGAAGAGGATTCTTTTCCGGAATCACACGAGGATTCCATTTCGGAATCCGACGAGAATTCCTTTCCGACATCCGACGAGGATTACTCCACGGAATCCGATGAGGATTTCTCTCCGGAATCCGACGAGGACTATTTTCTGGAAACAGACGAGGATTTTTTTTTCCGAATCCGACAAGGATTACTCTGCGGAATCCGACAAGGATTCCTTTCCGGAATCCGACGAATATTCCTTTCCGAAATCCAACGAGGATTCATTTCTCAAATCCTTAGAGGATTCCTTTCCGGAATCCGACGACGAATTCTCTCCAGAATCCGACGAGGATTCGTTTTGGGAATCCGACGAGCATTCTTTTCTGGAAACCGATAAGGATTTCTTTCCGATGAGGGTTCCCTTTCCGGAATCCTACGAGGATTCTTTTCCAGAATCCGAAGAGGATTCATTTTCGGAATCCGACGACGATTTCTTTCCGGAATTCAACAAGAATTTTTTTCTGGAATCCGAAGAGGATTCCTTTCCGGAATCCGACAACGATTTCTTTTCGGAATCCGACGAGGATTTCTTTCCGGAATCCGAAGAGGAATGCTTTCCGGAATCCGACAAGGATTCTTTTTCGGAATCTTATGAGGATTTCTTTCCGGAATTCGACGAGTATTCCTATCCGGAATCTGAAGAGAATTCATTTCTGGAATCCAACAAAGATTCCGTTTTGGAATCCGATGGGGATTTCTTACCAGAATCCGACGAAGATTTCTTTCCGGAAACCGACGCGGATTCTTTTCTGAAATCCGCCGAGAATTACATTCCGGAATCCTACGAGGATTTCTTTTCTGAATCATACGAGAATTCCTTTCCGGAATCAGAAGAAGATTCCTTTCCGGAATCCGAAGAGGATCCTTCTTCGGAATCCGACAACGATTTATTTCCGAAATCCTACGAAAATTTCTTACCGGAATCCGAAAAGAATTCCTTTCCGGAATCCGAAGAGAATTTCTTTCCGGAATCCGAAGAGGATTTCTTTCTGGAATCCAACAAGGATTCCTTTTTGAAATCTGAGGAGGACTTCTTTCCGGAATCCGAAGAGGATTTCTTTCCGAAATCCGACAAGGATTCTTTTCTAAAATCCGACGAGGATTACTTTCCGGAATCCTACGAAAATTTCTTTTCTGAATCCTAGAGGATTTCTTTCCGGATTCCGAAGAGGATACCTTTCCGGAATCGGACAAGGATTCCTTTCCGGAATTCGAAGAGCATTCTTTTTCGCAATCCGACGAGAATTCCTGTCTGGAGTCCGACGAGGATATCTTACCGGAATCCAACAAGCATTACTTTCCAAAATCCGACGAGGATTTCTTTTGTAAATCCGATGAGGTTTCCATCCCGAAATCTGCCAAAAATTCCTTTCCAGAATTCGACGAGAATTCTCTTCTGGAATTCAACATTCCTTTTCGGGTCCAACTAAGAATCTCAACCGAAATCCGACAAGAGATTCTTTTCATAATCTGCAAGGATTCCTTTTCGTAACCCGACAAGAATTGATACCCTGGAAAGGATATCGATGATGTCCTGACAAGGATTAATGAAATCTTGAGAATGATTTCAATGTACTCCTCAGAAGGATATAGACGAACTTCAGAAGCATATATAGGAAATCCTCAGAAGAATTCAGAGAAAATTCTCAGTATAACTTCTACGAACACTCCAAAAAAATCCACAGAAGAATTTCGAGGACATCCGTAGAAAGATTCCAGCAAATTCAAGGAACTACTCAGAAGAATTTCGAAGAAACCCTCGAAAGGGTCTCAAGATGGATTTTGAGAAAATTATCACAAGGATTTCGAGGAAATTCTTCTTTAAAGAAAAATGTGATGACAATTTCAAGCAAATTCTGATGAGAAAATTGAGGAACATTCAGGAAGACATTGAGAAACTTGGGCTTGAACTTTGGGGAAATTCAAATAAGAATTTTAAGAAAATCCCGACGAACATTTGAAGGAAATCTTGACGACGATTTCGAGGTGATTCTTATGAGGTTTCCAAGGAACTCCCTGTGAGGAATTCGAAGAAAATTCTGGCTAGAATTTCCAGGATATCTTGAAGAGAATTTCGAGGAAATCTTAGTGAAGAATTCGAGAAAATCCAGATGAGGATTTCGAGGATATCTTGAGAAGAATTTCGAGGAAATCAATCCTGACAAAGAGGTAATCATAATGAGATTTTGAGAAATTTCGAGGAAATCCTGATGATAAATTCACGGCAATTCAGACGAGGATTTTGAGGTCATCTTACCAAGAATTTCAAGGAAATTCTGATGAGGGTTCCGAGAAAATCGTGATGCAGATTTCGAGAAAATTCTAACAACGATTTCGAGGAAATCAATCTTGACAAAAAGGTAATCTTCATTCGAGGAATTCGGGGCAATCCCAGCTAAGATTTCGAGGACATCTTGACGAGAATTTCGATGATATCTCAATAAGCATGCCAAAAAAGTCCTGATGAGAACAAACTCCTTACAAAAACTACGTGGAAATCCAGACGAGTAATCCTGATAAGGTTTTCAAGGAAATTGTTGCGAGAATTTCGAGAAAATCCTGGTAAGAAATTCGATAGAAACTTGGCGAGGAATTCAAATATATCTTAACGAGAATTTCCAGGAAATCTTGAATTGGGTTTACAGAAAATCGTGATGCGGATTTCGAGGACATCAATACTGACAAAGAGATAATTTTGAGTTTTTAAGGATTTCGAAGAAATAAAGCCTGATCAAAATTTCAAGGAAATACTGACAAGGATTTCGAAGATTCGAGGAAATCTCGACGAAGATTTCTAGGACATCTTGACGATGATTTAAAGGAAATCTTGATGAGGAATTCGAGGAAATACTGACAACGAGTTCAAGGAAATCCTGACGAAGATTTCGAGGAAATCTTGACGAGGAATTAGAGGAAATCCTGATGAGGGTTCCGAGGAAATCCTGATGAGGAATTCGAGGAAATGCTGACGAGAATTTCGAAGGCATCTCAATAATAATTTCGAAAAAAATCATGATGAGAACTAACTCCTTACGAAAATTACGTGGGGATCCAGTCACGGATGTATGGGAAATCTTGACGAGGTTTCCGAAAAAAATCCTGACAGAGATTCCAAGTAAATCCTGACGAAGATTTCATGGAGATATTGAGCAGGATTTTGAGGTAATCCTATCAAGGATTTCAAGAAAATCCTGAAGAATATATCTCCGGAAACCTGATGAGAATTTGGAAGAAAGTCCTGAAAGGGACATAAGTACAAATCTGGGAAAGATGTCAATGAAAAACTGAGGGATTCAATGGATTCTTAACCGGAATACGACGAAAATTCTTAGCAGAAATACGACAAGAATTTTCTTCTAGATCAAGACAATTATTATATATTGAAATTCAACGAGAAATCCTTTTCAGGGCTGTGTTTGTCACATTTATTCACATAAAATTTGACCATAAAATGTTTAAATAATATTATAACCATCGCTGATATGGTTATCTTATAGTCAAGAACAATTTATCCAAGAATTCATCGTTGAAACCCATAGCCTAGATTCGAGATCGATCCCAACTAAAACTCGACTCTCTACTAGTGAATGCCATGGAAATTTCCACAACCATCCCTTATTTCTGCAAACTTGCTTTCGCAACGAATCCATCGCATCCGCATCGGCATTTGCGCTATATTTAGCGCCTCTGGTTGTGCTATTTTTGGAATCAGCCAAAGACGAAGACGATGGCGACGAAGACGACGACGTAAGTATATCTACAATGCTCCGCGTACCAACTCTCCCTAAATACGAACGGTACATTCCCGATTTCAGTCAATGAAGTTTTGCTGGGAGGAAATGGGAGGATGGTCGTCGTCCCTAGGCGAACTAGATGTTTATTTGCATTACTCGCAGGCTAAATTTAGGCGTCGCTGATGTGTATTGGAAAATTTGTTTCACGCACTGGATCTCCCCTGATTGATTGTGTAAATTGGGACGCGAGCGCGTCAATGGTTACGGTGTAAGTCACGCGTCATCGATTCAGTTGAGCGTGAATGATAATTAAATGTGATAAGATCGAAAAATGTTTGAAAAAGCTATATAATAGGTATAACCAATTGATTGATATTAAAATCTACTGTAATACTTTATAACCATAGCTGCAATGGTCATCAGCAATCAATTTGTTCGAAACGCTCATGTGACATCGTTGTTTAAGCAATAAACCTCGGATCAACCAGTTTGAATCTTATTGGGAACTATAGAAGAACGATAGCATATACAGTTTTCAGATATTTGATTGATACAGTACGATATTTACGAAAATATACAGAACTTTATCTTAAATGGTTCCTTTTGTGTTGTGTTGAGTGTTGCGAGGCAAATTTAAGTCTACTGTGCGATAGCAAAAAAAAAGAGCAAAGAAAGGTTTGACCAATCGTCCAAAAAATCCAATATGCGAATAATCATCCTAAATGGTAACGATAAGCGTTATTGTTATTTTATGGTAATGATCAAATCCTACATTTCCAAAGTAGCATAAAATAGCCCAAAAAAATTCCCAATAAAAAAATTGCAATTTGTCAAGGATGGTAGGTCATATGATACTTGTACAATTATACTATAATAAATATAGTTTTTCCGTGAAATTACTCATTTCAAAGCACAAATTGCAAATTGCCACCCAGAGTTTCCGTCCAAAACAGAACACCAAACCAAATAGTTACGTAATTAATCATATGCGAATACTCCAGCGTTTGTCGCTTTTGCAGAACGAAGTCGTCGTTGGGCGCCCACAGCACAGTTGAGCAAATCCGCGAAAGAAACCCCCCAACTGCCCTGGCACATGGCTTGGCTCAACAGTTTGCCGACAATTCGCGGACACGGCGGCCGGCCACCCATCGAATTAGGCAGCTGGCGCACCATAATGGGATTACGGGGCGCTTTCGCAATCGCTCTTCCCTCTGGGTGTTCCCGTTGGCGATGGCGCCCAACACATGTCCCCCCGCCTATCGAATGAACCGTTCTACATATGGTGACAACGATTCGTTCGTTCTTTGGCGCTTACCTTTATGTAGTTGTTCGTTCCGGGCACGGTCATTGCCTTCCAGTCGATGGTGTTGGCGAAGCACAGTTTCGGGTTCTTCTCGATTCGAACGCCACCGCGGGTGATGTCCATCAGCGAAATTAGGCCGATTTCCTAAAGGGAAGATAGAAGGAGGATAACGGTTAAAGTTCTGAAGTGTCGGATTGAAAATGTGTAAACAGGACAATTATGATGATCAGACAAAAATGTGGAAAGCTTTTCAGAGGAAAAGAGTGGAAATTTCAAAAAAGGATTTCGGCGGAATTTTTAAACAGAATATGAAAACATTCTCTCAGATATATTAATAAGGGATATCGAGGAAGATAAGAGAAAATTTTTGAGACAATCCTCAAAAGATATCAAAGTTCTTAAAAATCAATCAATAAAAAAAATAGCACCTTCAGACGAATTTCCAGGAAATCATTGGAAATATATCGTCGAATTCCTCATATGAATATCAAGGAAGTTCTCAGCATAGCATAGCATAGCATAGACTGACTGTACATGTCAATGGTTGCTACTCCGTGATTGATCGGAACTGGTAAGAATTGCACTACGATCCAAATGAATAAGGGATTGAATATCAAGGAAGTTCTCAGCGAGACTTAAGAAAAATCGGCATGAGGATTTCAGGCAAATCCTCACAAGGATTTTGAAGATTCTAAGAAATCCTGAAGAGGATTTTGAGGTTATCCTGAACAGGATATCGAGGGAATCCTGTCGAGGATTTCGAGAAAATCCGAATGAGCACTTCGATGAAATTTTGACGAGGATTTTGAGGAAATCCTGATGAGGCTCAAGGAAATCCTGACAAGCATTTCGAGGAAATTCTGACGAGGATTTCGAGGAAATTTTGACGAGGACTTCGAGGAAATCGTGACGAGAATTTCGAGGAAATCCTGACGAAGATTTAGAAGAAATCCTGACGAGGATTTCTAGGAAATCCTGACGAGGATTTCTAGGAAATCCTGACGAGGATTCCGAGTAAATCCTGACGAGGATTCCGAGTAAATCCTGACGAGGATTTCGAGGAAATCCTGACGAGGATTTCGAGGAAATTCTGACGAGGATTTCGAGGAAATCCTGACGACGATTTTGAGAAAATCCTGACGAGGATTTCGAGGAAATCCAGACGAGGATTTCGAGGAAATCCAGACGAGGATTTCGAGGAAATCCTGACGAGGATTTCGAAGAAATCCAGACGAAGGTTTCGAGGAGATCCTGACGAAGGTTTCGAGGAGATCCTGACGAGGATTTCGAGGAAATCTTGAAGAGGATTTCGAGGAAATCCTGAAGAGGATTTCGAGGAAATCCTGAAGAGGATTTCGAGGAAATCCTGAAGAGGATTTCGAGGAAATCCTGAAGAGGATTTCGAGGAAATCCTGACGAGGATTTCGAGGTAATCCTGACGAGGATTTCGAGGAAATCCTGACGAGGATTTCGAGGAAATCCTGATGAGGATTTCGAGGAAATCCTGATGAGGATTTCGAGGAAATCCTGATGAGGATTTCGAGGAAATCCTGACGAGGATTTCGAGGAAATCCTGACGAGGATTTCGAGGAAATCCTGACGAGGATTTCGAGGAAATCCTGACGAGGATTTCGAGGAAATCCTGACGAGGATTTCGAGGAAATCCTGACGAGGATTTCGAGGAAATCCTGACGAGGATTTCGAGGAAATCCTGACGAGGATTTCGAGGAAATCCTGACGAGGATTTCGAGGAAATCCTGACGAGGATTTCGAGGAAATCCTGACGCGGATTTCGAGGAAATCCTGACGAAGATTTCGAGGAAATTCTGACGAAGATTTCGAGGAGATCCTGACGAAGGTTTCGAGGAAATCCTGACGAGGATTTCGAGGAGATCCTGACGAAGGTTTCGAGGAAATCCTGACGAGGATTTCGAGGAAACCCTGAAGAGGATTTCGAGGAAATCCTGACGAGGATTTCGAGGAAATCCTGACGCGGATTTCGAGGAAATCCTGACAGGGATTTCGAGGAAATCCTGACGAGGATTTCGAGGAAATCCTGACGAGGATTTCGAGGAAATCCTGACGAGGATTACGACGAATTCGTGGCGAGGATGTTGAGAAAATTCTGACGAAGATTTAAAGAAAATCCTGTTAAAGATTTCGAGGAAATCCTGACAAGGATTTCGAGGGAATCCTGACGAGAATTTCGAGGATATCCTGACGAGGATTTCGAAAAAATCGTGATGAGGATTTCGATAGAATCGTGATGAGGATTTCGAAGGAATCGTGACGAGGATTTCGAGGAAATCAGGATAAGTATTTTGCAGAAATTCTGACGAGGTTTTTGAGTAAATACTGACGAGGATTTCGAGGAAATTCTGACGAGGACTTCAATGAAATCCTGATGAAGATTAAAAGGCAATCCTGACGAGGATTTCAAGGAAAATTTGACGAGGATTTCCTCAAACGAAGAAACCGTGACGAGAATTTCGAGGAAATCCTGACGAGGATTGCGAGGAAATCCTGACTAGGATTTCAAGGAAATCCTGACTAGGATTTCAAGGAAATCCTGACGAGGATTTCAAGGAAATCCTGACGAGGATTTCAAGGAAATCCTGACGAGGATTTCAAGGAAATCCTGACGAGGATTTCAAGGAAATCCTGACGAGGATTTCAAGGAAATCCTGACGAGGATTTCAAGGAAATCCTGACGAGGATTTCAAGGAAATCCTGACGAGGATTTCGAGGAAATCCTGACAAAGACTTCAAGGAAATCCTGACTCGGATTTCGAGGAAATCCTGACGAGGATTGCGAGGAAATCCTGACGAGGATTGCGAGGAAATCCTGACGAGGATTTCGAGGAGATCCTGACGAAGGTTTCGAGGAAATCCTGACGAAGGTTTCGAGGAAATCCTGACGAGGATTTCGAGGAAACCCTGAAGAGGATTTCGAGGAAATCCTGACGAGGATTTCGAGGAAATCCTGACGCGGATTTCGAGGAAATCCTGACTAGGATTTCGAGGAAATCCTGACGAGGATTTCGAGGGAATCCTGACGAAGATTTCGAGCAAATTCTGACGAGGATTACTACGAATTCGTGGCGAGGACTTTGAGAAAATTCTGACGAAGATTTCGAGGAAATCCTGACAAAGATTTCGTGAAAATTCTGACGAGAATTTCGAGGATATCCTGAAGAGGAATTCGAAGGAATCGTGACGAGGATTTCGAGGGAATCGTGACGAGGATTTCGAAGGAAAGGTGACGAGGATTTCGAGGAAATCAGGATAAGTATTTTGCACAAATCCTGACGAGGTTTTTGAGTAAATACTGATGAGGATTTCGAGCAAATTCTGACGAGGACTTCAAAAAAATTCTGATGAGGTCTTCAAGGAAATCCTGACGAAGAAAAAAAGGCAATCCTGACGAGGATTTCAAGGAAAATTTGACGAGGATTTCCTCAAACGAGGAAATCGTGACGAGAATTTCGAGGAAATCGTGACGAGAATTTAAAGGAAATCCTGACGAGAATTTCGAGGAAACCCTGACGAAGATTTCGAGGTAATCCTGACGAGGATTTCGAGGAAGTCCTGACGAAGATTTCTAGGTTATCATGACGAGGATTTCGAGGAAATCCTGACGAGGTTTACGGCGAGTTCCTGGCGAGGATTTTGAGGAAATTCTGACGAGGATATCGAGAAAATCCTGACGAGGATTTCAAGGAAATCCTGACGAAGATTTTGAAGAAATCCTAACGAGAATTTCAAGGAAATCCAGACGATTATTTCGAGGAAATTATAACGAGGATTTCGAGGAAATCCTGACGAGGATTTCGAGGAAATCCTGACGAGGATTTTCGGGAATTCCTGACGAGGATGTTGAGGTAATCTTGATGAGGATTTAAGGGAAATCATGACGAGGATTTTGAGGAAACCTGACAAAGATTTCAGGGAAATCCTGACGAGAATTTCAAGAAAATCCAGACGAGTATTTCGAGGAAATCATGACGAAGATTTCGAGGAAATCCTGACGAAGATTTCGAGGAAATCTTGACCAGAAGTTCGATGAAATCCTGACCAGGATTTTGAGGAAATCCTGGCAAGGATTGCAGGGAAATCATAACGAGGATTTTGGGGAATTGCTGTCGAGGATTCCAGGGAAATCCTGACGAGGATTTTCGGGAAATCATGACGAGGATTTTGAGGAAATCCAGACGAGTATTTCGAGGAAATCATGACGAGGATTTCGAAGAAATTCTGACAAGGATTACAGCGAAATTTTGACGAGGATTTCTAGAAAATCCTGACTAGGATACCAAGAAAATGCTAACTAGAATTTGAAGGAAATCCTGACGAAGATTTCGCGGAAATCCGGACAAGGATTTCGAGGAAATTCTGAAGGATTCCGAGCAAATCTTGACAAGGAAGTTCTAATGTTAAAATTCTTAAGAGGGTGAAGAGCAAATGATGACGACAATTCTGTGGATATCTTCACGAGAATCTATAGAATACAATAAAAATCAAAAAATTCCACAAAATAAATTCGAGAAAAATTTCGAGGAGATCTTCACGATGAACTCCTGAGACGCATTTCATGGAAATTTGTTGGCATTACATTTCAAAGTCTCAGACAGAGATGACTCCAAGCGCAATTTTCTGTCTCCCCTTGAAAATTTTCCGTCAATTAGAGATGTTCTGCAATTCTCATTCATTCCTAAACGCCTCAACAAATAGCCGTGGAAAATTCCACGGATCACCGGCCACAATTCTCTCGAGTCGTTTCCCCAACTCTTGCGAGTTTCTTGAACTTTCCCAACCAACCCCGAAAATAAATTCCAGCTCCAAAGGGTTTCGCACCAATGCTCTTCGGTTAGCTTCGGCTCCGGCTCACCTCCTCAAACGCCGGTCGGTCATCGAGGCCTAATTTTACAATCGTTTGCCAGCAGTAAATCACCGAAAATTGCCAATAAATTTCGAGAAACAAAAAGAGGAGCGAAAAACACAAACACCGTAAACTAACAACATTCTTTCGATTGTTTTTTTTTTTTTTCTTCGATTGTGGACTCTTGTTCTATTCGAGCCTAGCGCCCTCTCTAGCTGGGGTGCGCAGTAGTTTCCGTCATTTTCGAATTAACCATTCGCGCCTCAATCGTGAGATTGTGCGTGAGCCGCCTTGGATTGGAAGTCCCATGGCCCCCGACTTGTTATGATTGTTCGATTCGGCTTCTTGCCTCACTTACTTCACCTATTGGAAATTTAGCATTTTACTGCGTTTGGATGGAAAAAGGGGGGCCTTATCGGCAGGACTGGTAGCGAATAAGAGTTTTGGAAATAGGATACTGAATGCCTCTTGCTTGAGACCAAACAGAGATAAAGAAAACAGAAAAATAACTGACATAGAATCTGATCAGACATTTACCAAAGAATATTTCAAAAATTTGTTTTGCGATTTTCCGTGACGTTACGACAAGAATTACTGCCTCTAAAATCTTTGCTGATATTATTCCGGACTCCGGATTTTTACGGACTTTCCTAAGTAAATTTTCCAGGAATTTCGTATAAGATGCCATCAATAATATATCTAATAGATTGCATCACAAATACCTCCAAAGATTCTTTCAAAGGTTATTCAAGGAAGCTTTGAGCCCTTCAAGCTTAGTCTAGAAAAAATTGCATCGATTTTCCTATGACTTACTCCAAAATTCCTATTTAGAACACTTTCAAAATTTTTGGTTGTTTATTTTTAAAATTATGGATTATTTAAAGATTTCAACTGGAAATTCTCTGAGGATATTTTCAGACATAAATTGAGAGATTCCTTGAGGAATTCCTTCAGAAATTCTTTAGGAAATTTTCCAAGGATTACTTCTAGAGTAACAACTGGAGAAATCGACGGAAGAAGAAAATCGACAAAAATATTTGGAGGAATTCCTGCAAAATTTTCTGAAAAATTCTGAAAAAAAAGAGTAGTCCATGTGGAAGTAAATGGTCACTACTAGGTTAAAAGATTTTCTGGAACAAATTCTTAAGAAATTTCTTAAAGCATACCTTGAAAATTTTTGGGAGAGTTGTTAGAGAAATGTCTAGATAATTTTCCGAATAAACACCTGAAAGTTTTCCAGACGAAATTTCTGAAGAAATCACTAGAAAAAATCCCGAAGCATTTCGTCGAATAATCTGTGAAGAAAATTTACTTTTTAGACTCTTTAGAGACTTGCCTCAAAATAGTGACCAAGTCCCCAAAAAAGAGCCCTCCACCATCCCTGCATCGACGGCTCCGGCTTGTTTTCATCGGTTATGGTCAATAAAAAGTGAGCCAGCTTTATGCTTTTATTTCCATCTCTCGGATCGGGTTCAGCCTCCTCCTCTTCGCGCTCTTCTTCCAAGATAGTGGAAGTTGACCAAAAATAGATCAATCGCCTTATGCCCCCCCTCCTCATCAAATGAGACAGCGAGCGAAGAGGCAGCGTTTATTTTCTGACTTTGAGTTGTTTGTTGGATTTGTTGTTTTGAGAAGCGACGGTTCACTGGAAGGTGATCTATGTGTGGCTCTCGGAAGGCGTCGCTTTCGGTGTTCGGACAAAACGAAAACAGAATCACAGATGGTTGCTTTTCGACGCAGCTGCTAATGAATTGATAATAGAGACTTGTGATGTGAATGAATATTAATCTTTGAGCGATGGAAGCGTTCTTGTCTTCGGGATCTCATGTCGTGGTCAAAAAAATTGGGTTTGGAACAATAAGTGATACAGGCATAAGTAGTATTCAAAAATATGCATTCATATCAACAATGTTGAAAAGAATACTCACCGAAATAGGATACCATGACCGGCACATATAGGTACCCTTAGCAATTCATCTAGGAATTCTACTAAGAGTTCCTTCAGGATTCTTCCAGCAAAATCTCTAGTTAGGATTTTAGCGGATGCCTAAAATTTTTAAACTGGCCTATATTAAGATCCTTCGATTTGATATTTTCCAGGCCTTTGTAAGTAAGTGCTGATACAGTGATACCTCCATGAGTCGATGTTCCATGACTCGATATCGACTCATGGAACCATACTAAAAACAAAATATCATGGTTACTATGATGGACCCTAGAAGCAGCTTTCCAAAGGATTGCTGTTCCATGACTCGATATTTCCATGAGTCGATGGTCCCTTCAATATCGACTCATGGAGGTTTCACTGTATTTGAATTCACTTTCAAAATATTCGTTTTCAAATTCAAAGGATTTTTTACCGTTCAAAACCTTTATACTTTTTATAACATGAGAACATTATTTAATTTTCTTACATTTTGACTGTCTAATATTGGAAAATATTATCAATACTATTGCAGTTACATATACAGGGTGTGCATTCAAAATCAGTTTTCCAATTCCCGGATTTTTCCCGGATGTCAAAGAAATTAAAAAAAACAGGTAGCAAAAAAAATCCTGCGTTTTGATATTTTAGATTTTCTTTTTTTTACGATATGGACAAATTTGGAGGACATGATCTAATTTATTTATGAATTGATTTTAATACAATTAAAAAAAGGTTTACATTTTAAAAGGGTTATGGACAAAAAGATTCAAAATATTTCTGCACATCTTCATCGATCCACTCTTCCCCTAATAACTTTGCTAAAATAAATCTGCAATATTTCTTATTAATGAAGAAGATATAGTGATTCTTCGTCCTACGACAACATAATCAGTTTTCTGCAATAACGCAAAGAGAACAACGATGAAGAGAAATCGATGAATGCAGCTAGGCCCTTATGAAAAAACAATGCTGATTTGCTGAATTATCTAAAACACCGTTACCCCCTGGAATTAGTAGGAAGTTCAGAGAAATTATGGAATAATATAAATGCCTGCTTTGTGCATCTAAACTCCCACAAAAGGGCAAAGTTCAATAGCCAACCTATTACCTTCTAAGAATGCCTTAAGTAGTATGCGTTAGACATGGCTTATGCCTGATTTATGGAGAAATGTTGGATCCAAGAAAAGATCTTTTAACAGAAACAATATTTCCAAATACATGTTATTGTTCTCCTATGAAGCTGCCTAAAACTTATGACATGAATCAAGATTGCATCTTCCAAGTAATCTTCAAAAGGTTTAATGAACATATTAATAATCTAGTCAAATACTTCACAAAAATCTTACCAAGAATACCTAAAGGACCTCTTTATTTATTTATTCATCAAAGAACTAGCCATGACAAAAAAATTTGGATTATTGAAAGAATTCGCTGTCAATCTGCAGAAATCTATACAAAATCCCGTCAGAGGCCTTATAAGAACCGTCTAGGCCAGTGGTTCCCAACCTTTTTGGAGCTGTGGCTCCTTTCAAGTTCTAAAAATATCCCGCGGACCCCCGCAAACAAAAATTGTAGAAATCTTTTTTGTTAAATAAATAAAAAAGATTTGATTGGTTTTTAGTATAAGGTGACTTAAATGCAGATCAGAAAAAGGATCAGATTCAATTAACTACAATTACAAAAACATATTCTTTCTCGTTTTCCCCAGCATATCTAAATAAATCTCACAAAGGATTTGTCTATGATCAATGACATTGAAAAAAAACTGTCAATGAACCAGTGATAAAGGTGGTGAACATGTCTGCTGAACCAGAACAAAAACAAGCAAAATACTCGCGAGTATAAGAGTGTTGTAATCTGTCGATGATAAATCTTTTCGTGTACGTATTCGGAGCTGTTCGAAGTCAATTGGGCTTTTGGTAAAAAAAGCCTCTGAGTTTTCTAGACTTCAAGGGATTTTTATTACAAACTTGTAGTTTACTGTCGATTTGATGGATGTACACTTGATTTATTATGGTTTTGACAGACCATAATAAATCTCACCTTGTTTAGTTGCACGCGAGTAAATGTTCACGAACATTTTAATATTTGTTCTGGTATGTTCTCCCGTGCAGGCAGGTGCAAACCTACTCTCATCAAGTTTGTTCGCGAGTCTGTCGTGTTTGTTTTGCGTTGGTTTACACGCGTAAGATGCTTCGTGATTTCCACCACGGCAAGGAACCTAATTAGCGGTTTAGGGAAATCATTCGAACAATTTTACATTTATCAATAGATATCCTTGACAGGGTCTCACACAGATCACGTCTGCGTCCCATATAATATCTTCTATGGCCTTCTGTGTGGATCTATAGTGAAAATAACAAGGAACAAGCCCATTGTATACCGTGAGATGAATTTTACCTGGAACTGTCAGAAAAGCTAGTCAGATAAGCTTCAAGAATCTTCCCAAGAAGTACTGCTGCAGGAATATGTTAAAATTTCACAAGGAATCAAATAGAAATCCAGTTAACTGTATGCAAGTTGCGCCAAGGATTTGGGTACAATAAGTAAAAATCAACCGAGAAAAATCAAAAATGTGTCAGTAATTTTCTGCGCATTCCTCAAGAAAATATCTTAGTGTCTTAGTGTCAAATCACATAAATTCGTTTGTTTTTTTTTCTTAAATTCACAATGAATTTATATGATTTTACTCAGGAAACTGCTATTTGAAAAATATGTTTCAACATTTATGCTGTTTGAATGAACATTTACTATGTGGTTTGTGATTAAAATTATGAGTAAAAAGAGCTCCTGTGAGAAAAACATTGAACGAATAATATTAAAATATATATTATTATCCAAATGTCAGAGGGACATTAACTTCTAAGAATTTGAAGCAAAATCAGCCAAGGAACTTTTCTAGAATCTACTGAAAATCTTATTAGCAATCTACTAATAACCATTTCAGTGATCTCTCAGAAATAGTTTTAAAATACTGGTCGAATATCGGTTCGATTTTCGTTAGGATTCCAGCAAAGATTTCATATGCCATGATTTCAAATGGAAATCGCACAAGCATCTCGCCAAGAACATTGTCAGAAATCCTTAAGTACCCCTCTAGAAATGTTTCAAAGATCCTAATCGTTAAGTATCTCTCTATCACCTCACCAAAAAAATAATCATAATGCGAAGTACGAAATACAGACGGTGGTGCACCACTTGTTAAAAATTCTTATTTACCCCATAGTACTTAACATATAAATAAACCGGTAGTCTTATGTTTTGTTTTACCGGGGTGTTCACCAAATTCCCGGGTATTTCCCGCATTTTTCCCGGTCATTTGTAATTCCCGGGTTTTTCCCGGTTTTCCCGGATTTCCCGGATGGATGGACACCCTGCATATAAGATTGAAAAGAGTAGAGGATTTAATAGGTATTGAAATCAAATCACTGAAGGTTTTTTTTTAATTCTGCCACTGTTTGCTCTAGGATGTTGAGTAGTACAGAATTAGGCAAAGCATTTGCCACTATTCATTTTGTTTTCATACTATAAGTTAGGTATGCTGTTCCGCTCAAGAAAAGTAAAATGTCTGCGGAAGAAATGGTCAAGAAATGTTCTACAGTGAGCTCCATTTGAATTGACATTGAGCATTTCGTGCAAGGAATTTCCCACTCATTGAGATAGGCTTTTAATTTTCTTTTCAGGTGCATAGTCCCTAATCTAAGTTATTCATTAATTATTATGACGAGAAACCGCTTATGTCTAAACCCTTATGAAAGAACAGTAAATCGACACTTTTTTTCCTCTATGAAGCTTACTAAAAAATTGACATAAATCCTTAACAGCATCTTTCCAGCAATCCATCTGCCCAAGAATACTTAACCAAGCATTAACCAAGAATAAGCATCTCCAAGAATCTGCTAAATTTAAAATCTGAAAAAATCCGCCCATCCTTTCAACAGTAGAACCACATAGATCTCCCTAGAAAATTTAACGAAAATCTTTTTAGATTAGCTTTCCACTAACTGCTTGAAATCTCTTAAGAATTAAAAAAAGGTCAAGATTCTTCTATAAAACCTACCTGACTTTTTATTAGTGATTCACTACTTAACTTTTAAGTGATTTTCCAAAGCACCTTCAATTGGGTCCCGAAATGTTTTAATAAATTCTTGTTTTTATTTAATAATACGAAAGAATGTGTTCTCACAAATACTCTAGCAATTTTTCCAGCTCAAATAACGACTATTGACTGTTTAAAGAAACTTGCGACGATAGAAGCGCCACCATATAACGGAGGGTATTAGAACTAAATTAGAGGTGATGATTTCGCGATTTGGAAGTAAACACCACCTCCAAACATTAGCGATTTTGCAGTAAGATGTTGACGTTTGATCACGATAACATATTAAAACTTAAATTTAAAAAATGGTTCCAAATATGAACCTTTACACTTTAGATCATGTTTGACGTTCACTTTGTTGACAAAAAATCAACAGGGGTTTTAGTTTTAACGCTGGGGTTGTTCCTAACTGACATTTCGTAAGGGTCACGGAATACAAAATACACCAAATAATTTTGTTTAAACCAAGAGGTGTGACAAAACTTCAAAAACCATAAAAAATGTTTTTCTGACTTGAACCAACGAAAATCATTTAAAAAATTAGTAACATGTGTTTCTGACCTAAACTTAAGCGTTTGGTACTAAATTTAAAACAGGCCTTTGGACCCTATAATCTGTTTTATTATCGCCTGAATTCCCGTTACGATTACTGTAATAATCTCATTAAGAATTTGCTATCAATCTTAATAGAAATCTATCAAACATCTCACCAAGAACTATAACACCAAGAGCCCTTCTAAAAATTTTTCAAGGATAACAATGTTTCAAAGATTTCCTTTTAATTGCCGCCAGAAATCTTTGAATCATCTCACAAAAAAAAGGTTTCTCGGTGAAATTTTTGGCAATTTTTTCTAGCTTAATTTATTAAAATTTTCTCCAAAAACCCAACAATTTTTGTTTATTAGGAATACTAGAAACCGTTAAGTATTCCTTTAGCATCTTACCAATAGTTCATCATTATGCGAAGTTTGAGTTATCAAACATGTTGTGTCATTTTTGTCCACAGTACCTACTTAAAATTTCAACAAATTGGTACTCTTATATTCGGAATACATATTTTTCCCGGTGTGTTCTACAATTTCCCGTATTTTTCCCGGCCAAATGGAATTCCCGTGTTTTTCCGCTTTTCCCGGATTTCCCGGATGGATGGACACCCTGATAAATGACGAAAGATTAAATTTGGGTGACTAAAAATGTATTTTCAAGTAGGTATAGGTAGTTTGGCCTCGAAACACTTGAAATACTTCAAAAATATTCTTTATTTGTTTGTTCTAAATATGTAAACATCATACTAAAAATAGAGAAATTTATGATTTTCATTCAATTTTCACCAACAACAAAAATGTTTATAAAATGATCTGAAAGTGTATATAATCAACATCAGATATGGAAAAATACTCTATTTGATCTTGAAGAAAAAATAACCTTTCCATTTAAATGGGATTCAGATTTATCGATATCCAGCGACGTACTCAGAATATTTCTCTAGAGGGCGTTATTTTTCGGGAATACTGTAAACTTCTTGCACCAAAGATCTCTTCAAGAGTTTGTTTTGCAAATTTTACGAAATTTTTCATGTAATTCTTTCAAGAATTCAATCACGATTTCTCTAAGAAAAACCATACTTTTTCCTTAAAACTAGACTCCTGCATCTACCACGGCTGGTTTTCTTAATACAAATCATGGTTTCAGTACAAAAGATTATCATATTGGTTGGTTCTTTATCATGGCGTAGAAATTACTTCAAAGCTTCCATCAGGATGTCCTTCAAAGATCGTTTCAGGCACTTTGCAAGAAAGTCCCAAGATCTTCAGAAAAAAATATCCATTGAGTCATTCATTGATTGCCCTAGGACTTACTTCTTGTTTTTTTAAAAGAAGAAATCCCAAGGAAGTCTTTAAACATTTTCTCCAGTTTATTCATCCAAGGTTGTCTCCAGGAAAATATCTAGAATTTTTTTCAAATTCGTTTACAGTAATTAAAAAAAAAAATCGCTTTGAATTTCTAAAGAAAATCCTAGAGTAATCTCTGAAAAAACTTGAGTGAGTTTTAAGTATGCCTTGATGAAATAATAGGACAAGCTTTATGAAGAAATTCGGAAAAAAAAACCTGAAGAAAGTTATCTATAAATGATCGGAGAATAACTGTAATAATTTCTGTTGTATTAAGGTTCCACGGGGCCCAGATAGCCGTAGCGTTAAACGCGCAGCTATTCAGCATGACCATGCTGAGGGTCGTGGGTTCGAATCCCGCTGGTCGAGGATCTTTTCGTAAAGGAAATTTTCTCAATTCGCAGGGCATAGAGTATCTTCGTACCTGCCACACGATATACACATGCAAAAATGGTCAATCGGCAAAGAAAGCTCTCAGTTAATAACTGTGGAAGTGCTCATCAGAACACTAATCTGAGAAGCAGGCTTTGTCCCAGTTGGGACGTAACGCCAAAAAAAAACTATGCTTCCACATCAGACTTTAAATGATGTTATGAAGAATCCATGGAGATTAAGAAATCGCATTTTAAAAATTATTAGTGAAGTGTTTGAACAGCAGCAATAATATTTTGATGAAATGCTGCAGAAATTTTTAGAAGAACATAATAAGAAATCTCAAATGGAATTTTTCAAGGATTTTTTATTATTTCATCGAATAATGCCTTAACACTTCAGTCGTCGCGCTGTTGTATTTTTTTCGCTTTTCGTTCACATCAGCAACGCGGTGGTTCTGACGGTCGCTCACCGCGCGGCGACTGGAAGGTTAAGGAATTATTAAGCAATTCCGAAGAGTTATTGTGTATGATTTTGTTTAAAGAATTTCTGGATCAAATGAAAAAAAGGCATAGGAATTATTGTAATTTCTTGGAAATATGTCGAGAAGATATTTTTCAAAAACTCTGGAATTAACCTTTGTGGAAGAACTTTTGTAGGACCTGTCCTAGATGTAACAGTCGAAGAAATTGTCAAAAAAATAGTGGAAAAACATTTGGAAGAAATCCTTAGATTTTTTTCCTCACAATAATCTCTATGAAATTTACTGGAGGTACCGTTGGAGAGCTCTGGGATTTTCTGGACCAAATTCTGAAGAAATTGCTCTAAGCATCCATTGATAAGTTCCTGAAGGTATTCCAGAAGGAATTTTTGCAGAAATAGTCACATAATAGTCTCTGAAAGTTTTGTTTCAAGTGGTCTAATTTTTCATAAATCAGTTTATTTTTGTTTTTAATAGTAATTTGATTGTATATCAAAAGTTTTACTGTTGAAACAGTTTGTTAAATTTTGGAATAATCTGATGAGTGAAGAATGATATTCTTGTAACTAATACATAGTATTCATCTGGTTCGTCTAAAATTAATGGAGCTACCATGAGGTTTTGGGTTAAGCATAATCTCATGCTATAACATCTGTAGAACGATAGTTGCAACGTATATTGAAATCTCGTAAATATTAACACTTCAGTCGTTGCGCTGTTGTATTTTGTACAACACTGGTAAAAAAACCTCGCTTCTCGTTCACAACACCAGCGTGGTGGTTCTGACGGTATCAAACCGCGCGACGACTGGAAGGTTAAATGAATTAGTCCATAAGAAGCAACAAAACTTTGAAGAACAGAAAAGAAGGGCGTGAAGCTTTTCAAACCATAATACCATTTTTCTGGGACAACATATATTGAAATAAACTTACTTTACTCTCCGTCATGCTTAATATCAAATCTTTACATCTTTAAGCAGTAACTTTCACACATAGTGAAGTAGCTTTTAATGAATGCAAGTGTTATTCTATTGTATATTTTCTTCTTTCTAGTTCCATGGTCCCCCAGTATCAAGCGTGCCCTTTTCAATTAATATTTATAAAACTTCAAATATTCAAATAGATTGTGTGACCCTGTATTTTTTTGAGTATATTAACCAAAATATTCTCACACATTTTTTTAAGGATCTACAATTGCAAACTTGATTTACCTGAAAAGAAAAATAAAAAAATCTAGGGGATGGTCAATTCTGGGGAATGGTACATTCTGGCGAATGGTTTTCTGGCGAATGGTACTTTCTGGCAAATGGTTTTCTGGCATATGCTACTTTCTGGCGAATGTCATTCTGGCGAATAGTTTTCTAACGAATGGTTTTCTGGCAAATATCGCACAATCCGAAGATTTTAGGACTTCACTGATATTTATTACTTACTAGTGATCCTGGCAAACTTCGTCTTGCCATCAAGTAGGCTGTTGAAAAACGCTTTTGATCGTCCCATATAAAATGACAGTTTCGTTCGCACTCGTTTTTTCAACTTTCCCGGTGAATATCATGGGATTTTTATACACACAAACACGTCGGAACCCTTGACGAACAAAACTGAGAAAGAATCATTCAAATCCGTTCACCCGTTCGTAAGCCAATTCGTGACATACAAACACCATTCCATTTTTATTTATATAGATTTCATAACTTGAAAATTCTCCATCAAATCGCGTGCACTACCTCTAGATCCCAATATTTTTGGCTCAAAATTTTGATGTTTTCCTTTTTATGGAGATGGAATTAAGAAGAGTACACGAATTTTTGGTTTTGGAACTTTCGTATAATAAGCCGCACCCTAAAGTCAATATTTTTCCTACAATAAAAAAAGGGCTTGTCTTACGTTCATCCCATATAAAAACAAACGGATTTCTGACAGCATTAAATACTTCGAAATGTAGTCAAATAAGCGACATTCTTAGGTTACAGAAAGACATAATGAATAAATTAACAGATGTCGTAGTCAAATTTTCAATCAAAAAGAGTTATATTTGGACCAATGCCACAAATAGCACCGAAACCTGAAATTCTGATATTTAAATCCAAACTTCGACATGCAGAGCACAGTTCACAAATCTGGTCTTCTTTTTAGAAGAATGCTCACCTCAAACGGAAAAACCACAGTGCTCATCAAACATGTTATATTACGGGATCAAAGAACCAGAAAACTGAATCAGAATATGTAAATCAAAAGTCTGAATTAATTATAATCATATTCAAAGATTGCAAATCATAACGACTGCCTAACAATGCAAATGAAGTTTCTCCGGGGGATTTTTGCAGGAATAAGGTAGTTTTGAGTATTAATTTCATGTTTTCCTTTGGGGGGTCTCTATTCAAATCTTACTTGTTCAAAGTTTTTCGTCACAAACATGCTGTTTTGACTATTCAAGACTTTTCGTGGTGTTATATGGCGTAAATGTGATTTAACCAGTCATACTGGAAAAATCTGCGAATAAAATCGGTCAGATCAGTCTTTGTTGAATAGAATAATCTAAACACAAAAAATATAAGTTTCCAGAAAATTACGAAGCCACACCTCAAATTTTTAAGGGCAAAAGACATGAGAACCAAACAGCGCTCTGCGTTGAAAATTTATCCCATTGGTCACCACCAGCAAGCAAGCAATTTGATTGATTTTTAACGCGAACTGTTGTCACACCTACATAGAAAGAAAAATCCATGCAAATTTCAGCATACAATCATGCACATGAAGGGAATGCCAGATATGTTGCAAATTTACACGCCATATCGTGTAAAATTACATTCCGCTACATATCGTGTAATCTAGCATGGGCTCTAACCGATTACACGGCAATTCGCATAAATTTATATCATGTTGATGTAATACACGATGTGTCATGTAAATTTCCGACAAATCTGGCATTCCCTTTATGTGCATGGTTTTACGCTGAAATTTACATATACGTTTCTATCTGCGTATAGTAGACCTTTCTTTCCTATAAAAGCACTACTAAGAGAAACTATTTTTTTTTTATTAAGCAAAATAATTGAAGAAATGAGAACTTTTTTACATCAATCAAAAGCTTTCGATCTATTCTTTGAAGGAAAATTATAAAAGTCTTGTAAAAATGCGATTTTGATTTGATTTTTGATTGAAATTCCACAGATGCTTTCATAGGTATACATCGAAACGTAAAGCAGTAGGTAAAAAGAACGGAAACCCGTCAAAAATACTGCTCGGAAACGACCAGCAGAGCGCTATAACCAACTCACCTCAATGTGCATCAGTTCGTAGATCACCATGGCGTAATCCCCGACCAAGGCATCTCCCCGGATCACGGCCAGGTTCGGGAACAACCGCCGCAACGATTTGAGGCCGTTGACGCGGAACAGCAGCAGGTACTCGGTGATCTCCGTCAGCAGGGGGAAGGAATAGTTTTCGAAGCTGGAGTCGATGTACTTGTCGATGAGGAGAATGTGCACGAAGCCCTCGACGACGACGCAGTCCTTGAGCCGATCCAGGTGGGCCGGAGAGTTCCGGACGTCTACGCTGCCGCAGACACCTGCAGGGGGAAGAAATTTGAAAAAATGGGTAAGTAAATGGTGAAATATTGGGGAAGTATCAATTACTTGCAATCAATGTAAACTAATGTCTATAACCTCTTATGTACAATTGCAAGGCTAATTAATATTCCAAACTGAAATAATATCAAGAACATAGAATCCCTAAGGAATACTTGTTTGCGTTGCGTTGCGTTGCGTAGTAATGGAGTAATTCGTAGATTGCATACTAAAAGCTTTCATGTTTTTGCTTTCTCAATCTTATTCCCATTACTTATGGAGAGCTATTTTGGAATGAATAGCCATCCAATTAGAGTTCAGAGTTGAGAAGACATGAGAACTTCCATTGCCGGCCACGCTTATCTTCTCCGTTACTGGGATAGAGAGGATAATGATGATATGATATCTACTTAGCGAGAGGCCAGCGACTCATCGACGCCCTCATAGATATCAAGGATGTAGATGGGTGGGTGGGTGAGTGAATGATGGTCTAGGATTCACCATAAGCGAGTTATTCGACCGGGTTATGATCGTAGGGAGTGGTATTGCTAAGAATGGTTATTTGCACTCCATAGTTATCCAATGGTCCAGGGGTTGGATCACCGGAATTTCCTCCCAGTGTTCTGGCTCTTATCATAGCCTAGGCTTAAGCGCCATTACTCGCTCTCTCGTTATTTTTCCCTAAGAAATACTTGTTTGATCCAAAATAATTTGTTGAACAAAATCCGAAACTTCTTTTCGCCGAACAGATATATTGGAGGTTAGGGGGAACTGTCACTGGACAGAATTCCTGAAAAATCTATGGAATAGTCATGTAGGAATCTCTGGAGACCCAGCATTCTTCGCAAGAATAAGAAAATAGCGACTTTTTAAAAACATGCATTAAAATAGTGACTTAGAGACTTGCCAACAGCCGTGCGTCACGCACCTTCCCGGCTTAACCCAAGTTGTGCATATTCTGCCCACTCAGAGCCATCCAGCTGCCCGTATATCACATCCTTCACGTTTCGCGAGCTTTTTACGACCGATGTCAATCTGCCGACGCTGGCACTGCTCTAAGAGTAATTTCGCTATCAGCTTATTGTGTACACTTTCGTGACTGGACGGACGATGGCGCCAAACTCTGTGTAACTCGGGACTCGGGTGTGCAGGCTCAATCAACTTGCCGTCCGACAAATACTCAACTGCAACCTACACACGCCTCGTCCGTCGTATCACTTGAAGGCATTGATTCGTAGACCCAAAACCAAAACAACCGTCCAGTAACACGCGTACAATGGCAAATATTTTGCTTCCCTCTGCTCGCGGGACTCAAACCCCCATCCCTCGGGAGCCACACCAAGATTGGAGGATGTTGTTCGGCGGTTACACATTCTCACAGACGAAGGCGACGAAGACGACGACCGCAGTTCATTCGGCAACTGATAAGGCCGGAAAGCAAATCCACGCTGGAGCCAGCAGCAGTTCAGTCGGCGGACGTCGTCATTACTTCGTGTGCTAATAAACAAACAGCATTCTGGCGCTATCACACACTTGGACAACAAGTTCGGATTCCAGGAAAAAAAAACATCATTTCAACATCCATCCCGTGTGCATTCACTTACTAGAGACCAAATGGTAGTGTAGAGCCTACCGGGTGATTCATTCATGACTTGGTTGTGGCATTTGTGGACGTTAGCGTATTTCGTTAGTTCAAAAGCAGCGGTTCATTACGTGGATGTTCGGAGACGAATACCCATAGAAATGGGGAGCTGCCTTAAACCAATGATGAAGTGTTTCTAAGGATACTCATCGATTCAAAACCTGAGATTCAGCTACTAAGTCCTCTAGTCATAATGAAACAAAGAACTACATGGTTGATAAGTAGATGAAAAAACCGAATTTAGTACTATACCATTTCATTCCACTAGAGTTTGTATCCTTTGACAGATACGCGTATTTCGACCTCAACTGTAAGGCCGTCTTTAGTGTCGTGTACTATACTCGACTGATTGATGTTTGAAATGCAATTTTGGTGATCCTGCTAAAAAAGCCTAGGACTATCGATGGAAACGCCGAATTCAGCAGGGTAATTCCTCTGTAATTGGCACACTCAGTCACACGGCAGTCTGTGCCCTTTCTTGTAGATAGGGCGGATGAGGCCATCCAACCAGCCGGCGGGCAATTCTTCGTCCTCCCATACCTTCAGAAGTGGATCGACTAGTAAAGCTGATCGCTTCCGTGCTTGAGAAGCTCGACCGGGATCTCGTCCTTCCCAGCAGTCTTACATTTCTTCAGCTCGCTGATAGCCTTTTTAACCTCTCCTATGGTCGGTGGGTCCACAGCTTGATCGTCGTCATCTGTGTTCATCCTGTTCCTCGCTACATTTCCATTTCCACCGTTCAAAAATAGCTGAAAGTGCTCCTTCCTCCTGGCAGCCACCGCCGTTTTATGTGTCAGCAAATTTCCTTCTCGATCATTGCACATGGCGGGCACTGGTACGGTATTGTGCCGCGCACCATTGACCGTTGCAAAGAATCTCAGTCTCTCACTCTCTGGCACTCTTCATCGAACCAGTGGTTTCGTCTTCGTCGTTGACCAGTGCCGATCACTTCCCGTGCCGTTGTTGTCACAGCTTCGTGGATAGGGTCCCACAGGCTGTCGACGTCTCCAGCAACGTTGATTCTTCCCAACTGCTCGTCTAGTTGCTGACGGTATTGCGCAGCTACCCCATCAGTCGACAAGCGTTGTATATTAATGCGCAGCGTTCTGTTTATTGTGGAATTCGTGACGCTGGATAACCGCGCCCGAATTTTAGATAATGATCTGAGTCGATATTAGGGCCTCGAAAGGTCCTGACATCAATGACATCTGAGAAATGTCGCCCATCAACCAGCACGTGGTCTATTTGGGAGCAGGCATCTCCACTCGGGTGTCGCCAGGTGTGTTTGCGGATATTCTTTCGTGCGAAGTAGGTACTGCTGATTGCCATTCCTCTAGTAACCTTCGCTGGCTGCAGGCCATTATCATTGGTAACGGAATGAAGGCTTTCCGTTCCAATGACGGGTCGGAAGAAATCTTCTTTCCCGATCTGCGCATTTGCGTCGCCGATGACTATCTTGACGTCTTGTTTTGGGCACTCTCCGTAGGCCTTATCCAGGCTCTCATAGAACTCATCCTTCATGTCATCGGGCTTATCGTTCGTTGGCGCATATATGCTGATCAGGCTGTAGTTGAAGAACTTGCCCTTCATTCTCTACACACAGATGCAGTCGCTTACCGGTTTCCACCGAATAATTCGCTTCATCTGCTTCCCAATCACTATGAACTCCACGTTCTGCTCTGTCGCCACCGCTGTAGTAGATGTGGTACTTGAATGAAGTGTTGGCGATGGGGTCCACTGCTCGGAATTCGCGTTCTCCGGTTCTCGGCCAGCGTATTTCCTGGATAGCTGCCACGTTCACGCCGACATTCCGCAGTTCACGAGCCAGGAGCCCAACACGCGCGGGTTCATTCAAAGTTCTCACGTTCCAAGATCCAACTTTCCAATCGTTGTCCTTTATTCGTTGCCGAGTCTGTTGCCGTAAAATCAATCCGTTTGCTCTACTTTTGCCTTTCTTGGTTGGTGAAGAGTCTTCGATAGGCCACCTAACCAGGGTTGCGCTACCTACATCGTGCTAGAGGGGCTGCCTCCTCGATGCTGACACGATACAGCATCGTCCGCTTGTTCTTTACATGATGACCACGGTCATAGCCATGACAACCATCCACCTTTATCAGGGCTTTGGACCTGTAGCTCTGGTTCTCAATAGTTTCAAGTTCTTTCGGACATGCTACTATGGTGAGCCGTCATGCGCTAGCGGTGTTGAAAAAAAAAAGTATTGAAAACAATAGTTTTAATCAATAAAAAATCTCCGCTGTTCGGAATATGAGTCATGTTCGAAATTCAGGGAGACAAAGCGGTACCTCATTCTCTCTTGAACTGTTGTGATCGCAAGTTCGAAGTTTTGCTTGGTGAACCATCAAGTCGCGACACGTTCTTGATAGAAATTCTTAAAGAGAAAAAAGTGCTTTTGATTTCAGTTTTTTTAGTGATTAAGTGATTGGCTTTTAACTAAATTGATTTAGATTAAGTTAAGAGTAAAAGAGTTCCATTAGTTTTTATTTCTTTTAGAGGTAAGTACTTTTTGTAAGACTGTTCATAGATTTATTCCTATTTTAAGGTTAGGTTAAGTGCATCCGATTAGGAGGTGGGATTCGATGAATCCACCGTAATGAGTCAGGACTCAGATAGTGCAGATGCAAGAGGAGGAGATGATCCTCCTATTGAAAATTCAGACACTTTCGATTCGGCAAATGAGGAAATGGAAATGAACATACAGCTGAAACGAACAGGAATTAGTGATTCTGACTCTAATGAATAAGTTGACAAAAATGTAATTAAAAGAATGAAATCAAACACAGGTGCTTACAAAAAAACAAATACAGAAAAACAGATTGAAGTTATTGACAAAAATGAACAGGAATTCCAACAGGTGAACAGGAGGAAGAGGAAGGATAAAACTAAAGATGACAAGGTTTACGATGACGGTTGGATTAAAAATTCAATTTACACAACTTTTTTCATTGAACCAAAACTACAAGATGAACAGAACAAAAATGACCAAAATAAGAGTAAACGGATTCACGTAATGGAAGTAGCAAAGATCTTACATAATATTGAGGTTAAGAATTACAAATCGCTGACAGTTGCAGGCAAAAACAGGTTCAAGGTAACGTTCGATAAACCAAAACAAGCTGAGGCATTAATTAATTCAAAACTTTTGGCTGACTGTTTCAAGTACAATGTTTATGTCCCCAATATGTTCAAACAAACCATTGGCGTTGTCAGGAATATTCCACCGTCAATTACCGAAGAGGAAATTCAGGCAAATATTGTCTCTAACAAGAAGATTCAAAAGATCGAAAGAATTAAAAGAATGATAAATAAAGAACTGATCTCAACATATTCGGTAAAAATTTTTGTTGAAGGCGAAAAACTTCCAGAAGAAATAACACTGTACGGTATTCCAGCAAAGGTAGAGGTTTACATATTTCCGCTGAGAATCTGTTTCAACTGTTGGCGCTATGGCCACAAGGCCAAAGCATGTAAAGCGAAGATCAGATGCAAGTTATGTGGACTTGAGCATAGCGATAAGGATTGTCAATCGGCAATCAAGAAATGTGTACATTGTAATGGTGAGCACATCGCAAACGATTACAATTGTCCAGAAAGACACAGACAAGATCAAATTCGAACAGCTATGGCTAAGATGAAACTTACTTTTTCTGAAGCTTCTAAACAATACGCTAGACCGAACAGATCTCAACAGATAAGATTACAATCCCAAACCGAATTTCCACCCCTCAATCCAATATCTAACTTGAGACCTAACCTAAACAGTTCAAATGTTTCTCCAAGAGTTCAATCTGTTAGCAAAGTCATTAAAACCAACCCAATAATTCATAAAAATGTTTTCCCGCAACCCGAAATAGTTGAAGAACCAATCCATGAATTCAAGAAAAATCCGTATAAAGTAACAGAAATAGAAAAACTAAAACAACAATTGAAAAACGAAATAATAATTGAACTGAATAACTCTGGTGTTTTTAATAAAATCAAGAAAATACAAGATTTAATCAAAGTACAAACAAGTAAAGATGTGAATGATTGGAATTCCGATTTACTTTTGATTAACATTAATGAAGAACTCGGATCAATCCTGAATACACCGTTTTAATTAAAAATCATTCTCAATTTCTTCATCCAGTTTTAATTTTCAAAAATGGCCAATGTTACAAGAGATTTACAAATCTTACAATATAATATTAACAGCATTCGCCCATCCGAGACAAGATCGCTTCTCTCAAACTTCCTAACAAAAAATAAAGTAGATATTGCTATTCTTTCCGAAATATGGCTTAAGCCTGATGAAGATATCAAGTTTAATGGATATAATTTTCCTAAAATAACTAGATCTAAAGGCTATGGTGGAGTAGGTCTTTTAGTTAAAAACGATTTAGCTTTTACAGAAATTAAATTACCGGAGTTAAATCCTATAGAAGTAATAGCCATTAAAATTCTCAACACCATTGAACCGATTATCATTTTTTCTGTTTATATTCCACCCCCACCAATTAATAATAATCAATTGAAAGATCCTCTGAAGCAACTTTTGAAATTTATTGACAATTTAAAAGCCCACACTATTTTGGGTGGTGATCTGAATGCACATCACCCGACTTGGAATTCATCTAATAACATCTGTCCCTGAGGTGAATTATTGATCAATCTGCTAGATGACAGTGATTTATTAGTATTAAATGACGGTTCTCCGACTTTGATTAAACCTCCAAATACCATACCATCTGCAATAGATTTAACCCTTGCTACACCACAAATTGCAGCAAAAATTGATTGGGAAGTTTTAGACGAGGAATTGTCTGGTAACCATAAAATGATTTTTTATAAATTATTAGATTCTGTAAGATTTATTCCTTATAAACAAAAAATATTACAAAAATTTAACCATTAATAATTTTTTAGATTTTCGTAGAGCAAAAGCAAAACTTAAATCTGTAATTAGAAGAGAAAAAAGAAAGTCATATAAAGAACTAATTAATGAACTTACTCCTAACTTGCCATCAAAAATGCTTTGGAATACGGTTAGAATGTTAAGTGGTGGTTTCCGGAAAAAGGATAATATTATTTTAATGAACAATGAACAACTGGCACAAAAATTCATAGACATAAACTTTCCACCAATAGATGAACCAATTAAATACACTCCGAAAACAAGGTCAACGATTTCAGTTCAAATTTCAGTGGCAGATTTCTCAAAATATTAAAAATTGAAAAAGACTCGTCAGCCCCTGGTAATGATTATATCTCATATCATATTTTAAAACAGTTAAATCCATTGTTTATAGACAAAATAGTTGATATTTTAAACCAAGTATTGAAAACTAGAAGTATGCCTGATGACTGGCGAACAGTTAAAATAGTTCCCATTTATAAACCAGGAAAACAACAGCTAGATCCGTTAGCTTATCGTCCAATTTCACTAATTCAAATTTTTCTTAAATCTATTAATATTTTAGTCAAAAAGAAAATAGAAAGTTACATAGAGAGCAATAATATTATTCCTAAATGTTCTTTTGGCTTTAAGAAGAGATCATCTGCAGTAAATTGCGTAAATTTTCTAATATCTAAGATACAAGAAACGAAGAGAAATAATTTAATTCCAGTTGTAACATTTCTTGATTTGTCAAAAGCTTTTGACAATGTAGATATTAGTATATTATTAGAGAAATTAGCTTCTACAGGGATAGCTTCTGACCTTGTAGACTGGGTGTACTTTTATCTTAAAGAAAGGAAAGCCACTATCACTTTACAAAACGGAATAGAAATTTCAGCTATTACTAATAAAGGGCTCCCTCAAGGGTGCCCTTTATCACCATTGTTATTTAATTTATATACTGCAGAAATACATCAATTGGCAGATAATGATGTAATATTCTTTCAATTTGCTGATGATTTTGCAATATTAATAATAGCCAGAAATATTTCAGAAGCTACGTCAAAAATGAACAACATCCTTGATAAAGTTCAAACTACTCTATCCAAATTAAAATTAAAAGTAAATCCGGAAAAATCAACTACAATATGCTTTACAAACAAATTTCAAGATAATCTTAACATTAAAATAGATAATAATAACATTAAAACAGAACCATATCAGAAATATCTTGGTATATGGATTGACCATAAATTAAGTTTTAAAAAACATATTACAGAAACAGTGTTTAAAATCAGGAGAAAAACAAATGTTCTTAAAATGATCAGTAAGAAAAACGGTGGTGCGCACCCACAAGTAATGCTTCAAATTAATAAATCATTGGTAAGATCTCACATAGATTACGGTATTTCTATATATGGTTCTGCTTGTAAAACAGATTTAAATAGACTCCAAGTTGCCCAAAATATAGGTCTCAGGTTGTCATTGCGATTATTAAAATCAACTCCTAATCATGTTGTGTTAGCGGAAACCGGAGAGATACCCGTAGACTTGAGAGCTAACATACTAGCACTTAAAGAAACGACTAAAACCCTATATTTTAGAAATAGCCCATTAGTTAAAACATTATCATCAATTATTTCGTCAGACAGAGATTTCAAACACTTAACTTTTCTGGAAAATAATGCTACCTTAAATAATTTCCTATTAGTTCAACTTTGTGCTATGAATAATGCAATTCAAAATTTTGATACAAATCAGTTAGAGATCCAGATTAATTTAAAAACAAATTCGAAAAACAACACTAACAAAAAAGTTTTAAAATCCATTGCCACTCAGATTATTTTAGATAATTATTCCGATTTTCATAAAATTTACACTGACGGAACTAAAACTAGTGAAGGTGTAGGATGTGGTTTTTATGATTCTCAAATGTTAATATCAGTTAGCCATAAATCAAATCCTCTTTTTTCAATAGCTAATGCAGAACTAATAGGAATACTGGAAGCTATCAAATACGCTTATCTGAAGGGTGAAAAGAAAATATGTATTCTTACCGATTCTAAAAGTGGATGTCAAATGATTTTAAATGGTAGGCAGTTAGAAAATTATATTGTAAACGAAATTTATAATTTTTTATGTAAATCAGATATCATCAAAGTTATTGTTCAGTGGATACCTAGTCATATAGGTATTTTAGGGTATGAACGTGCGGATAAAGCAGCAAAACTTAGTTTAAATAAACAATCAATTCTTCCTTTTGGTTTGACATTGGGTGACACCATACTTGCTTGTAAAAAATCAATTTTAGAGGATTGGAATAGTAGATATAGATTTATATCAGAAGAGAAAGGTATTCAACATTTTTAAAATTATGAATTCTGTTAGCACTAAACCGTGGTTTTACAAAATGTCATTTAACACAGTAGATATTGTTAGACTTTCTATAATTAGATCACTACATACTGCCACTATAGAGAGACTACATAGCTGGAGTTTAGTTCCATCCTCATTATGTGAATCTTGTAATGTTGTTGAAGACCTATCCCATATCCTATTCAAATGCACAAGATACAATAGTATTCGTAATAAATACTAGATATTGATCAATAAAACAGATATAATTGAAATAGCTAAATCAAAGTCTTACACAGAGTACAAACAAATTACCAAATTTTTAGAAGAAATAAAAATAAGTGTTTGAACTAATTGTTTAATTGCGTAGAGAAAATTTATTTTTATTTACCTGATTCGATGTGTTTTTTTTGGAATCACTTTAATTGCGACAACAAAGATAAAATCATTATGCTTTTTACGCGGTTTCGTTTTGTCACTTGACTAATTTAAACTTGACAACACCTGGCTAAATGGATCAACTTGGTCTGTGCCAAAAGAGAGAAAAAGAAAAAAAAAAAGCGGTACCTAACACAAAAATGGTTTACAAGTGTACAATAAAACCATTAGGGAATTTAAATCATAACCAGTGCTGGGAATGGTAATAGTATTAGGCTTGAGTTTTTGCGAAAATCACGTGGCTCTCCTAATACAGTAGTTCAAAATTGTGAATCTCATCAAGTAGCCTATGTTGAATACATGAATTTTCTAAACCAGGAGTGTCATTGAAGGCTGCAAATGCGGGAAATGCAACGGGAAATAGAACATTTTTCTACAGTAGGTTGCCCTTAGCAACGGGTGTTTTACTATTTTCAAGGCATTTTGCCTACAGCAGCGATACACGTGAGTTTCACTGGCTCCGGTGACTGTGATTCGCTACGCTTGCTTACTGTAGTGTGAATCTCAGATCTTTTCCCAACTCTGAAACTTAAAATTATTATTCAAACAGATATTATTTCCTCCCAATGAAGTTGAAAGGGCGTTGATGATAAAGCAATTATAATTATAATTCTGACGATTGGAAATTGCATTTGAACTAAGTTTTATTAGGCTCTCCACAACGAAGAAACCATAAAAGTGATTGGCATTAACCGTTCCAGATAAGGAACCATTTCAAGTGTTAAATACATATGTAAAGCAGCAATGAACCTCTGCATGCCGTCATACCTATTTCCAGGTTTTCATGCGACACTTTCCAGGAAAATGCGCTCCATTTCCAAACCCAAACAGCCCCCTCAACCCCAGAAAAAAACACCAAATCAACATCACATGCGTTTCAACCGCCTCTACCTGCGCTTGTGGTGTGCGTGCTGAAAAGGCTCCAAACCCGATGATGATCGTTAAGCTTATGATTATTATTATGCAACCCGAGAGCAACCTCAGCGATGCGAGAGAGCGAAACATTAGTCAAATTTCCATCCGTTCAAGACGACACTCCCGGAGTCTTCTTCATCTTTGGCGGCGGCGACGACAACGACGGCGAAAATAGATTTATGGCGGGGCGCAACGAAGCGAAAACAATTTTCAGATAGTTTAGTTTAAAATTAGTCGTCGTCAGTTTTGTGCGGAATGGTGTTTTGGCTAAATCGAGCATATTATGATTTTTTTTCTTGCTTCCGAGCGAGATACCTCTCTGCTTTCGGTGTGCACTTCTACCTGCGATGCGTGGACGGGGTTGCCAGTTTTTTTTGGTTGAGTACTTTTATGGAAAGTTCTAACATTTTGCATCACTTACAGAAAGACAGAGATATCACGACAGATCATTCCTAAACACTAAAAAACGATTCTCGGTCGATCCATGATCTTTTCGAAATAGAAATTTCCTTGACTTCCCTGGGCATAAAGTATCATCATACCTGCCACAAGATATACCAATGCGAAAATGGCAACTTTGACAAAGAAAGCTCTCAATTAATAAATGTGGAAGTACTCATTGAACACTTAGCTGAAAAGCAGGGTCTGTCCCAGTGAGGTCGTAATGCTAAGAAGCAGTGTTAATTTTTATATTCTAAGTAAAGTATATATTAGAACATGCATGTTGCAATGAAAAAGAATGATGGTTTAAAAATCTATATGGGACAGTTATGCTTTTATGGCAGGTAAACGCTTCGTGATTTTTTTTAAATTAGAAGAAGAAAGAGAAGAAGCAAAATTAGAAAACATGCTTAACGAATGTCGATCACTGCAAGTGAGTCTGTTTCCAACGCATTTGACTACAAAAAAAAATCATTTAAATTTGGCAACCCTTCCTTTGACGACGACGACGACGACGACGATCTGTATGAAGATGATGACGATGATGATGGGGGTATATTTTTAAAACGCCCAAACGAAAACACCATATAGAAAGAGGCAACGCCAACGACCGAACCACTTGTTGTTTTGCCTGCCTGCCTGCCTTCCTTCCTGATGTATGTGTGTCGGTGTGCGTGTATGTGTGTGTGTGGATGGGTGCGGCACAGAACGGTCAACGGCCAGAGGCCAGCAGAGGGGCAAGGCGGGGGTGTTGTTTTGCCAGGGTTCTTTGCTTTGGCTTGTTGTTGATGATACCGTGGTGCGCTTTGCTGTTTTTACGGGGTCTTGTGTTTTCCCCTACAATTAATGCTCATATTTAACGGGCGAAGAAATTTGATGAGCTGCGTTCTCACCCAACGGCAGCAACCCGAAGATGATGACGAAGTCTTGGAGGTATTTGGTCACACAGAGAAACCGAACTGAGGTGGACACTTATGACGAGGTGTTCGCACTTACTTTCCGGATGAATCGGAGGAACTTTGGCCGTCGATATCAGACGAAATGTGATCTGGGAAATCTTGCTCAACATCTTCGGTGAGAATTTTCTATAAGGTCAAAGAGCGCTACGAATGATTAAAAGTGAAGTTCAAATTTTATTTCGATCTCAATTCGATTTCTTCTTTTTCGGGCCTCATGAGCTTTAGCAATACAAGTAAGCCTCGATAAAATGTAACCTTCAGAACTCCATCAATTATTGCCCTTGGAATTCCTGAAGACTTTTATTCGTCAATTTATCTTGGTATTTTTTTAGGTTTTCCTCCTTGGATTCTTCTGGAAATCCATTAGAAAATTATTGATTTTTTTTTTCGGATATACTGCACATCATGAATTGTACAAGAAATTCCAAAGATTTTGGATTTCTATGAATCTGCGATAAGCTATATTTGAATTTTCTTTAAGTACTTTTTTCCTTACGAATTAATCTATAGATTCCCCATGAAATGCCTTCAGAGATTCCTATAAAAAATAGTCCATAGATACAAAAAAAAAAACTAAAAGAATCCCTTCAAGGATTGCTCCAGAAATTAGAAAAGATTCTACACATAAAGGAGCCCAAAAAAAATAGGGCTGGTAACGAATTAGTGTCTTGAGAATATAATCTTTCGAGACCTCTTGTCTGATAAAGAGACTTAATAGGAACCAAAAAGTGAACGAAAGCAAGAGAGCAAGAGCAAGAGATTAGAGTTTGATTCCTTATAGAATCAGACTAGACATTTCTATAAGAATATTTTATTTTTTTATTTCTTCGTGAAATTACGACAAGCATTGATGCTTGTATAACTGTATGCATATTTTCATGATTTTCTCAGAGAATTTCACCAGAAACAATTGCTGGTAGTTGTTCAAGGATTCAAATATGTATTCCCTACTCCGAAAATGTCTTCAGAAGTTCATTTAGCATTTTTTCCCATGGAATGCCTGCAAAACTTTCCTTAAGTAATTCTTCTGAGAGTTTTGTTTTAGACACATCAAGAAAACAACCTAGACATATCCAAAGACAAAAGAAATTATCTCAGCGATTCTATCACCAATTTCATCAACATTTTCTTTTATTTTGTTTTAATGCTTCTCAAAATAACCTTTTTGATTTTTGCTTAGGATTCCCTTTGGGGCCGGCGCGGTCATATATGACCGCAGTACAAAAAAGGCTGTAAAAAAAGAACCAATGAACAAATGTATATACTGTCTTCGGCAAAGTTGTCCCAAATATACTCTTTTATCAGAGAAAAACATGAAGTATATGCCTTTATGACCTAATTGACAACCTAGAACATCCTGAACATCCTGAAGTTTGGAAAATTGAACTATAAGTACATACGAAGCGTGAAATGCTGTTTGTGAACATAAATGGTGTTCAGGCTAGATAATACAGAATTACTCTTTTAACGAAAACACTATTTCACTTGCTTTGCTATGTCCTGGGATGTTCTAGGACGTCCAAACTGTCCTGAAGCACACTCTTTGAAATCTACAACCGTAACAGTAATTGTTTGGGTTAAAAACAATAACATTACAAATTCAAATAGAATCTACCAACCTCTGAGAATCTCAAAAGCTATTTCAAGGAACGTTTGGGATATTCCAGGCCCTCCAAATTACCCTGGAGTTCAGAACTTCAGGTCTACACTTGTTCCATTAGTTATTCTCACTAAACTGAGTGCAGTTATATAATCTACAATGTTTACTGAACCTTGTCACGGATCAAAAGGCTACTTCAAGAAACGTTTGAGGTATTCCAGGCCCTCCAAATTACCCTGGAAATCTGAATTTCATGTCTACATTTATTCCAGTAGTATTTCTTGCTAAACTGGGTGAAGTTATATAATCTACCATGTTCACTGAACTTTCACACGTATCAATAGGATGTTTTAAAGAAAGTTTGGAGTATTCCGGGCCCTCCAAATTACCCTGGAGTTCAGAACTTCAGGGCTACACTTATTCCAGAAATTTATCTCGCTAAACTGAGTGAATTTATAAAATCTTTCCTGTTCACTAAACCTTCTCATGCATCAATAGGCTGTTTCAAGGAACGTTTGGGATATTATAGGTGCTCCAAATTACCCTGGAGTTCAGAACTTCAGGTCTACACTTATTCCAGTATTTTTTCTTGCTAAACTGAGTAAAGATATATAACTTACCAAGTTTACTGAACCTTGTCACGGATCAATAGGCTAATTCAAGGAACGTTTGGGATATTCCAGGCCCTCCAAATTACCCTGGAGTTCAGAACTTCAGGTCTGCACTTGTTCAAGTAATTTATCTCACTAAACTGAGTGAAGTCATAAAATCTAACATGTTCACTGAATTTTCTCACGGATCAATTAGCTGTTTCAAGGAACGTTTGGGGTATTCCGAGACACCCAGATTACCCCGGAATTCAGAAATTCAGATCTACAATTGTTCTAGTATTTTTTTCTTACTAAACGATTAAGTTATTTAATGTTCACTGAGCTTTCTCACGAATCAAAAAGATATTTTAAGGAACTTTTGGAGTATTCCAGGCCCTCCAAATTACCCTGGAGTTCAGAACTATAGGTCTTCCCTTGTTCCAGTAATTTTTCTTTCTAAACTGAGTGAAGTTATATAATCTACTATGTTGACTGAACCTTCTCATAAATCAATATGCTGTTTCAAGGAACGATTGAGGTATTGCAGATCCTTCAAAATTTCCCCAGGACTTCAGAACTTCAGGTCTACTATTTTTCCAGTAATATTTCCTTCTAAACTGAGTGAAATTATATAATCTAC
Organism: Aedes aegypti; assembly: GCF_002204515.2. Lineage (NCBI taxonomy): Eukaryota > Metazoa > Arthropoda > Insecta > Diptera > Culicidae > Aedes > Aedes aegypti. The sequence goes on from NC_035109.1 coordinate 373,511,273, forward strand.
CATGTTCACTGAACCTTCTCACAGACCAATTGGCTATTTCAAGGAACGTTGGTGATATTCCAGGCCCTCCAATTTACCCTGAAGTTCAGAACTACAGGTCTACCCTTGATCCAGTAACTTTTCTCGCTAAAATGATCAAAGTTTTCCCTTTGGGGCCGGCACGGTCATTTATGACCGCAGTCGGAAAATGGCTGTATAAAAAGAACCAATGAATAAAATTTACTGTCTTCGGAAAAGTCCTTGCAAATATACTTCTCTGTCAGGGAAAAATTTTAGGTGTATGCCTTAATGTCCTACTTGGCAACCTAGAACATCCTGAACATGCAGAAGTCTGACAAATAGAATAACTAGTATAAAAGTAGCTTAAAATGCCTTTTGTAAATACAATTGATGTTCGTACTTGGTAATGCATACCTATTATGTCAAGAAAAACGCTGCTTCACATGCCTTTTCATGTCCTGGGATATTCTACGACGTTCAGACTATCCCGAAGCTCAATTCTCGAAATTTACAGCAGTAGTTGCTTGCGCTAGAAATAATCAGCGATGCCAGATTTCTTTGGAAATCATTCCGTAGACGAAAAGTGATAAGCGGGGGGAGAGATCCCCGGCATTGCAATTCCGTAGATTTCCGTTGGAAAAATCCGTAAATTACCGTAGAATAATGAGAATTTCCGTAGCTTTCTGTAGAAAATATACATTTTCCGTAGAATTATCTTACGGATCCGTAGAAAGTGCTCAATTCCGTAGATCTACGGAAATTTCCGTAGATCTGGCAACGCTGCAAATAATAACATTTTCGACTCAAACGGAATCTATTGACCTCTGAGAATCTCAAAAGCTTTTCCAAACTATCCTGGAGCTCAGAACTTCAAATCTGCCGAAGCTGTAAAGACGCGGGTATTCATCATGACCATGCTGAGGGTTCCGGGTTCGATTTCCGGTCGGCCCAGGATCTTTTCGTAATGAAAATATTCTTGACTGCCTTGGGCATAGAGTAAAGGGTGTCCACGATGAAATTGCCACACACAAAATTGATTCGCAAAATTCGAGTTTTCATCCGATTGCCATCAAAACTTCAGGGATTGAGAAATAACTATTAAACTTCATTTTACCATTTTACTCGTATTTTATTTACAGTCCATACGTAAATGCCCGCACCTTGGCCTCAACCCTGGCCATGAGATTCTGCACAACCTGTGAATCAACCGTTTTTTGCATCGTTTACGCATTTAACTCTACTGACGTTTTCACAAATTGTTCTCAAATAAAAGGTGAAGAGCAGGGGGGTTGAAAATAGTATATTTTTACGTGACATAATTTATGGATGCTTCCCAATAGATGACGCTGATTATGACTGGAAACTTTGTCGAATACACCATGTTTCGGAAGTGCTTCGTTTCGTGGTTATTAATTTATTACCACTAAATCCTGACTCTCATCGCGTTGTAGATCTTATGTACTGAACATCCCGACAAGTTAGATAATCTAGAACATTCTAAATGATCTGATAATATTTGCTGAACACTCAGAAGGTTCAGAATATACGGCAGATTACAGTTCATCACCTTGTATGATGAACAAGGTTGATATTACAAGCATAGACTTCAAGTTATGAACTCAAGAGCAGTTTGGAAGACCTAGCACCTCCCAAAAAAATATTTGTCATCATTTCTTGTTATGTTTAGCATTTTGAGCACCAAAACTATTGAAAGGCGTTCAAAAAACTGTATAATAGCTCTTGGAAAAAATCAGGCCCCAAAGGGTTAAAATTCAACTGGAAGTTTCTCTAAGAATTACTCCTAAAATTCTGCCTAAGCTTTCATTTTAGATTCCTTCAATAATTCTGAAAAAAAAATTCAGGCATTTTTTCAGATGTTTTACTAGACATACATATCGCTAGATACAAGTCAAAAATCAATCAAATGTGCAAATAATATTCCGCAGGATATTCTGAGGGAATTCCTTGAAATACATTTGACCAAATCCCAAAAGAAATTTGTGTAGGAATCATCAGAGGAATTACTGGAAAAAATGCAACAGCGTTAACTGTAGTGTAACCTCACAAAAAACTAAACTTTTGAAGATTACATGGAGATTGTGTTTTTAAGAAATTTTTTTAGAAATGTTTTGTAGAATTGCAGGTGTAACTGATCCAGGGCAGTGTTTTGTGAGAAACTCAAATTCTCATTACTCACGGTTAAAGTTTTTCATGCGTGAGTTGTTAATCGCTCTCAACTCAGCAGTAAAAAATCATGGACGAGTTGGCTCATCTGTTTGACTCATTGCCTCATATTTTCAACAATTTACTCACACAAAGCAATGACTTCTTATTAGTCAGGTAAAATTATTTATAGTAATCCTTACTAAAATAAATAACAACTTGCGGTTTTCACAAGTATTTGCAGGCTTTATGCACAAAAAACTAAAGTATGAGATTTTTGAAGCAGATCTCTAATGAGTTTTTTTTTAAATAGAAATTTGAGTGTGAGTCTTTCAAAACTGTTCCTGGCTTAATTTCTTCACACTATGTGTCGTGAAATTTGATGAAAATGAAGCAGAAATCAGCACAAAATCACTTTTCCAGAATTTGTCCGTATTACATATCTCCAAGAGTAATAACTAGAGAATTCGATTGAAGGATTGGTGAAAAAATATCTAGAGGAAATCATATAAGATAGTCTTTGGATTTTTTTTCAAAGTAATCCAAGATGAAATTACTGGAGGTAGTAGCAGTACTTAAGGATTTTCTGGAGCAAATTCTGGATAAACTGGTACCAGCACCCGTTGAAAAATCAATGGAAGAATTTCTGGGATGATTGGTAGGGAAATCTCAAGAAGCATTCCAAGAGAGATCCCTGTAGGAGCCTCTGAAAGTCTTCCAAATGAAATCCAGGATAATTCGTGAACTCGAGGAATCTGATAAGAAATTCTACAATAATTAGATGAATAGTTACAGTCTCTAATGGTTTCTCTGGAGTCTGTAAATTTTTGCAAAAGAATTCATTGCAAGCAGAATACAAAAAAAGACCATTCTAAAAATATTCCTCAGGAAAATACCGACAGGAATCATTTTAGGCATTCTTAGAAGAAACACGAAAAAAAAAACAAAACAGTAAACATTGAAGTAATCAAATTCAAATCCCAAGTAGTGAAAACAATGATTAACAATCTCGTGGTAAAAATATTAGTAGAAGATTTAAAAAATACTTCGTCATTCATAACGTCGCACTACTCAAAGGTTTCATAAAATAATGACGAAAAAAGAAAAGAAATTATACGAAGCAGGTATAAAAGTTTATGTCGACACTTACAATGACGCATCATCCATAGTTAATTTGAAAATTACATAAACGTTACGTTGCCACGATGAAAATGTGTTAGCATAAGCATTGAACGAGCTCACCAGTTAACAATTCATCCTCAACTGAACACGAATATCTTTTCGCACTCGCACAACGCGATCTGAACGCGAACTGAAAACTCGCACAACGCGAAGAAGCATCTTTACCGGCGCCATGCATAAACGAACCGATTTGATTGGGCTTCCCGAAGCACTGCCCAGCAAAACGTCCGAAACAAAACGGGTAAAAACTATAACGTCAACATATGCTACCAATTACAAAAAGTGAAGTTCAAATTAATGTCGATATCAAATAGATTTCTCCTTATCACATTTTTCAAGGTATTGCTCCTAGTTTTTTCTCATGTTCTAGAAATTCAGGGTTCATTTTTTTAATATGTTGCGCGAATAGATAAAAGATTTGTTCATATACTTCAAAGGGATACTTCCTGGTGCATCTTCTAGAATTGTTAGATGAATTCTACATTGAACTCATCTCCGTATTTCATTCAACGCCGCTATGATTCCTATAGAAAAACTCCCTTAGAGAATACTTTAGAGAATTCCTTCAGGGGCACGCTATGTCTAAACCAGCCGATTATGAAGATCCAATGTACCTCGGATTTTTTCCTCGCTAGATATCAGTATTTGGTCTATAATTTCATGATCAGAAGGTTACAAAATATTCCATTGGTGAAATTTTTCCCATACATTTAGTATGAGCGGAAATGTGTAGGAAAACGTGATTTTTTATCGATTTTCATAGTCTGTATATGCAAAAATGGGTAAAAAGTGGGAAAAATCAAAATTTCACCGATGGAATATTTTAAAACCTTCTGATTATGAATATATAACCCAATTACTGAACTCTACCGGAAAAAAATCCGAGCTACATTAGATTTGCATAACCTGCTGGTTTAGACATAGCGTGAGGGGATCGACCAAAAATTTTCTTCAGAGTTTATGAAAAATGTCCTGTGAATATTCGTAAAAACAATCCTGGCCAAGTCTATATTAAAGTTACCTGAGGAAATTTTGGATATTACTTTGAAGAAATCTATGGTATAATGCCAGAATGAAAGGTTTGAAAATTTGTTGGAGAAATTTTAGAGTAATTCTAAATTAAAAAAAAGAATGAAACACTGGAGGTATGACAGAAATGTTTAGCGAACGAAGTTTTTCCTAGATGAAACTATCTCAAAAGAAGTTCCAGGTTTCCGACAAAAAATAAAAGAACTTCAAAAGGATTCTGATAGTATTTCAAGAGAACGTAGTAATTTTGGGATTATTTTAAGGAATTCTTGTAGATATCACTGAATGAGCACTTCGAGGAATGTCTAAAATTATTTATTCGAGTTCGAAACTTGGCGAAGAGAAGTATATTTTAAGGAGCTAGAAGCTCAGAAGAAACGCCAAGAGCAATCTCAAGGTAATTTATTTAGAATAGAAATAGTAGTTTAAATAGAGATAAAGAGTACACACTTAGATTTTTTTTTCACAAGCTTCTATTTGCTGAGATCCCAGGAAACTTGTTTGCCGACTACTCGGCTGTGCGGATCTCGGTTAAAATTAGCCGAGAATCGGCCTTCTGAATCAAGTGTGTAGTTTTGCTAGTAAAATTGTCTGAAGAAAGCTGGAAGCCTTCTTGACGAATTTCTGGCGAATTCCTCATGGCTTTTGGCGATTTTCAATCGATGTTCTGTAAATCGCTTTTTTCGTTTCAATCTAGTGAATCGATATTCTTTATTCGACATTTCGTCTTAACATCGATTCAAAAAATTGATTATTCGGAACGAAAAAATCGATTTTCAGAATATCGTTTAAAATCACTCAAAGGGTCCTTTCAGATAACATCAGCATTGTTTTCAAATGAAGAAATTGATAAGAGTTTTTTAATAAATTGAAGAACAATAAATTTAATTGTTAACCCGTCATGAAGAATTGTAATTTTGAGTTTTGAGTTTAGACGTGTCTAGTTTTTACCCTTCGACAAATTTCACTCTGGGCTGATCATTAGTGAATCAAAATGTCATTGTGGCTACAGATAATCATATAAAATAAATGTAACACACATTACAATGTTTCACACATAACAAGAGACAAACATATTGATAGTTTACAACAGTCCACAATGGTCGGACTCCATATAAAGGAGCGGCCAAAACTACCAATACACTTTTTTGAGATTTTTATGGTTTCTATCATTTTAAAATATACCTCATGTATTATATTATTATGATTCTTAATTGAAATTGAGGTAAAATTTAAATTTCTTTGACTTCTATGACGTCAAACTGACTGAAGTCAAAAAATTGAAAAATGTAACAATAAAATAAGGTACAAAATTCATATTTAAGGAATGCAATATTTTCACAAAGTTACGCACTATCTGAAAGCATATGGTTCATCACTTTAATCGAGCTTGAGGATGGAAAAAAATATTTGGTTGAAGCTTTAATACTATTCAAAATTACACTTTAGTAATTTTGATGATTTTGAACATGAAAAACAACTCTTGTCGCGTCATGTCGCCACCATTTCGAATATTGCACTTTAAAATACATCCTTAGATCTTACAAAAAACGTTTAAATTTTTTGCAGAAATTTTCTGATTTGCAAGTTAGAGCTATTTGAATAATTCAATATTTTCATACATTTTGACGATATTTTTCATACAAAGTTGGTATAAAATATATTTAACCACTCTTCATACATATTTTGATCAAACTCGTTAAAATACAAACAAATTTTGTGCTTTCAGTCAAATTTGATTGCATTTAAATAAAAAAAAAACTTTAAAAAAATAAGTTACGTAATATGTGAATAACCCCTTCTGAAACAATAAAAACGCCAAATAACATATTCAGATTACATATTTCATCGATTGAGGCGATAAAACTAGTTTTGGCCAAAATTCGTTTTTTTCCGACCATTGTGCAGTCATTAATTCAAAGAAACCTAATACATAAATCCATTTAGAAAGGCCAAATTTGTTTCTGGATCCTACAGTTCAAATACATTTTCTAGGACTTCAGTTTTCATTGTCCAAATCCTTCATAGTTTATGTCTTACTCTGAAAACCTCAAAGCTCGTGAAGCTTAACTTTCGAGTCAGTAATTAATCTAAATTTCTGGGAATAATCAACATTATTTCAGGCTTTAGATGCCACGGACCTTAGTTTTACTTAATTGATGAGAAACATACTTTCTAGAGAATTTGGAGATTGTTTTCTGTGACGAGCTTAGAGAGTTCAGTTTCTCTAGTTCGACAAAATGTCAAAACCTTCAAAATGTTCTTCTTAATTGTAGTGGTAGTAGTGAGATAAAAAAGTAAATCTTAGTTAGAAAGAAGAGTTTACAAAAACTCACTTTGAAAAAAAAAAACATCAAGAAACTTTTAGCAAATTTTTCAATCCACAAAACACATGGAAGTAAAAAAAAAGAACTTTGTACGAATTATGGTATTTTTCCTATAGAACATAAATATCACCCAAAGTTTCAACACAACACAGGCTTGAAATTAGGACAATTTTTCAGTATACTTAACTCAAACCTACCGTGTTCTTACATACGATTTTTCAGGCTGTTCATAGCAAAGCTCTCTTCGCAGTTGAAATATTTTCCTTCAAGCTAAGGACACACTTTATTTATTTTTTATTGTAAATTGTATATTATAAAACACAAAAAATCGTTTGATCAAGTGTAATAATTCTGAAACCGTCTTTAAACGAATCTTGAAAATATTTCCTATGGATATTCTCAGACTAGTCAAAGTTTAAAGATACGTCGGATTAAGAAGTAAAGCTTTACTGAATTTAGTTTTTTTTTTAACAAGCGAATCTCTTACTTATCAATTTGAATTCATTCATTCGGCAGTATTTTCGAACGTTCGATATAAAAGCCTTTTTTGACTGGTCTTCCTATCATGAAATCATTTTCCGAGTAACTTAGAATCTAGTTTTAAACCATTCAAGAAGTTTTCTGAGCTTAGTCAGCAGCGATGCAGTAACGTCAGTTTGTCGGTTGAATTAAAAATTTCGTTCAAATCGGAAAATTCATTTAAAAAAAGTGTTAACAAGATCTATGTCTTAACTTCTAAATCCTTGTAAAACAAGTTATTGGCTTCTTATTCATTCAGGATTGCATTTCAATCACTTTAATTTCTAGTTTAAAAAACGGAGACGGATCTGCTGTATTGGTTAGAACACACGCCTCTCACGCCGTGGATCTGGGATCGAATCCCATCCCCGAGATAGTCACGCATGACGTAAAAAAAGGAATAGTGGCGACATCCTTCGGAAGAGAAGTAATGCCGCTGGTCTCGAGATGAACCAGCCCAGGGCCAAAAATGTCGTTAATAGATAGGAAAAAAAAGTATTTTAAAAGCAGTCTCCTCAGAAATCCATCAAAAATCTTCCCATGAGTACTCCAAGCAACTAAAGGCAGCTTATATCGCGAAGAATTCTCTAAAATTTGCTTCAAAGACTTCACTAGAAATTGATCGAAAGATCTAAAGACCTTAATCATAGAGGCTTCCTTACACTTTTAGTTCATTATCGCAAGTATTTCAATCAGACAATACAACAGTTAGTAGGAGTTGTAGCAGTATTGCTAAAGCTGACAAAAGATATGGTTATTAGTTGATAGAGCGCCGCCGGTTCTCAAAATCTTATATGAAAGCGAGTGTCGAAAAAGTTTTTGAAAAGTTGAAGAATATTTGGCAGATTTGTCACGGAAGTTCCTGGCAAAATGTTGAAATACATGTCAAATATGTAAAAATAACGAATGCCAAGGATTTCCGTTTTTTAAATACCTGGTTCAATTTTGTAAGGACCAAATTTAAAAATATTAGTGTAGCAAAAACATTCGCGATAACTTTGACGAAATTCATTAAAGAAATAGTTTTTGGATAACTTAGCTGCCGTGAATCGCAAGTCAGTCCCATCAGCATTTTCGTAAAAATTGAGTTGAATTCAGTTTTCAACATATATTTCAATACTCTTACAGATAAGATAATAAAATTTGTTCAAAAAAATAGAAAAAAACAGCAAGCCAAATTGTCCCATAATGAAAAGTAACCGCATATCAGTCCCACTACAGATTTCCGCATCGTGTAACACAAAAATGAACCGTGTTTAGTCCATCTTTATATTTTTCTCGGAAAGATATCGTAGTGAAAATCAAATTGCGAACATTTAATTAAGATTTGAACATGTTCCGATTCTCTGGAATTTGTTAAATATTTGTATGAAAAACGATTTTGGAAACTTCAAAGCCCATTTTCTCGATGCCTACTTTTTACAGATGGGACTGACTTGCGATTCACGGCAGTAAAAGCCCGCTGAATTCCCGCTTTTTCCGGTTTTCCCGGTATAATTATCAAAAATCTCCAGGTTTTTTAATTGTGCTCATAAGGCACATCATAATTCTTTTGATTCACTTCGGCAGAGAAGTTTTCTTAATTGTTCTTCTTCTTGGCATTATGCTCCCACTGGTGCAGAGCCTGCTTCTCAGCTTTGTGTTCTTATGAGCACTTTCACAGCTATAAACTGAGAGCTTTCTTTGCCTATGTGGGCATTCTTTCCCACACAGATAAAAATAATGAAGATTACACGTCATGTAAATTTTACTTATGCGATGTAAACATGACGTCATGTAAATTTAAGCCTGAAATCATGTAAAAATGTGTTACATGTCATGTAACCATACAGAATATTGCTGGTTTACATGACATATAATTGAAGTTTACATGACATGTCATGTAAATATCCATAATATTCCACACTCCAATTATGTGCATTACATATCTCAGAAATTTACACGTTTCGTTCGAACTGTGTTTTGCAATTTTCATTACTAATAGTGGTAAGCTCCATCGAAGTTAATACGCCAATCGCGTATTATCCTCGATTTTACTATGGTAAAATCGAGGATAATACGCGATTGGCGTATTAACTTCGATGGAGCTTACCACTATAAGAGATCTTGGACCGACCGGCTATCAAACCCAGACACCTTCAGCATGGCTTTGCTTTGTAGCCAATGATTTTACCACTAGACTAAGGAAAGCCTTAACTGGTATTTATCAACAATATGCTCTTCGAGTGCTGTTTTTCATACAAAATGGCCAAGTTTGGAAACTTGGATCTTGACTCCTAGAACTCCGATTGGTCTGAAATTCCTACCGCCACTAGGAAATAACTTGAGATATGTGTAGTCAAAAACTCACACCATTTTGATCACACACTTTCAAGTTATCGCAAATGTCCCATATTGAAAATGTCAATTTTTTGGTTTTGATATATTTTGAAAAGTTTTAATTTACAGAAAATTTTGTTCTACATACTTGTTTCTCTTGTTAAATCACACATTTTTGCCAAAGGGTATACGAAATGAAAAATAATAAAAAAAATAACTTTAAAGTGGGTGAACAAAATGCTGTGCATTTTTCACGGCACAAATTTTAAGTTATTTCCTAGTTGTGGTAATTTCAGCCCAATCGGAGCGCTAGGAGCCAAGATCCAAGTCACCAAACTTTATTATTTTGTATGGAAAATGGTAAAAAAAATGATCATTTTTTCTGCAGTCACTGTGGCTCATTTACCTGATTTTTTAATCTAGTTGAGAGATTCTTGAGAGAAGCTATTGGCATCTACCAACGCAATCAGCCAGTATGTAGTTTCTTGAACCGGTGTAGTTCATGGCAGATCCAGAAGAAACTGCAGGTATTCTAGGCCGACAGTAGGCTCTGGAGTACAGATCTTACGATTTGCAGCGTATTCGTTAAACCTTTGGCATTTTATTAACGTTTCAATTAATCATGAACATTCGCAAACCAAAGTTAAGTGAACTCTGACTCTGACTCTGAAATTAAGCCATTACTTAGGAGTTTTCAATCGTTGGGAAAATATATCTCGACGGTAGCATTCTCCCTCTGTTGCGAGGAACTGAAATCGCACATTATGAGGGGAGTTTATTTCAAGAGAATCACTGCCTCAGAATAACTCACGAAACTTATTTAAAAGAAAAATAATTTTCTCCAATGACCCTACTGATTTTTAGCGGGACCCTGAGAATCTCCAGCAGAATTCGGAGGATTCTGATTGAATTTCTCAAAAAACCAAGCTGGTTCCTACAAATTTCCGGAGGTATTACAGCGAACCATGGGGATTCCTAGTAGACTCCTAGGATTCTTTGGGGGATCCTGTGTACTATGTAGATCTTATGCACTACGAACAGTATTCTTGAGGAATCAAATCAATCAATGATTTTCAGCGTAATATTGAACATTCTGAACGGAACTCGTGGATTCCTAGCTGACGTCAAAAATTCTTTATGGGATCCGAAGGATGCCTAGCGGGATCCTATGGAAGTACACTAGAATCTTAATAGTTCTAATCGATATCTTGAGAATTCTATGCAACATCCTGGGGACTTTGAGAATGTTCAGCCGAATCTTTAGGATACTGATTCCTCGCGGGCTTTTGGAATTTCTTACGGAATCCTGATAATTTTCAGCGGGATCCTATGGATTTCGGGCCAAACTTTAGAAGTACATAAAAATCCTAATAGTTTCAATTGATATCTTGAGAATTCTTTACGAGCTCTGGGGACTGCGGAATCGTTAAGACATCGAGAGTGGATTGCGGAATTCTATGAATTCCAAGCAATAGAGATTGTGACTAAACTACCGGAAATTATTAGTGAGTTCTGTAAATATTTAATGGTATTCTGGGAATTTCAAGCGAAATCTTTAAGAATGTAAGTGTGAACCAAGCGAAATGAGAATTGCTAGCGGTATACTGGAAACATCTATTTGACTTTTGCGAATACCTTAAGCTTTGATTACACAGTGCGTGCAATGCACGAACATTTGCGCAAGTTGCACGAATGTTTGCGCTAACTGTATAATATGTGTACGAACTAATAGCAAACATTTTATAGGAACATATTCGTGCATTCGAACATGTTGGTTCGTCGAACTTGCGTTACATAGCAACCATAGAATGTTGTTTGATACATAAGGAAAACAAATTACTCAAATTGATAATGAAAACATTGGTATAGGAGTTTCTTCGAGAGATTTCTCCTGGATTTTTTTCGAAGATTTCTCCAGGGATGTTACAGAAATTCCTCCAAGATAATATCTACAGTGATTCCTACAGCGATTTCCCAGGGATTCTACTAGGAATTTTGCCAGAGATTCCTCTAGGAAGAACATGTAACAACCTTCTTTTTTTTCAGATCGGCTCAGATAGAACTCCAGGAGTACCTTTAGCAATTCCTCTAGGAATTATACCAGAAACTTCTTCACGGATTTCACCAAGGATTATTCCAAAGATCCCTCCAGAATTATATTTACAGGGATTCCGCTAGAGATTACAAAAGGAGTTTCTTAAGGAGTTCCTGCAGAAATGCCTCCATAGATTTAATATTTTTAATGAGATTCCTCCATAAGTTTTTCAAGAATTTCTACAGTAGCTTGTACAAGAATTCCTCCATGGATTCTTTCGGGGATTTTTCAAGCGCTTTCTCATGAAGTTCCCTCAGGGATTTCTCCAGGCATCTTGCGGAGATTGCTCCAAAGATTTCTCCGGAAAAATCTTTCTGGGTTTCTTCAGGAAATCCTACAAGGATTACACCAGAGCAACTTCTTCTCGTATAACTATAGACATTACTCCAGAAATCTCTCCAAGGTTATTTGCAGGGTTTTCCCCAGGTAGTACTCTTGAAATTCCTTCAGGAATCATTCCGGAGATATTTTTGGGTATTACAAAAACAATTCTAGTAGGATCATAAATCAGCATACTGTTTAATGGAATACTTTTAAATAAATGGTATAATATTGAATTTGTTTTTTTTTTTAATTGTAGGAGGAATTAATGTATGATTTGGCAAAAGAATCCATGAGGGAATTTCTAGTAAAATCTCTGAAAAAATTCTTGTAAAATTGCTGAAGGTCTCCTTGAAGACTTTCTTGTATAAATCTATAGAGGGGTTGTCCATAAACCACGTTGACATTTGAGGGGGGGAGGTCTGACCAATGATTACGGCCCATACAAATTTTAAAATTATTGAGAATTTTCACCGGCAATCCTCCTTAAGATAGCTTCAGCAGAATCACTTCAAAGGATTACTCAAAGGATTTTTCCACGTTCCCTAAACGTTTATCTAAATAATTGTTCTGAGCCGAGCCTCAAACAAACAGAAATTTCTCCAGAGATTCAACCATGAATTCCACCCGAATTTAATCAGAGGATTATCAAAGGACGTTTTTGGAGAAATTCTTAGATATATTCCAGGAGCAATCCTTAGAGCATCCCCGACCCGTCAGCGCTTCGCTTTGTATGTACAACAAAAAGCGAGGTGACGAGGCGTTGGGGGTTCCCAAGCCTGGGAAACTATGACCTAGAGAAACCTATGTTCGCCACTTAGAAAAATGAATCCCTGTAGGATTTTATGGAGGAATCCCTTGTGAGAATTCATGGAAGAATCTCTGGTTAAATCTTTGGAAAAAAAAAATCCTGGAGAAATTCTGGAATACCTGGGAAAATCTCTGGAGGAATTGCTGACAAAATTCCTAGAACAACTTTCGAAGGAATAATAAAGAGTTTTCTGATGTAATCTCTGGGAAATTCTTTAAGAAATTGTTGGAGAAATCTAAGAAGGATTACCCGAGTAAATTGCTGAGGGAATCCTCGGAATCATCTTTAGAGAAATCCCTGGAGCATGCCAGACGATTCTACCCTATTACCCCGAATCCCATTACCTCGAATGTCATTGACCCGAACGCCATTACCCCGAACTCGAAAACCCCGAGAATGCCATTACTCCGAATTCCAATATATAGGGAAATGTCATCAATATAATCATGTCAAGCTAATTGTAAATTCGGGGAAATCACATTCGATGGAATTCGGGGTAATGGAATTCGGAGTGATGGCATTCGGGGTAATGGGGTAGAATTTCCCTGGAATAATCCTTGGACGAATTATGGATTTTATAGAGAATACCAGGAAACATACCAGGAAATATTACTGGAGAAAACAAGGGACGAATGACCCTCGGGTTGAAGTCCCCCTCATCAAACAACAACTGGAGGAATCACCGGAGGAGTCTCTGGAAGAATTATTTAGAGACATTCTTGGGAGTATTGGAATGGAGCTCTATTGGAACTGGTTTAGAATATACGGTTGTGATTGAAAGTTCTTTCTAAAGGAATTCCTAGATCATTGTTTGGAGAAATTCATTGAAAAATTATTTAGAGGAATCCCATGAGAAATAGATATTGTAGAGATTTGATGAAAATTTTGAATAATGAAACGACCTACTGGGTGGCAGTATAACGTTAGCCGGGTAACTACTCGGAAATGAAATCTCGGGAGTTTTTTTTTTTTGCGAAAGTATAAAATTTGATGAGCATCTGAAAAATCCATAACATAGTAAAGTTTTTGAAAGTATCTTTGTAAATATATCGTAAAAGTGCATTGATTTTGAAGAAGTTTTCAAAGGAATATATTAAGTTAGATAAAGAACGTTTCCAAGTAAAATCCATGAATAAATAATAAAACCCAAAAGAAATCTACAGAATGCGGGAGTGAAGAACTAGCCATAGGTGTTAAAATTCACGTTAATAAAGAAAAAAAAAATTCTGTTTTTGAGGAATCTTTATCAAACATATTAAATTGAAAATCTTTCCTACAATTTTCCAATTTAAAATTATTTAGTAGATTAGTAGATTACAAAAAGCTGCATATTAGGATGACTTTATTATTATTTCCACGTGAAAATAAAAACATGAATTTTTTCTAGAACTTATCGCAGGATGTTTTTAAAATACTTTCCTTCTTAAATCAGTCCAAAGATTTAAAGGAATCTTTCCCAATTTCTTTTAAAGAATTCCTCTAGGATTATGTCAGGCATTCCTTCAGGAAACCATTTAGAAATTCTCTCTTGGATTCTACCAGTAATTAACTAAAAAAAAAAACAAAATATGGCAAATAACTCGAAGGTGCTCAATGCTTCAGGAATCTCAGAATAAATCACACCAAGGATTTTTCTTCAAATCTTTTAGTTATTCATCCAACAGTGGTTTCAGGAGTTCTACCAGAATTTTTCCCTGTGTTTTTTCAACAAATGGCTACTAGTATAACTGTAGAAATTCATTATGGATCCTTTCTAGAACTCTTCCAGAGAATAACCCTTCCAACCTCGATTTCGTTTGGAAGCTACGTACGAGGTGAGTTTAAGGGGTCTATTTTGTAAATCGAGCCGATTCATGTGACTCGTCTGTAACCACTATCGATCAAAGTAAACATGTATATTACAGATGTCACCCATCGACTCCCATAGTAATTCAGTCACATAGAGTGACAACTGTCGAGAAACTCGAGTGACAGAGCCTTGTCGAGCGAATTTATTGGTCGACAGTGACTCTAGTCGAGTCATTTTGATCGACTCGAGTTATAAAATAGACCCCTAAATTAGTAAAATTTATCAGCAAACCTTTATTCTAGAGCTAATCCTGGTGAAAAATCCGTCATCGTAATGATCGAAACTTCAGATTGTTCAGTAGAAGTTTTTCGCCTCCCTATTGAAAAGAATAATATATAGTAAACACTTTTTAATGAAAATGTTGTCAATTTCAAATGAGAAAAAAAATCTGGTTTTACAAATCCTAAAATTAAAGGTTCTTTTTTTTTTGAGGATTCCTCAAATAATTTGGATCTGCAATGCTCCATTAGTTTTTCAAATACATCAAAAAAGAAATTTAATCATATATAATTCAATTTTGAAAATCATATTCCATTTTGACATTCTAAAAAAGTGGATATTTTTGGTTCAAAGCCTGGTAGTCTACTCTAGGATAATTATGAGAAATATTAGAGCACTGGAGGAAACTCTTGAAATATTTGTAGATCTACCAAGATAATTCTGAAGGAATGCGATGAAGCAATACCTAGAATATATATTTGTGTAACTTTTCTTCAGATTACCAACTTTTATGTATCTGAGAAATGTACAGGATACTTCCGAAATTCACATAAATATTCCCGTATACATCTCTACAAACGTTCAATGAAGTTCTTCACAGTTTTTTAGACGATGGCCTTAAAATATAAGGACGTATTCGTGAGGTATCTTCTAGAAGTAACTGACAAAGAATGTTGAAAAACCGGAAAATACTTTTGATTTATGTCTTGAAGATTTACAGAGCGAATTTCTGGAGGATTTGTTGGATTGATTCATATAAAATATGTAAAATCACAGCAAAACTTTTTGGAAACAATCTTGACGAAAACGCAGGAGAAATTTAGCACGAAGTCTGTAACTGGGTTTTGGAAGGAATCGCTGCAAGTTCAATAGACGATATCCTGGAGGAATTTCTAAAAACCATGCAATTTCCGAGTTCCGAACGAATTTTCCAAAGGACTTCCTCGACATTATTATTGCGTCATTCATTATTTTCTGTGAAATTTCGACACAATTCTAGATTAATTTTTGATAAATATTTAAATATAGAGTTTTGTAAACGAGGAATCTAGCGACATTTTCATTCAAATTTTGGAGGAATACCTTCAATTGAACATATTTTTTATTTGTATATTCATCTCGATAAAATTTAATTTTCAGAATACAAACGTTTGATGAGTTGCATCAAACCTACGAATAAGAAAGATTTTCAAATCTGTAGATTTAGAAGCCAGTTTCAAAATCACATTCAATTAGAAATTATGAATTTTTGAACAAAAATCTGAAAGAAATTATGACAGATTTTACGAAGACATGGCTGACTAATATGATTTTTTCTAATGAATTCCTGTTAAATTTTTTGACACAATTCTGTGGAAATTGTTGGAGTTATTCCGACGAAAATTTTGGGAAAAACCGCTGAAAGTTGTTGAACGATATAAACTACTGAAATGTTCAGATGTTCTAGGCTAACAGACAGCTTTGGAGTGCAGACATTAGAATTTAAAGCATGTGTACGGAATGTTTCGCATTCTATAGTTATTTGAATGAATCATGGCTATTCTCAAACGAAAGTTAAAGTGAAGATGAATCGAAGCTGTGGTGATTTGGCATATTGTCGAGTAGGCCATGCTAATCTGGAGGATAGTTATCACAAAACTGTCAAGCTAAAAAGACATGAAAACTCCACATTGGCGACGAGCGTTCCTGCGTGTTGCAGTAGTAAATGGAAAATTAGGATGGAAATACTTGGATTGCAAGCATATCTGTTGAAGAACAGAAAGAAGCAGCCAAAATAAAACAATCGAAAATAGTGTAAGTTAAAACTAAAATGAAAACTCGTTGAATAACGGGTTGCCGTAACGACGGTGGAAATGTTCAAGCTCACCCCAGAGGTGGGCTGCCGTAGCGACGGATTCTATCCGTCGGGTCCGGCGGAAACAAAAGCTCGCCTTAGAAGGGGGCTGCCGTAGCAACAGATTTGATCTGTTGGGTCCGGCGGAAAAAAAATCAAGCTCACCATACAACGGAGCTGCCGCAGCGACAGATTTGGTCTGTTGGGTCCGGCGATAAAAAGAACCAAGCTCGCCTTAGAAGGGGGCTGCCGCAGCGACGGATTCTATCCGTTGGGTCCGGCGAAATAAAAACGAAAAAGCTCGCCGTAATAGGGAGCTGCCGTAGGAACAGATTTAGACCTGTTGGATACGGCGGAAAAACCAAGCTCGCCTTATGAAGGGGCTGCCGTAGCAACGGATTCTATCCGTTGGGTCCGGCGGATAAAGATGATGCTCGTTATAGGAGCTAGGTGACCTATAGATGGACTCAACCATAACTGTTGGCAAAGTATAAAAAACGCGTCAATAACGAGTGTTGAACCATTTTTTTCAGATTGAAATAGGAAAACAGGTCCACGATGCAATGGAGTTCAGACCACGACCATTGTGGCCCAATCGGTATAGAATCTGGCCGAAGAAGTACATTCAAACGAAATTGTAACCATATGCCGCAGAAAACGCCACACAAGAAGTTTCAGTATTTTTGAAACAATATTGGTTGATTGGTGCTGTATATCGAGCATATCGAGGTGTCATAGAGTCGTCACGGTGGTGGACCATCACTAAAAATTTACGGACTACACTGGATAAGTTCCTAAAGATGGTAGGGTTGACCGTTAACGAGCGGGCACTTAGCGTACAGGAAGGTTTGTTGGTTCCGCTACGAGATTCGTTCAGGCGTCGAGCTGCCAAGATAACGGTCAACGGGCTTCCAAACATGAAGAAGTATCCGACTTCGAAGTCGAATTTGGGAAGTCTTGATCCGCTGGTAGAGGAAAATTTTCTTCACGGGGACGGTGCTGCAATAACTTGTTCACGTTCAGGTCATTAACTTCCATGAAGTCAACGATGTGATCTAGCCGGGAAGCTACGCTTCCATGTCGGACATTAACTCTACTCAGTCGTGAGCTAGAACGCAACCCATGGAATCTCCGACCAGCGCAACTTGTCTATTGAAGCCAATTCCTTCGTCGATCTTCAAGAATTCCGCATAGACTTTGTTGGCACTGACAACCGAGCGGTTGATGGCATCCGAACAAGCCGTCAGCAATGGAATGGCTTGGATCAGGATGTCGGTTATGGTGGGAAAGTCGGCCATCGAAGGCAAAGCGTCGAACAAATACGAATTGAGGCTGGACAGAATACCCAACGCATTGGTACACATGGACGGACACGGAATCAGCTGAATCGTCACGTAGCCCCGTGTTCTTCAAGAGAAAAGGAGATGTGGTGATTTGGCATATTGTCGAGTAGGCCATGCTAATCTGGAGGATAGTTATCACAAAACTGTCAAGCTAAAAAGACATGAAAACTCCACAGAAGCCAAACCTCAAATTTTCAAGAGCACAAATCTGGAGAACCAGACATCCGTTTAGGCAGAAAACTTAATCGATTGGTCACTAGCAGGTGGTGACCGATGAAGTTTTCAGCTAACTAACTTTGATGCACGTTTTAGCCATCACTTGTACATTTTTCTATCGTGAGGTATTTCTCCCGGCGGTAGAATCACCCAAACCTCACTACCCTTAGAGGAAAAAAAATCATGTCTTTTGGGAGATTTCATCAAAGACAATCACTGATATAAAATATTTCAGATATACTGCCGTTCGACGCATATTTGATTCGCGATTTCTAAGGTTTAGGCGCAGAAGAGCATTATACAGAGCTTGTTAAACCCTCAACTTTTAAGTACATACACGAAAAATATTTAATTATCTTCATTTCATCAATTTAACATATAGTAATGTTTCTTCGCGACCTACCTCCTTTCCGAACTGGTCCCACCTGACCGGCTTTCATCTCATCCCCCTGCACGACGGCCACCGGCACGACCAGAATGCTAAACAACAGCAAACTAACCATGACCAGCCAGGCCAACTTGACGGGCCTCAACACTACCGATCCTGCCGCTGCTGCTGCTGCCACGCCTGTTGCCAGCTTGCCAATCCTTCTGTTAGCATCCGACCCCCGTAACCGACCCCACATGACTTCCTCTTCGTTACACTTCCGCCACTTGGCGGCTTCTTTCGTCACCTCACTTGATTCAACTCCACTCGGACAGAGGCGGCGCCGCTCTGTCCTGTACTTTTGCTTGTGCTTGGTCGCCAACTGCTCCAGCAGGTTGTTCAACCCGGCCGAAGTAGGGAACGCGTCTTCCCCCGCGGACACCATCCCCATTTTTCCCGGTTGCACTAATTCTTCATTTGCACTTCCGCCGTCGTAGTAGGCGCTGTTATTATTGCACCACTGTCTCGTCGTCGACGACGACGTTGATGAAACTTCTTCGCTTCTGCCTCTTCGACGGCAGCTGCTAGCAGCACTTCCCCTTCTCCCAAGGAACTCTTCACTACTTTGGCTATTGTTGCCACTTATGTTGCTGATCGCCACTTTCTTCCTCATTTTTTCGGTCGCTTCGCATTCTCCGGAATGCAGCACGTTCAAACACCCATACATACGCGCGGCGGTCGCTCTGGCCACTGCCTTTCAATCTCCGAAGGAACTATACACCAACAATTTGCTACATTTTGCGGTAGCTACTTGCTCCATTTATCTGGGATTATAATATCACTGGCACTTTTCTTCGCTTAGAACTTTCACTGATTCCCCACAAGTAGGCTATCGGAATAAAAACGTGGAGAATTACTTTTTCCTCTTTAAGGAAACGTAGCAGGCCGAGATCAATGTGTTATAGAAGAGGTGAGGAGAAAGTCGTTGTGTGTTTGTATTAGTACAGTGTAAAATCAAAACATTGAGGGGAAGATGGGTGACGTCATACGGGTTCAATCAAATGCAGTGAGTGAGCACAAAACGCTCTATATTGTGAAACTAGTACAGTTATCAATCTGTCGGTAGAAATCTGCAGCCAACACTTAAATGTACAATTTGTATAAGTAGTTTGTAGCTGAAGGAGTCGTATTTTTCAGCAATGCATTCACGGCGCAATTTACTTTGCCCAATCATAACTAATCTCAGCACTTTGTCGTAGACGTATCATTTCATGCAAAATTTTGGTAGAATTCATGCACATCCATTTGATTCTAATACTTTATGGCGCAGTATTATACGGGCTAGTATTCTATAGCAATCTTCTACGGTTCTATCTCCTGTAGATTTCATCCTAAAATAAAACAAAATTTAGAACTAAATTACACAAATCACCTGTAGTACCATCTTCACGTGCTGAATTTTTTCATGTTTTTGTTTGAGTAACAACATACCAAACAGCCTTGGTAACGAGAGGGTGGCTAGCAACAAAGCTTCAGAAACTTTCGATAACAAACGGTATGACGCCACACACAGTCACGATTCAATGGGTTGCTGAGTGAAAACGCTAGTGGTGCACTAATTCATGCAAACAGTTGTGTATTATACAAAAGCGTCTCCTCACCTGTATTATATCACATTGGGCCGAGATGTCGTCTAACCGCCGCGAGGAACTGAATAATAATATACACGGCCTACTCCTTCTTTGGAGGAGACGATTGCACTACGCGCGTTTCTCGTTCTGTATATCCACAATACACACCAAAATATTTGGACGTTCCGCACTTCACCGCGCGCGCGTCGTACCGGATCTGCTCTGTCCCCTTTCTTCCCCTCGGGGCTCGACGGCACCCTCGGAACCAAAAACAGACGACAGAGACACACAGACGGTTGTAGAGCCGAGCCGAGCCGGAGTGTATAGTTTTGCTGCGCTCTCTTTTTGCTCAGCTTTACTTTGCTTCTCCGGCCAACAGCAACAACAATTCGACGATTCGCCTAATGGTGGCGCTCTTGGCAGCACTTGCCAATCTCGCGACGGCGGTGGCGGCTCACAATTTCTCGGATACGACGCAATTAATATCCTTTCGGCCTCAATGGGGCCGAAGATCCTTCGAAATGTCTCGGAAATAGTGGGTAATCCTTTCTGTGGTGAGGACCAGAAAAAACTTGAGGGAGTCTCTCAAGTCTGCACAGTTTCATACACTTTCAATCTGCGGAAAAGATAGACGAGAAGAGAAACCTCAATTAGCTATTTGACAGTCAAGTAGTTGGCAATAAAGTGTGGGGGAGAAGTAGGGCAAGTTACTTATAGGAAAAACCACGTTTTTCTGAGTAATCCAAATGAATTTGGTGCTCGGCTCCGTATGGATAACCACACGCATGAGCCTTGTTGTGACATTGTTCACAAAACGATTCGCAATCTAAAACCAATTTCACCACACGCTTGTGATGCATCAGTGAATTGGCATCGAAAACTCAACACTACGAAGATAACCCGCACAGCGAGTTGTTTTTGCTTCATGCAGGGCTGGCAGCGAGTCACTATTTAGTGATTTGGTGACATTTTTAAAGCCCATTTCTATAGTCTCTTCTTAAGGTTTTCCCTTAAGGTGAAGATAAATCGAAGCCAAAGTTCAAATTTTCAAGAGCACGGATCTGGAGAACCAAATATTCGTTTGACCTGAAAATCTAATCGATTGGTCACCACCAGGTAGTGACCAATCGATTAAGTTTTCAGGTCAAACGGATGTTTGATTCTCCAGATCTGTGCTCTTGAAAATTTGAACTTTGGCTTCGATTCATCTTCACCTTAAAGTTTTCCGACCATAAGTCATTATTTTCATCTGTTTTGAACAAAAATTTCTTAGAGAGAACATAATCAATTAATTTATTTTAATTATATTAGCTTGTCCATAACCTGGGAAGTAATTTGAGGTAATATCAAAATATTTGTTCAAAGTATTCCTGTAAATGAAAAGTTACTAAATTAAGCATTTTATGATGGTTTTTAATAATGTTCTAGAAAATGTGGTGCAAGATCATTGTTAACAAACTGAAGGTTAAAATGTTTGATATCTTATTTGAATACAGTCAAACCTCCTTGAATTCATATCTGAATGGACCATCGACTCATTAAAAAATCTCGTTAAAAATGCAATGAAGGTTGGAATGCTCTCCAAGTAAGAGACTTTCACTTCAAATGTTATGAAAATCGTTTTTGAACGTGAATAAAATAAAAATAAAATGTGTGGCGATTTTTTATGTAAAAACGTTTTAGGCCTATCACAAAGATGCTTCGAGGTGCATTTGTTGCAGGTGTTTTTTTTTTCGAAAATGTTTGGAAACTTGTCGTAACAATGCTAACGCTAAATGTTTGGAAACCATAAGGTAAAATTTCAAACCAACGAGGCAAAAGTTCTACCCATGTATAATCTCGCGAAAATAAATTAGCAAATTGCCTTAAGTCTACACATTAATATCTTCGAAAATACTGCCGCGCGGAGTGACTTTGACCGCCTCTTTAGATTAGTAGGAACGTCAAAAAATAATATATGATCATGCATTGGCTATTTATAACGTATTATTGATGCTTGACACTTTGTTTTCATCATTCTAGTATTAGCTTGCTGTAAAACTATTGTTACAGTGGGATTATGGCTTTGGCAAAACAAATGAAAACTTTCAATTGACAAAAATGGAGAATATCATTAGACCATTCTTACGTCATCCCTATGGAATCATATTACGATCAGACTTCACAAACGGAACTTTCGTCGGGCAGACCTATGTCGCAGGTTTACTCATAAAAGATATTGCATACACATTTCAATACTTGCATGTTTTCAATGATACAAGTAAGCCATGTTAAATCAATAATCACCTCATGTCCAAAATTCGAAAACAATCAGTGATGATAATAGTTATTTATGCAACAAGTTGCAAAATGATGATTTTTTCAGCACGAGTTGTACATTTATCCAACGAGACTCGCCTCGTTGGATAAATACAACGAGTGCTGAAAAAATCGAGTTTTGCAACGAGTTGCATACAACATTTTTTGCCTTTTCGAAAAATGCCGTTTCAACTGGATGAACTTTAAAAGCACAAACAATCATTTCAAGAGAACCCACATGGCCATACAGTCATCCGTAGTTTCAATTCAGTATTTTTCAATCACGTAGGCTGTGATACAGTAGTACCCATGAATGTCAAAAATTTTCTCGTTCTCATCAGTAGCGGACTACAAATGCTGAACGTTCGGATTCCACATCAGAAACACCAGCCTGTGTCGGAACCAGATCGCACAACGGATATAGATGGGTTTATTCTACGAACGGCTTGTGGTCAGAATTGTCGGTCTCGTATAGCGAAGTGACAATTCTCGACTCGAGTGAAGTGGCTCGCCGTGTAAACCAAATGGAAAGTCACTCGAGTCGAGAATTGTCACTTCGCTATACGAGACCAACAATTCTGACCACAAGCCGTTCTTTGAATAAACCCATCTATATCCATTGTGCGATCTGGTTCCGACACAGGCTGGCGAATCTCATGTGGGAACGGATCGTCCAGCATTTGATGCCAGACGTAAAATTAACTCAAGAATAAGATGCAATTGTGCTTATAAGGCGAGACGAATCGAATGAAGTGACAATTGTCGACTCGCTCCCATTTGATTAACATTAGTCGCCTCATGCCACCCGAGGTGAGAACGGCTCATCTCGACTCACACACCGCGCAGAATAAACACAAATGGCATGAAGAGACAGGGTTATTCGGTTGACGCCCATCAAAACAGTACTGAAAAGTGCTACTTTTCAGCATCGAAAAGAGTGCTGAAAAGTAGCACTTTTCAGCACTGCTTCATTTGATAGGAAAAGTAGGCCGTTATGTTGATCAACTTCTCAATGAAAAGTTGATTTATTTGCAACGGAATTGCAAAAAGATGTTTATGATCCGCTAGCTAAGATATTAAGTGTCGTAAGATTACTGAATAATATTTTTAGGAGAATCACAGTAGACAAACAGAGACGGCATGGGAGGCGAACTCACCAAGGGCGAAAAGTCACGTTATTAAATATAGATAACAATAATCCAGCTTTTTACGCTAGGTTGACATAATTTTTTATTCATCCCTAGCTAATAAGTAGTAGCCGGAATCATATAAATTGTATGCAAATTGAACTGACTCTATGAATATTTTTCAGTGGTCAGTAATAGTAACCCATTACTGAAAGGCTAAACGCTAATGCTCTTTCAAAAATTAGATGCAGATTGTACAAAAATAAAGACAGACAGTTGAATCCTCTACTTGTGAAACTTTGATTTTCAATGTAGTGATCATTTTTCTTATATGTATCAGATTTCTACAACTCAAAATGACTAATGTAATGTAAAGGATTTTATTCTTGAGGATATCGGCGGGTAACCTCCAAATCTATATGTTATTAGCTTCATATTGATAATAACACTAAAATAGGACTGTCGGCCGTTGAAGTAGTGGTAGTTCAGATTGTGTATTGAAATTTGATTTAACTGTTGAGAGTTACTGCATATAACGAAAGCCAACCTAATATTTAGAGAAGATTCAAGAATTATATCCAACATTTATATGCAAGCTTCCTTTATTTTTATGTCTTGAAGTATTTCTGATTATAGTATGTAACTACCGTGCATCGCGCATAAACTCTCATTCCGACAATCTAGAGAATTTCTAAAATTTATTGCAGATCTTTGCAATTATATCAAACTTTGAACAAATTCGATGTGAGAATTTTTCACGCAATGTACAGTTTTACAGAAATCCAGCAAAAATATTGCCAAGAATGTCTTCAAGAAATAAACTAATTCTGCCCAAAAAATCTTAAACGACCTTGCCATTTATTCATCCTTCAAAAAGCTTTTCATAAATTTATTTGGGGTCTCACAAGGAATACTCTGAGTACGGTAGGAAGAATTCACTGTAAATCTGAAGAAACTCATACGAAATCTCGTCAGAGACCTCACTAAGACTTTGTTAAAGATCACGGATAAGTCTAGTTAGTAGTCTGGACAATGCTACTTCAGGAATCTGCCAAAAAGCAATTATTAATGGATGTGTCTAGAATGTCACTGAGAAATCACTTAAATCTCCCAAAAAATAATCCTAAAAATCTTGTAGCTCACTTAAATCTCCCAAAAAATAATCCTGAAAATCTTGTAGCTCAGTTTTTCTCCAATCGCAAGTAATGTGCTCAAAATTTTAAGAAAAAATAGCCGAAATTCATTTATAGAATCCACTAAAAATTTTATTCGTAAAGTACTTATTTTTTTAGTGATTTTCCAAAGAACTTTCAAGTAACTGGCCAATTATCGCCTCGATTCCGTTTAGGATACCCGAAAAGATGTCATCAAAAATGTGCCATGAATCTTGATAGAAATTCATAGATCACAAGCTACTTGCCAGGAATCCCTAGGTACTTTTCTAAACACTTTCTAAGAATATCAATTATTTTTGCCAAACAATCCTTGGAATGTGCTTAATACTTTTACCCAGAAATTCAGTAATTAAAAAAAAAATCGGTGACAATTGTGATCTGACCCAGATCTCTTCTCGAAACCAATGATTTTTTGGATAAAAACATACTAGTAACCGTTAACAATTTCTCTCGTGCATCCCTTTACAAAACTTTCTAGTGCTAAGTAGATGAAAAAACCGAATTTAGTACTATACCATTTAATTCCACTAGAGTTTGTATCCTTTGACAGATACGCGTATTTCGACCTCAACTGTAAGGCCGTCTTCAGTGTCGTGTACTAGACTCGACTTGAAGAAAACCATCGTATGCACACATTATATATTAACACTAGGTATAAACGTATTTCCCCTAGGGAGTACTAAATTCGGTTTTTTCATCTACTTATAGGTATTCTACTAAACAGCTCGAAGATTTATTATCATTTCTAGTGCTTTTTCCCGGTGTGTCCTATATCTTCCCGGGTTTTCCCGTATTTCTCCCGGTGGATGGACACCCTGTTATTATGAATATCATGGAGTAAAGTATTATTTTTACATCCAGCTTTTTGAGTACGTTAACAATTTTCAGTTGTAACTATGCTTATAATCAGAGCTGCGTTATGGGAGAGCCATGCGACAAATAGTTCGATGTGAGTGGAATCTTTCAAGTTGTTCACCCCTTTTTGTTTTATTGCTATGTGAATATGTGAAATTTTCGCAGGTGTGATTAAAATATTCCTGAAGAAATGTTTTGCAATATTCAGTAGAAAATTTATGAATTAATACTCAAAAGAGTTCTTGAGGAATAATGTTTTGAAGAAGATTGTATGGGTATGAACTCCTAAAAGAATCCCTGAAGAAAAAATGGATGAGTTCTTTGGGGAATTTCTGTAGAAATCACTAATCAAAAAAATCAAAGATGTACTTGAGAGGATAAGCAGATAATTCCATGAGAATCAGGATTAAGAAAATTCTAGGAAATTATTGGAGGATTCCCGAAGGACTTAGAGCGCTCGATTTTGCAGCACTCTGATAATCATCAAAGCAATGACAAGTGAAGTCTTATCAGAATGTTGGAGAAATCATCTATCTCTAGAAAATTTCCTGGAATATTTTTGGAAGAAATCACATGTGTCATGAGTTATGATGACATACATCACTTTGAAGTCTTCCCATTGGCTCGTAACATTTGGTACAACGGTTGGAATTTATCTTTGCATGTGCCCATGATTTGAAATCTATTCCGAGAAAATACAGATACGCTAGAAATGGAACTCAGAACAGTTTTACCTGATTTTGGCAGATTAACTTTTGAAGTGATGTGACATTCATAAACGGGTTTTGAAGTACACACAGTGCTGATTTCAAAACATTTAAACCCGCTTCAATATTAGATAATATAAGCTGGTTTGCTGTTGAAAAGAAAAATACTCGCCTATCTCGAAAATTTCTTCCCAGAAATGTTCAAGAAAATTACAATTCTTTGATCGTAGTACCGTGTGGGACCGAAATCCGTACACTTGATTGAATTTTCATTAGTTTCAATATTAAAATGAATAAGTATACAGTTAAAAAATTACACATCTAATTGCAATAAGTTATAAGTTGTTGTTCATGCTAATTTAACGCAAGTAGGCCATGATTTGAAAATTGTAAAAATCAAAATTTGACCGCTCATCATTGTGATGATTGGTTTGTGTGCCTTCTTAGTGATTTGCTAAGAAGAGTGAGAATAGTTTCCAACATATTAATAGTCAAATTTGCACTAATTCTAAACCAACTGTTGATCATGATGACTTCTTATAGTGACTATTTGTAACTCTGCAGGAGTTAATGCTATTTCTGAACAGTTCAATAACTGGTCGGGAGGTTTATTGTGCTGTACGGATTTTGATTCATAATTGGGTCCTAAAATGTTGAATCAAATCTTGTTTTTATTTAATGACACGAAAGAGCACGTTACTGCAACTATTTTAGCAATTTTTCCCGCTCGAATGACGGCTATGTCATATTTAAACTTCAATTTAAAAATTGGGGCCATAAATGAACCTTGACACTTTTGATCATGTTTGACGTTCGCTCAATCGACAAAAACACCACAGGGCTTTTAGTTTTAACACTGGGGTTGTTCCTATCTGACATTTCGAAAGGGACACGGAAAGCAAAATATACCCAAAATTTGAGTTTAAGCCAATGAGTGTGACAAAATCTAAAAAAAATGTTTTTTGGACTCAAACAAAAGAAAAATATTGAAAAATTGAGTAAACATGTGTTTTTGGCCTAAACTTAAGCGTTTGGCACTAAAATTGGTACAGGCCTTTAGGGCCCTATTCCAAAATGAATCTTAATCCGTACAGGAAAAACTTTAACATATTTCATCACGCTTTAGCCAATAAACAAAATAGTATGAAGCTGGAATATAACGCTTATGATTAAAGAAAAAGCGTTGAAGCAGTGTACAATGGTCAATAATTTCAGAAAGCTGCGAATGCTACAGGTATTTTGAAAATCACCATCAGAGATGCGGTAATACAGGGGATAGGCAAAATAGTTGCGATAGGCAAAATTTTGCCTAAACTCAAATTCATATAACTTTATGAAAAATGGATGAAATTTGATGCATCCAGAAGCAGTCGACGGCAAATTCTAGTTTCAGGAACTTGCTTGGCCACCGGATTGACCTTCGGACACCGGAGATGTTCCGAATATTCCGAGATCATGTCCAAGTTACATTTTTTTTCTTTCGCTTGTATTTTTGTACGATGTGAAGTTGTATAGATGTATACAATTCTTCTTGAGACTAGAACTAATTGGAAGTTGAATGCCGGTGAACGCATAAAGATTCGTTAGAAATCTTCTTCTAAATATGTGACCATTTCCGTAAAACTGGTTCCGGAAAATATTATCAGTCATGTTTGTATTTCCAATCATGTAAATATTATCCGGAGCTATATCCAGTACCATTAGATGCACGGTCCACTGTATAGTAGGTTCCAGGTGGACATGCTTCCGAAATTATCGCTTTCAAAAATCTTGAAGTTTGATGCCCTTATTGATATGGTTCCAAATATGTTCCTTATTAGCCACTTCCCCCAGGGTACATTGGACCTACTATAGAGTGGTCATTGCGTCGAATGATTCTGAATATGCTGCTGGAAGCATTATTTTGAAGTTTAATGCTCACTTGAAATAAAAAGACTTAGATAAAATTGTTGTCTTTAGCAATAAAGCTTTGAATTGGGCAGCTTTGGGTAGCTGTACGGATTTCTAATCACGGATATAAGGACTTTGATTCAAGCTTATCAGAGTGTACGGATTTCGTTCCAAGACAAGTGATTTTAATTCCTGTTTTTTAAGATTTCTACTGAGCTTCAGGTTTATTTTGGGATTAATTATGTCTTGAAAGATGTGAAAGTCATAGAAAAAGAGTGATCAATTTCTTTTTACAAATCCAAATATTTTTAACAGAGGTTTTTATTTGGCTAAGTGCTTAGGTGTACGGATTTCGGTCACACACGGTACGCAGTTTAAACAAAACTGTCATTTCAAATGTGGCTCCCTGCAGGAAATTTCTCGAACCTTTTAGGCAGTGATGCATTTTGAACTGAACGCGAGCCAAATTTGCACGATAACGCAGTAGTCAATGAACTTGCAAGCAAGAGCCTGCCATTGCTCAAGAATGGCTCGTTCAGTTGGCAATGATGATCGGAGCTCTCATGTGAAATAAAGGAATGAATTGCCGTAAACTTTCCTGAAGGGAAAAATTTAGTTCTTGATATTATGCATATCGAAAACATAGCTTAGGCATAGATTTTTGTCAAAACAATCAACATTTATTGGGTTCAATTTTCCGCTCACACTGGTTCATATTTTTGGACTGAACAATGTTCAAGCCTACTTGATCACTGCGTTCAACAAATTGAACTGGAACGCGAACGGAACGTGTGCAAATGCAACACTGCTTTCAGGCAAAGGATTTCTTTACTTTTCTTGAGCGAAATAGCATACTGAGCTTATTTATGTATTTGACTATCACCAATGGGATAGTTCAATTTTGAATCATCAGTATAAAATACGATTGATCCTGGGAAATTCTGGTCCACCATTTGTTAATAAATTTAGACCTGGTTTATCACATGGAATTAGCGTGCAAAATTGTATCGTTTCCTCATCCAATAACTCATGTTTGTTACCAGAAAGTTGATACTGATTGTTTTTTTGGATACTGAGATGTCCTTTCTGGTGTCCGTTAGACGTTACTTTTTATTACTATCAAAGCACTCTTGAAACAAATTAAACAAATGGATGCAATGAAAGTAGATAAAGTAAAGTTTTTAGCGCTTAGATGATGAACTACTTATTTGTTCAGTGCACTTCTATAGGAAAGTTTGTATAAATTCGATCAACGTTTTTCACACGTATTTTTCACTAATTGTAAAACATGTCAATCGGACGTGTAAAACCAGTCGCTATCAACAATCCAATTTAAGAAATTAAACACGTGCATCATAAATTATCGAAAACTTTGCTTCAAAATTGATTAGCGATTGCGTGATTTTCTGATTCCAGGCACCCGTTTCCTCAAAAAATGATATGCTCTTCAACATATCATACAAGTACGGACAAATGTGAGTCCTTGTCATGATAGGTAAACTCGTTCTCCTAGTGATGGATATCGCCATTGTAAAACACGTTCAAATCATGTGTAAAACACTTTGCTATCGAACCAAAGTCAATCCCCAACAGAATTGCAGGTTTTACAACTCATTTTCATTTTTTGTATGTCACTTTTCGCCACTTTTTGGAGAATCGTAAGTTATTGTTTGGTCACTTTCTTCTCAAATCTCATCACTAAAACACCAATTTTTGGCACCACTTTTCGCTACCAGCCCTGCTGCTTTCATAGCGTGCAGCAGGCAGCAGCAGTAGGCCGCCGCTGTTGTTGTTGTTGTTGTTTGTTGTCGTCTTCACAACTCCTCCTTCTCCTCAAGGAGGTCACAGCAACCCAGCCAGCGGAGGAGCCCGACTTTAATCGAAACTAATCAGCTCAATTACTCAATCTAGTAGGCGACGGCGAAGACGACAACGATGACTACTAGATTGGGAATGATACGTACCAAAGAACAAGACGGTGCTGTTGCCTTTCCATAGGGTGAGCGGGTGAGGGACCTCAATCTCGACTCACGATCGCCTCACAAGATTCACACATATGCTTCCTGTTTTGCCCGCGCCCCGCACAAGTGAATTCCAAGCAAGCACCGAAAAAAAATGAAACCGAAATGAAAAGATCCAAAACGCGCGTCGCACAATCCGTAACAAGTCCGGAAAAACAACCTCAAAAACACACTCCCGACTGCAGGAACTCCCTCCGCGTTTCCCTTTTGTTGCACCCAGCGAGAACAGAAAAAAAACCGCACGATTGAACCCACAGTAAATATAGATTTTGATAATATAATTTCACCGAAAAAAATAAAGTGATATTACTGTTGTTTTTTCTCCCTCATATTTTTCCTTGCTTCTTGATGTGATGGTCACCACACAATAATCTCTCTTCTCGGCACTCGGTTTGTGGTCTGTCTGTTACAACAACTCAACTTTGCGTCCGCGTCGTACGAGAAAAAGGCCTATTCTGTCCGTGTTCGTGTCTGGTTTGGTCTAATGAACCGCCGACCGACGATGAAAAGCGAACCAAACGAAGGAGCGAACGAACGACGGGACAGACGAGAGACTAGACTTGAACTTACTACACACGACTACGAGCAAGACGGAAAACGGCACACATACCACTTATCGTACAGTCACTACCGTCGGTTCTACGGTTCGGCGGCAACTACATACAGCAACTGCATCAGAAAATGTGCTCTCGCCGAAGCTCCGGCTCTCCATCTCCAATCCTACAAACTCCCAACCATTAAAGTTCACGGTGCTTCCCAGGCTGTTATTATCAGGAAAAAAAAAACTGCGTCAAATCTGTAATGATTAGTCGATTTTTCAGGCCAAACTACACTGCCCGTAAAAGCATAACTGTCCCATATGGAAATAGTAGGCATTGAGAAAATAGCGCTCAAAGTTTGAATTTTGTTTTATCACACAAATGTTCATAATTTGCTAGTACATTTCTGCTAGCCATATTCATTTCGAGAC
This sequence comes from Aedes aegypti, assembly GCF_002204515.2. NCBI lineage: Eukaryota > Metazoa > Arthropoda > Insecta > Diptera > Culicidae > Aedes > Aedes aegypti. The sequence goes on from NC_035109.1 coordinate 373,542,541, forward strand.
ACCGCTCAGACAACTCGTTTTGCTTCCATTCATCAGCGAAAAACATAAATTGGAACGTAATTCACGTTTTGCAGTTGTTATTTGGGGTGAATGTTCACATAGAGACCGTTATGCCTTTATTTTTCAATATAGAACTGCACTAGCTTCATATTTTTCCACAATATTTTTAAACAAAGTGTATTAATTTTCATATACACAGTAAAGTATACATTAGAACATGAATGTTGCGCTAAAAAAAAAAAAGTGTTGGCTTGGAAATCCATATGGGACAGTTATGCTTTTATGGGCAGTACATGTCTGGCCAAATTTTGTAATGAAAAAATATCGTAGGGCCTATTTTGATATTGGACACATGGATGTATGTCCACTGGACTGATGCAAATTTTAAAGTTAGGGCTCCCCTACAGTGCTGGGAATGGTAATAGTAGTAGGCTTGAATTTCGCGAAAATCACATGGCTCTTCCCAGTACAGTAGTTGAAAAACGTGAATCTCATCAAGTAGCCTGTGTTTGGTGAATGAATTTCCTAAATCGTTATCGTCATTGAAGGCTCTAAATGCGGGAAATGCAGCGGGAAATGAACATTTTTCTACAGTACTTTTGGGTTGCCCTTAGCAATGGGTGTTTTGCAATTTTCAAGGCTTTTTGCCTACAGCAGCGATAGGCGTGAAGGCCCAAACGCAATGATAGCGGAACGGCAACGGAAAGCCGAACCGGTTCGCCAGCACAAACTATGACATGCATGTCGACTCAGTGTTGATTCACTTTAGTTCGTTGACAGCTCAGTCGAGATGGTGTAATTCATGTTGGCGAACCGGTTCCGCTTTCCGTTGCCGTTCCGCTATCATTGCGTTTGGGCCTTGAGTTTCACTGGCTTCGCTGACTGTGATTGGCTTTGTTTGGCTATTGTAGAGTGAATTTCAGATTTTTTCCCAACCCTGCTCCCCTATATTCAAATGATTTCAATTATGATTAATATCGTTATTGAAATCATATTGTTTCTTGTTTGATGGTTTATTGAAGAATGATAGAAAGTATGACGCTTACATCAGGTCCGTCCCACTCGGGCTCAGATTTGGTACCACTTCTAGTACTGCATTTGGTCCCTCGGTAGTGTAAATGGTACCCAAGGTTGACAGATCGCAGTACACTTTGCACGGCATTCTAGATTACCTTGTGAGCCATAAAATTTTGGGAAACTGCAAGGAACATGAAGGTCTTTAATGTGTCTTTGCTTACATCATATGCAGTTGGTCAACTGTAGCTTTGATTAGCATATACTACTATGATCAACACCCCCTCTCAGTTGCTTATTTCTAAACCTAATTTTACTCGTAAAGGCCGGTTTGCTACTGACAAGAAAAGGAATCGCCTATCTCGATGCGTGGAAAATTTCTCCCAAGAAATGGTCAAGAAAATCACTTTTTTCTGATCGCAGTACGCAATTGAGAAGAAATGTCACTTCAAAGGGGGCTCTCTGTAGGAAATTTCTTGACCCTTTCAGTAAAGGAATTTCTTTACTTTTCTTGAGCGAAACAGCATACTTAGCTTAAAGGCTGGTTTCCTGTTGACAAGATAAGTAATCGCCTATTTCTATGCGTGGAAAATTTCTTCCAAGAAATGGGAAAGAAAATCACATTTTTTTATCTCAGTACGCAGTTGAGTAGAAATGTCATTTCAAATGGCACTCTATGCAGGAAATTTCTTGACCCATTCAGCCAAGGAATTTCTTTACTTTTCTTGAGCGAAACAGTATACTTAGCTTAAGACCAAGAATGGTTGGGCCGCTTGTGACTTCGTCAGTATATCTGCTTTTGTTGATCGGTGTTAGTATACACTAACTTTTCTCTTTCTGTGCCATTGCTATGGCGCCTTGGTTGTCTTCAAAAATCGGGTGAATCAGTTATATTTGTCCTAGATCAGCTATCGATCCGCTCAGCCAAATGGATTCACTGACGCAGCTGTTCATGGCTATATACTCTGCTTCGGTTGATGAAATCGCTACTGCTTGCTGTTTCTTCGGCGACCAAGCAATCGTGCTTGCAAACACCATAATCAGGTATCCAGAAACGCACCCTCATAGAAGATCGAATTTATGTCGAAAAAAAGTCAAAGATGTTGGGCAGGCCTGCTTTATATCATAGGCATAATCGGCATCCAAGAATCCAGTTCCTCCTTCTGTCGGGTGTGAGATCACTGCGTCCATTTTTTAGAACTATTGTGATATACCCTTTTGCTTTAACAAAGACACTCAGTGGCGAGAACGCCACCGGAATACTTTGCGCGGTGACTGAACTTTTAGCCATCCGCCATTGATGGGCAGAAGTCCTAAGTTGCAGCCAACCCGGGAGCATCATGACAGCTCCCATACATTGTCAGTGTACCGAAAAATTTTGGTCCGTGGTACTGTCAAACTCAATGAAATCATGGAGTGTGCTCGAAATAGGGCGCAAATTAAAATGATGCTTAATGGACATGTATTTTTTTTTTGGATTTTTGTTTAGCATTTGTAATATCATTATACATCAGTGATCATCAAACTGAAAAGGTTTTGTGCGGTCCTCGGGAAGATTTTGTACGACCCACGAGCCGGTTTTGAATAGTGATGTGATGTGGTTCGCACAAAGACATGCTGAAAGTTGCTTACAGTAACCGATCCTTTGCTTTCGAAATTATGTTTTGACCGCTTGGTAATTCAAAAGATGTCAAATTTGTCTGCGTTTCTCCATGTTGGGGATTGTAAAATAAACGCAACAGGGAGAGCCGGACCAACCAGTCTTCATAATTCTTTATAGATCTTTGACCAACGATGGCGATCGCTAACGGTTCAAAACGAATCTATATCGATCGCTATCGAAAATCACTGACCGGGAGGAAGGGGGTCTTTCGTAGTGTTACGGTCCATACAAAAAAAAAATTCCATAGATAATCTGTTACTTGGCAAATGTAGGGGGCTTAAAATTTGTCATGTTATATTTCAATAATTCCTTTGACATATATAATGATTTATGTCACACTTTTTTATTTATGGAGGGGATTTTCTTTTGCAGAAGTGCAGTGAAGTGTTAAAGTTCAATTAGTAGTTTTCTTTTCTTAATAATTTATCAGCTTAAAAATCAATTTTATGTAGTTCATTTTCAGCCTTTTACTCGCAGCACATTTATATTTGTGGATTTGAACACTTTTTTCTCATACTCACCACCAAATGTCTAAGCTTCAATCAGATAAGCTTATTGGATGAACTATCAAGCTTTTTACGAGCGCTAATATCACCAATAATTTGCTCACTTTTTTGTAAGCTGCTGTTGAAGTGCCAAAACTTTTGGACCGAGTGAATTAAGAACAACGTCGATGGAATGGACTCAAGCCAAACGTCAAACTGATGGATCCCTACCAGAAAGTAACTAACTTTTGACGGCCATTACCGCTCTTGAAAAGTTCATGCAATGGATTTATTCACGATTATCTTTTCTTGTCGATTTTTTTTCTTTTCCATAACATAAAATTACTACTACATTTACATAAAATTACTTCCGCACCAATAGACTAATCCATTGGTGTACTAAAATCACTCGATCTGAAAATTCTGACGCTTGAGGTCCAGAACACGTCAGGAGCATACGGAAGCGTGCCCCGCTCAAGTGTCACAATTCTCAGACCGAGTGAATTTAGTGCACCGGTGGATTAGACCATATCCAGTAAATGAATGTTCACCGGATGAACAATGCGTGGGTGAATATGCAACGAAATCGTTATTTTTTGTAAACATCGGCCGCTGTAAAGGTTTTCTTCTAGCTGGAAGTTGCAGTGTGACATAATCGTAAATTAGTTCATACACACTTAAACGGAATCGCCGAGAATCCAACAGCTCAGTTATAATTTGACGATTTTTGGTAAAACCTCTGCCGAGATCTCGGTAAACGTTTACCGAAATCTCGACAACAAATTTGGGCCGAAGTCTCTGCAAAATAAGTACCGTAAAACGGGGTAACTTTGATAGTTTTTTCGAAGAAAACTTCGATATTTATGCATGCTGATGCAAAGAATTACAATTTATATTTTTAAAACAAGTACTGCCATCCTAGCTATCGATTGCACTTGATAGATTGCTAAAATATTAATTCTGAATAGAGGTATTATTTTTCATATAATCGAAAGTCGGATTTCTGTTTTGGGGTAACTTTGGTAAAATAGTGGAGTATAAATCGAACAAAATTGAATGGATTCCGGAACATTTATAGGGCGTTGCATACCTCTAGGCGTTTAACGCTATATGGAAATTTCTGACTTAGATTACAAAAATGGTCCTAGTTTGTAAAAATGGCTTTCGATAAAAGATTTGAGACCGAATTCATGTTCTACTATAACTAAGCTGTCAAGGATAGGCGACGAACTCATTATGACTCCATCAATTAGTGATCGTAGAACAGATTGTTTGTAAGCGTTGCAAAAATGGTAAAATCTGGTAAATTTTTAATATTTGCATAAAAATCCTCGAATGCACTTGATTCCAACGAAAATATCTTTGACATAAAGTGTCATACTAATACTTTTTACTTTTGCATTCGTTTTGCTTAACTGATTTACAGAAACTTTGTTATTTCGTTTAATATATTGTGGGTCTCGCACTATCAAAGTTACCCGCATTATCAAAGTTACCCCGTTTTACGGTACCGAGATTCGGCATTGAAAATTACCGAATTCTCAGCTGTTGGGCAAAACATTTTACTGAGGTCGGTGAAATAATTTAAGTGTGGCCTATTTTATTGAAACGTAGAAATCTGCTGGTGAGTATGAGAAAAAAGTGTAAAATCGCGCATTTTCACTTTTGGATCTAATTCGATCCCATTGAAACCCATACATATATATATATTTTTATTTAATGCGGGCCGCGCCTTCTTTTGAGGGCGTCAAAGATACCCACAAAATTAGTTTTGTAAATATCTAATCGCCCCCGATAACTTTACTCCGTTAAGCGATAAAACATGTTCGCCGAAAATAAATGTACTATTATCACTGTATGAAACGGCATTCCCAGCTAAACTAAGCACTATTGCGAATCTTTATTTAAATCCGCAGACTGTCCAACAAGTTGCGCGCCGGTGGCCCATGCGCCGAGTTGTGCGCCAGCCAAAAAGTAAATAAAGAAATGTCAAAACATCTCGCCGAGGAAGTGAATCACTTTTAGGGCTCGAGTCCTAAACTGGAGAGCGATCATAATTGTTTTATCGATATTGCGGCGCTCATTTTAAATCCACATCCAGCGGCGGCGGTAACGCGCAGAAGATATGCGCGCATTCCAAACGCAACGTCAAAACTCAAGAAGGCTTGGATTTTTTCGTTCTTCAAGGACGCAAATGTTTCAAATTTGCAAAATCTGAAACATTTGGTGATTTTCATTATCACTGCGACGGTATATCGACATTTTCATATAATCGCATTACGTGGATTTATCTTGCAGAGCACAATACAAAACATATGGAGTAAAATTGTTCGTACCTTCTTGCGTTCAAGTTGCAATCGTTTTGACCGACCCACAACTCGGCTTATAATCCAGGGGGGGTATACGCAACGAGGTACGCCTACCGTTCATGTTTTGTGGGTGTATTCGTTTGGCTGACAACGCTGCTAGGCATCCCGCTGTTCCAGTGTTGAAATGCATCAGCATTTGCTGCCTGGCATGGCCCGCGTTTCGACCTGTGCTGTTTGGGTCGGCCCGCGTGAGAGATGATTGTTAGGCGAGCTTTGTTTGTAGTTGACAGCCGTACACCCACCCTGTTATAATCGATCGGCGCGCAGCTTATTTGGTGGTCAGCGGTTTTGAGAAAAGATTCGCAAAGTGCCCAACTAGTGCCAGACCATGGCGCGTAACATTCGAAGTAAATAGGAAGTGATCGAAATTCTAAAAATTCTCGTGAAGCTCAATAACAAGTCATTAAATCTTTTCACCGAACGAATTGATGCGCGTTTAATTCATTTGGTGTCAAAACTTGGTGCTTTCATTAAGTTTATTTTCATTGCACGAAGGAAAAATCAGATTCGCCCTTATTTCATTTCATTCCATTCGTTGTTTTGCACCCGTCAACAACGAAACAAATTTCCGATCTCCCATAGTGAAAAATCGTGCCGGCAGCGGTGGATGACCCCATTGTTTACGCTGCAAGTAGGTACGTGAAAATTGCATTATCTGTCACTTCGCGGGGGGGTTGGTTGCAGCATTGTGAATCCCCCAATCTGGTACAATCAGCCTGATAAAGCCGACCACTTCCCTGGGAGATGCGTTCCAAATATCGGCCGGCTCCAAAAAGGGCTTGCCAAATATTTTCGATCTTCGTTGTATATGTGCACTGCAGGAGCAGAGAAGGTGTTGAGAGGTTTCGCACGTTTCACTACAGAAACGGCAATTTGGGCTTTGAATGGCTCCGATCTTTTGTAAATGGTATCTGCTGGGGCAGTGTCCAGTTATTAGACCGGTGTAAGTGCTGAGGTCCCTTTTGTTGAGACCATTGAGTTTTTGTGTTTGTTTCGAATTAATTGTGACGAGAGCTCATAGTTTCGCGCGTGTTTTCGTCGCCGGAGATTTTTTTTCCAGTTTCGGAGCGTCTTGCTGGGTAGTGCTTCGTGAAGCCCAAGCAGGACAGTTCGGTTTTGCGTCGTCCGATAGATTTGGCTCACAGTTTTGCGCATGTTTTCGTCACTGGAAATTTTTTTTTCCTGTTTCGAAGCGTCTTGCTGGGTAGTGCTTCGTGAAGCCCAAGCAGGACAGTTCGGTTTTGCGTCGTCCGATAGATTTGGCTCACAGTTTCGCGCGTGGTTTCGTCGCCGGAGATTTTTTTTTTTTCTGTTTCGGAGCGTCTTGCTGGGTAGTGCTTCGTGAAGCCCAAGCAGGACAGTTCGGTTTTGCGTCGTCCGATAGATTTGGCTCATGGTTTCGCGCGTGTTTTCGTCTCCAAAGATTTTTTTTCTGTTTTGGAGCGTCTTGCTGGTTAGGTATTTGGAAGGCACAAGCAAGACGGTTTGTTTTCGGGACGCCAAGAAGTTTTGCTGTCAGTGTCAGTTTTGTGTTCAGTCGAGGATGGATTACCAACTGGTGAGTTCGTTTCATGCTTGTGATAACACATTTTTTCTTGAAAGCGTAACTTTTAAGTAATTTTAAAACAAACTTTGTAAGGTTCGCCACTATAAGTGTCGGCATTATGCTTTTATCTTATAAAATTTCAATATACATATATTTGTCTCTTTTAGACATTATTAAAAATTATCTTTTGAATTGTTCAACACTGTGAATGTTGACGTATTTTTTAAAACTTCTACCATATCGAGACAAAATGCACAGTAATACTCATATGTAATTTTCAAACAAACTATGTATAGTTCGTCACTACAAGTGTCGGCATTATTCCTGTTTCATATAATTTAAAATATATACATGTAATTTTCAGTTTTCGTCATTAATAAAAACATCTTTTGAATTGTTCGACATTATAGATGTTGACGTATTTTTTAAAGCTTCTACCAAAAACTTCTCGAGTCAAAAATACAACACTAGATTAGTCGTATATTTCCCCCTTGTCCATGGATCGCATCATCGACCAGAGGTGACTCCCATATCTTTTCCTCCCTGAATAGTAAACACCCTGCCCGTGGTGATTGTGGAGATGCAGAGGTATTCTCGGTCTCTAGAAGCAACAATCATTACACCCTAACATTCCTTCCCCTTCCCAACTGACTGTAAAGACTTGGCCGGCGCCGTTATTGATCAATAATATTAGATCTGCTAAAATTGGGAGGGCAGGATCAAACATGTCGCGCGTCGATCTCGTAAGTGAAAAAGTGGCGTGATCGGGGAGTTCGGTTGGAGTAAGTTAAAAAGTGCCGCGAACGATTCGTTCTTTTTGATCTTTCGACGACCTTGACGCTTGCTCCTGGGCAGTGCGTCAAGAAAGCCCGAGCTGTCGTCCGTGTTTTTTTTTCGGGTCGCGCGCCTATTTTTTTTTTATTTTTATTTTTTTTTTCTGAGTGCTAGCCGAGCAAACGAGTGAAGCTGAAAGTGGATTGTGGCTGCTCAGTCAAGGATAACGGATCAATTGGTGAGCTCGTTTCATGCTACTATTTCTAATCTATAAAATATGTATGACTGCACATTTAATCGTTACAATGGTGGGATGTAAATATGATGTTTCAACAGACTATGGATGGTTCGTCACTGTGAGTGTCGACACAAACTCTGATTCATGATTTATTTATGTTTAACATTCTTTTTTCAGAACACCCCTTATATACCTTTATTTTTGTAATTAAAAAAACTTTGAATGGTTCGACACTACAAGTGTAGACTTGCGAAAGGTTCACTTTATTCAACAAACTTTGGATGGTTCGCCACTGTAAGTGCCGGCATAAGAATAAGAGTGTTCTATGATGTCCCAACCAATTGAGTCTTTTGTTTCTTTTCAAATGAGTAAAATATAATAACACATGCTTTCGTACTGACAGCTGTAGGAATGTTACATTTAGGTATTTGTTCAACAAACTTTGAATGGTTCGTCACCTCAAGTGTCGGCATAATTTTCCTCTACATAGAAATTATATGAACAATTATATTTACGTATAAGCATGTATATATCTCACAAATCATTGTTTATCATGGTCTAATCGCTTATCAAAGTGAATCCTTTGACCCAACGATCCTCCCCATTAACAAACATCTCTCCCAGTAACATTTGTGGAGATGCAGAGGCAAACACGGTCTCCAAATAGCAAAGGTTACACACTAACATTCCTTCCCTCAATCCCACCTGACTGCAAGGACGTGGCCGGCGCCGTTATTGACCTTGTATAAATAGAGGCACTGAATTATGCACACTGAAGAAGATTATGGCCAATCCCAGCTGAACATCTAGTTGATTCTTTGTGCATTTTCACTGACTTCGGTCAATCACGGAATAGCAACCATTGATATGTGTAGTCAGTCTAAGCTAAGCTAAGCTAAGCTAAGCTAAGCTTGTTTCGAATTAATTGTGACGAATCTTTTGGACTGATTCGCATTGTAAACTGTTTTCCAATTGGATATAATTTGACTGGACAACCAGCTGTTCAGTTCAATATTTAGTGAGCAGTTTGATATGCCAAAGAATGGCTCAGGACCAATGAATGTATTGGCCGATCCATTCCTGGCTAGCTCATCGGCAATTTCATTACCCTCTAGACCCGTATGCCCCGGGATCCAATATAGTTGAACTCGATTGCGGATGGCTAGATTTTTAAGGCAAGAACACATTCCCACACTAATTATGAGTTAAAAGTGTAAGCTTTCAGAGCATGAAGAGCTGCTTGGCTGTCGGAGAAAATACAGATTGTGGCATTTCTGTAATTCCTCTTTACGCTGAGCTGCACACATTCAATGATAGCATACACTTCAGCCTGAAAAACTGTAGGCCACTGTCCGAGAGGGACAGAGATTTTAGTTCTTGGTCCGTGCACTCCAGATCCAGAACGATTGTTCATTCTCGATCCATCAGTGTAGAATTTGATTGAGCCTGGAGGAATACTCGGTCCACCTTCTTGCCACTCTTGGCGAGAAGGAATGAATACCGTATATGGTATGTCATAATTCACAACCATTTCCATCCAGTCACTGCATTTTTCTACAATTGGATTTATAGAATATTCGTTTAGTATGCTTAGGTGACCCGTTAAATCACCTGGCAGAAGATTTATCGATCGTTTTAGCCTCAGAGCGCTTTTCTCAGCATCCAGCTTTATGAATTGATCTAGCCGGGGCAGATTAAGCATTGCATCTAGGGCGAATGAAGGGGTGCTGCGAACTGCACCACTAATGGCGACGCACGCAGCGCGTTGGATTTTGTTCAGCTTGGCTCTAGCCGTAACCTCGCTTGTTTTCGGCCACCAAACAAGGGAAGCGTAGGCTATTCTAGGCCGAACGATGGTTTTATATATCCACATGATCATATTAGGTTTTAGGCCCCACTTCTTTTCACAGGTCTTTGAGCAGACCCACAGAGAATTGAGACCTTTATTTACCATGTTTTGAAGATTTGTGTTCCAATTGAGTTTAGCATCAAGCGTAATGCCAAGATATTTGACTTCATTTGAGTAAATCAATTGTGTTTGATTAAGGAATAGAGGTTGCAGCTGTAGCTTTCTGCGCTTTGTAAAAGGAACAATCGTAGTTTTTGAAGGATTTATCCTCAGTTTCTCTTTCAGACACCTGGAGAGCGTGTAATCGAGAGCTGATTGCATTCTTGCAAGGACAACGCTTTCAAATTTGCCGCGGACAATGATGACAACATCATCAGCGTAGCCAACAACCAAGCTATTAAGAAGATCATCCACCACAAGAATCCAGTTACAGGAACGTTATATCGGCTGCAACGATAATTCCATTTTCGCGTTCCCTAAATATACCTGAGAACCTGTTTCGCTTGGTTCCAGTGCTCTTCGCTTGCTGCATCTTGAAATCTTGAGAGGTATTCGACAATAAAGCAAGAATCTGGACGAGTGTCAATCCTCAGATAAATGAGACATCCATTTTTTTTTTCTCTCCTTTTTCCAATTAATTCGTGGTAAGGATGCTCACATTGACAGCTTGGTTTCAGCAGGCGTCTTGTAGGGCTTACCACTGAACGCGCTACGCTGGATTCTCACATTTCTCAAACTTTCAACACAAGCACATGGAAGAATGATAGTCGAAGAACTGTCGAAATGTATGGAAAATAATGAAAAACGTAAATTACTTGCAATCAGGAAACTGGATTAAAAAAGTAGTGATTAGAAATCAAGTGTAAAGTGAATACATAACTTTTTCACTACACTTTTTTGTATTAAATTTAGGGGAGGGATTATTAGAGTATGTTTAAAACTACAAATTGAACTTTAACACATCACTTTTTGCAAAAAAAATAATAATAAAATACTAAAATCACTAGCAAGGCGAGCAAATACCTTTAAACTCTAATATGTGTTGCTTATCTTGACAGAAAGGCCTATTTCGTCTGCGACTTACAGACTTCTTCAGTGTCGAGCACTCGAAAGCTAATCGACAATTTTGTAAGAATCGCTGAAGAAAATAATGGTTGAATTCCTGAAAATGTTTCTAACGAGAAACTTTGTGGATGTTTTGAGAATTGAGTCATTGAAAAAAAAAATCCTGGAAGAATTAGTATTTTCTTGGTAAATTGTTGAAAGAATCTTTGGAGCAATCCTTGATTGAATATTGACGAAACTTCTGTGTACTTAATAAATTTTCAGGATGAGATCTTGAAAGTATCTAAATCGAAACACTTGAAGTAATGGATTATTGAAGATAACTCTTTCGGCACTCACCGCATCAAAACAACGACGTCACCGGACACATGGTGACAGCATTGCTGTTTTGTCAGACACACAAGACTACGGTGGTGATATCTATGCTTTTCATTGCGGCCGTTTTGGTTATTTTAATGATCTATTCGTAAAAATCACAAAATTTACTACTGAAGGTATTTTTAGGGTATTATATGCAGAAACTTTGGGTAAATGCCTGAAGAAAATAATTAGAAAATACTTAAGTAATACGAATAATACTGCTTGTTAGGCATTAAAAGTTACTCAAAATATCTTCCAACAATATTTTAAGGGAAAGTATTGGTTTATCTGAGGCGTGAAATACCGGATATCATAAACATAACAGTATGAAGAAATTGGTTTGGAAATCGGTTTATTTTTCGACACGCTACCACCTTCTATAAAACATAGTCCGAATCCATCATTTGAAGGTGACATAGCCCTCAATTTGCATGCAATAATTTCACCAGTGGCTTTCCCCCGTGCGGTCAATCATCATTACAAATGAACCAACACTCATATTGGAGTCATCTCATGTAGGCAGCGCCACCATGACAATTGCGATTACAGTCCACACTATATTTTCAATTTGACCGTTAAGCGTACGATCGGTACCCATTTCGCCCATTTTGGTCTATTTTTGGATCCTGTTTGGTCTATTATTTCAGACGAGAGGTCTCTGATGTTTCTTTTTTTCCAGCCATTTAGTCGTTTTTAGTTGATTCTATTTAGTTGATCGTTATTTAATGCTTTCAATGGTAAAGCGCAATGGCGTGCGAGTTTATCTTAATTAAGGTTAACGTGCTTTAATACATAACGATTTGCACTAACTCTGGTTTGAAATTAATATATTCCGAACGAATCAAACAAAAAGCCTAAGCCTACCGATCTACCATCAACTCGAATCCCACCTAAACTGGAGATTCCTTTGTAAGCATTTATTTAAACAATTTTATTTGCTATTTCATTAAGGCTAACTGTGACTTCTGAAAGCAAAGGAAAAATTCCCGTTTTTGTACTTACTTGATACTTGATGGGCTACAAGCGATGGAATCAAGACCAATTGTTTTCGGTCCGCGTGGCGCGAGTGCGAAAAGAGATTCGCGTTTGTAGTGAGTGGTCTTCCGATTCCATGGCATGGAGTTATGTTTGATCTTCCGACCTTGACGCTTGCTCTTGCGGGGGCCGGTGATGAGGGCAGGATCAAACATGTCGCGCGTCGATCGAGTAAAGTAAAAAAGTGCCGCTTTCGATTAGTTCTTTTTGATCTTCCGACGTTCACGCTTGCTCCTGGGCAGTGCGTCAAGAAAGCCCGAGCAGTCGTCAGTTGTTTTCCCTCACGGGTTGCACGCCTATTTTCTCTGAGTGCTTTTATATAGCCTATTAAACGAGTGAATTTCATAGAGGATTGTTGCTGCTCAAGGATGACGGATCAGTTGGTGAGCTCGTTTTATGCTACTGTTTCTAATCTATAAAATATGTATGATTGCACCCTTAATCGTTACAACGGTGAGACGTAAATATGATTTTTCAAACTCTGATTCATAAATTATTTATGTCTAAATTTTTTTTTTATTCAAAACTCTTTCTTCTTTTTACCTTTATTTTTGTAATTAAAAAAAAACTTTGAATGGTTCGACACTTCAAGTGTAGACTTCCAAAAGGTTCACTTTATTCAACAAACTTTGAAACGTTCGTCACATCAAGTGTCGGCATATTTTTTCTCTACATAGATGTTGTTCATATCAAATGAAAATATTATATTTACATATAAGCATGTTTATATCTCACAAATAATTATTTATCATGGTCTAATCGCTTATCAAAGTGAATCCTGTGACCCAACGATCCTTCCCATTAACAAACATCCCTCCCAGTAACCTTTGTGGAGATGCAGAGGCAAACACGGTCTCCAAATAGCAAAGATTACACACTAACATTCCTTCCCTCAATCCCACCTGACTGCAGGGACGTGGCCGGCGCCGTTATTGACCATGTATAAATAGAGGCACTGAATTATGCACACTGAAGAAGATTATGGCCAATCCCAGCTGAACTTCTAGTTGATTCTTTGTGCATTTTCACTGACTTCGGTCAATCACGGAATAGCAACCATTGATATGTGTAGTCAGTCTAAGCTAAGCTAAGCTAAGCTAAGCTTACTTGATACTTGATGGGCTACAATCCGCTACGTTGAATCTACGCCGAATGGATAATTCTTCTCCACTGGGCTCGGTCCTGAGCCAATCGCTTCCAGTCGCCCTGAACGTTAAGTGCCTTTAAGTCCTCTTCAACCAAAGACAAATTAAAGACCTCCATGTCCCTTGCAGTTGTCCAAAATTTTATGGCTCATAAGGTAATCTATAATGCCGTGAAAAGTGTACTGCGATCTGTCAAACTTGGGTACCTTTTGCACTACCGAGGGACCAAATGCAGTACTAGAAGTGGTACCCAATCTGAACCCGAGTGTGACGGACCTGCTTCAACTGCAAAAAGCCAACGTGTGCGTGGCCTACCACGAAGCCGACGGCCTCGTCCGGGTTATCTACTGAATATTATTTTTGCTTGTCGTTCTTCCGGCATTCGTAACACGTGACCAGCCCAACGCAGCCTGCCGTGTTTCATGAGCTTGATAATATCCACTTCTTTATACACTTGGTACAACTCATGATTTATGCGACGCCGCCAGATGCCATTTTCTTGTTTACCGCCGAGTATTGTTCGCAGCACTTTACGCTCAGAAACTCCAAACGCTTTCCGGTCGACCTCTTTTAACGTCCAGGATTCATGGCCGTATAGAGCAACCGGAAGGATAAGAGTCTTATATAGCGCGAATTTTGTTTTCGTCTGCAGGCTACGGGACTTAAGCTGGTTACGGAGCCCGTAAAGAGCCCTATTCGCAGCTGCAAGACGCCTTTTCACCTCGCGGGTAACATCATTATCGCAAGTCACTAAAGTACCAAGATACACAAATTCTTTCACTACTTCAAATTTTTCACCACCTAGCACCACTTCACTACCAACGTCACGATTGGAACCACGCTGTCTACCAGCGATCATGTTTTTAGTTTTGCTGGTGTTGACGGTAAGTCCAATCCTCGCTGTCTCCCTTTGAAAAGGCACGAATGCCTCTTCTACGGCTCGACGAACAATTCCGATTATATCGATCTTCTTCTTCTTTCTGGCGTTACGTCCCTACTGGGACAGAGCCTGCTTCTCAGCTTAGTGTTCTTATGAGCACTTCCACAGTTATTAACTGAGAGCTTACTATGCCAATGACCATTTTTGCATGTGTATATCGTGTGGCAGGTACGAAGATACTCTATGCCCTGGGAAGTCGAGAAAATTTCCAACCCGAAAAGATCCTCGACCGGTGGGATTCGAACCCACGACCCTCAGCTTGGTCTTGCTGAATAGCTGCGCGTTTACCGCTACGGCTATCTGGGCCCCCAATATTATATCGATATCGTCCGCAAAACCCAGGAGCATATGCGACCGGGTGACGATGGTACCGCTTCTTTGCACGCCCGTTCTCCTTATAGCTCCTTCGAGAGCAATGTTGAACAAAAGGTTCGAAAGCGCATCTCCTTGCTTCAATCCATCTAAGGTTACGAAGGAGGTTGAAGTCTCATCCGCAACCCGCACACTTGATTTCGATCCATCCAACGTTGCACGAATCAGTCTAATCAGTTTCGCCGGAAAACCGTGTTCTACCATTATCTGCCATAACTCATTTCTCTTTACTGAATCGTACGCCGCCTTGCAATCAATGAACAGATGATGAGTCTGCAAGTTGTATTCCCGGAACTTATCAAGGATTTGTCGCAAGGTAAACATTTGATCCGTCGTTGATCGGCCCTCACGAAAACCAGCTTGGTATTCACCGACGAAGGACTCCTCCAGCGGTCTCAATCTGTTGAACCGAACACGCGACATTATTTTGTACGCCGAATTGAGGAGCGTTATTCCTCGGTAATTGGCGCACTCCAATCTGTGGCCCTTCTTATACAGAGGGCAGATGAGGCCCTCCAGCCAGATAGCAGGCAGGTCTTCTTCCTCCCATATCCTTAACAGAGTACGGTGCAGTATTTCGTACAGCTGCTCACTACCGTGCTTGAAAAGTTCGACCGGGAGCTCGTCTTTTGCAGCAGCCTTACAGTTCTTCAACTCCTTAATCGCTCTTCTAACCTCATCTACCGTCGGGGGCTCCACAGCTTGTCCATCGTTGTTGATGATTAATCTGTTCTCAGACGCGCTCGTGTTATCTCCATTCAACAATTGCTCGAAGTGTTCTTTCCACCTGGCAGCCACCAAGATTTTGTCTGTCAGAAAGTTACCTTCGCGGTCATTGCACATGACGGAAGACGGCGCAGTTTTTCTCCGTACGCCATTGACAGTTTCGTAAAATCTCCGCATATCGTTTTGTTCGATGCTGTTTTGCGCCTCAGTAATGATGTCTTCTTCATACTGCCTTTTCTTTCTGCGGTGAATTCGTTTCTCGGCTGCTCTAGCTTCCTTGTACCTCTCTCTATTCTGGCGAGTACCAGACACTAACATCCGACTTCTGGCAACATTCTTCTCATCCGTCACATTCTGGCACTCCTCATCAAACCACCGTTTCTGGGTCGTCTCTGAGCAGTACCTATTACCTCTCGCGCTGCTGTGCTCATCGCACCGTGGATATACTCCCACAGATTGTTGAGGTTTTCGCCTACGTTGTATCCCCTTATCCGCTCATCAAGCTTCCGGCGGTACTCGTCTGCTACACCTTCTGTTGATAAGCGCTGGATATTGAAACGCAACGGTCGCTGTGTTCTTGTGTTCGCCACGGTAGACAACCGTGCACGAATTTTACTAACAACAAGATAGTGATCAGAGTCGATGTATGGGCCTCTAAAGGTCCTCACATCGATGACATCCGAGAAATGCCGACCGTCCACCAAAACGTGGTCTATTTGGTTGCAGAGCTCACCATTTGGGTGCATCCAGGTGGTGTTTTTGTACTGTATTTTTAAAGTGTAAAATATTAGGGAGTTAACTTGTATAACTTAAACTTACATTAAACTCAAAAATATTCGCTGGATGCTAAATCGAGTAATTTTATTTATTCAGTTAAGCCCTAAACAGATATCACTCGGTACGTGGCCGCATCTCTCCATCCTCGGTTCTGCCCTACGCTCGCCAAATCGCCAAATTCAGCCAGACCAAGTTTAGGGTCGTGGGATCAAATCCCACCAGTCGAGGATCTTTTCTTCGATTAAATTTCCTTGACCTTATAGCATTGAGTATCTTAATATCTGCCACACGATAAACACATGCAAAAATGGTTTTTCGTCAAAAGAAGCTCTCAGTTAATTGCTATGGAAGTGCTAAGAAGAAGATTTTGTCCCAGTTGGGACGTTACGCCAGAAAGAAGAAAAAGAAGAATAGTTACGCCTGAAATACAGTGTGATTCAAACTACATATTGTTGATTTTTCAATCCTTAACAATACTTAGGCATACACACTTTGATTCAAGGGTGAAAGTTTTTTTTTTAAATGACGGTTATCGAAAACCCGTGTAATGTTTTCCTTAGAATTTGTGGAGTTATATCATCTACAGGCAGTAACTTTGAATTTGGCCTTGCAATTTTTTTGACGTTGGATAACGTCTTACGGCAACATACTGGGATACAATTTCGAAAAACGAAAAATCGCTCGCGTCACGAAAAGTGGTTAGATTCTGACTGTTAATAACTTACTAACGCCCGGATAGATTTTCAAGATTCTTGCACCAATCGATTGGAAATCTTTCTACGAATCGACTCCAATAATGGAAAGTAATGATTTTCATGACTGAACTATTGAAAAATTGGTAGATATCGAGGCATGTCTTATTTTCCATAGATCACCACATTTTTCTTATATATTCCTAACACAGACTTCATTGCGCGATATCTTAGCCACTCTCGTCATTCAAAGGGAAACGCCCCTTTCGGTCTTCTTCTTACTCCTCTTTATTCTATCGTGATCAGTCGAAGCCAGCCATCAGTCAATCGTCGACCAGCAAGCGGAGCAGGACTTCTATCGGAATATATTTTACACGTTCGCTGCTGTTTATTCCGAAGCTATAAGCTGCGGGTTCCGTGAAATCGCTCATCATGGCCATGGATTTGATAATTTCCGTCGGAGGAGTGAGCAAACCATCGAAAACAAGGATGGACAAGGAAACTAGGAAGCATAAAATTACCGACTGCATTTTACGTCAATCGTCTTCGGTGATCTTTTGGTGTGTTTCTGTCTTACAATGGAATGAAAACCCAGTTCGATCGACGGTGATTACCCCTAACCGTCCTTTTCAGGACGACCATTTCATTTTAAAAGAGTTATAAGAATTTGCATGCAATCACTCATCATGGCTAAATACTGCTTTTCGAGAATCTCTGTGCCAAGAAATAAATTTCCCATTGTGCGCGCGCGGGGTAATCTTCGACAATGTGTGCATGAGTCGGATACATTGCGGACGGCACTTGCATGAAGACTCCATCATGGTTTGTCTCGAATTTAGCGATGATTGAGTAATGCCCTTGTCATCGTTGCTACGTACATGCATATGGATGCTAGAGCGATCAGTATAAACTTGTCGAACAAAGAGTTAAAGCTAATCAGCAACAACTTTGTTGATATTTTGAGTTGATAAGAAATTGTCGATTGAATCGAAATACGCACACAGAGACTGCCAAAATGCTACCGCCGCCCGACCCGAGCGACGGAAACCTAGGTAAAACTTTGTTTGTCATTTCGCTCCGTTCTAAACTAATCAACCGAAATTATAATTGATAATTAAATAAATTAATTAATCAATTAATAGTAATAGAAAAAATGTGTCTGGTTTTAACTCTTTAACGTCGAATGCATTGCAGTGGCCCTGAAAAGGGCCGTTTTGTTTGAAATTGTTCTGCAATTGAATTTAAGCGCGTTCGCTACGGATACGTCGAGCCAGTCTTATCCTTCGGCATGATGGTAACACGCTTGGCGTGGATCGCGCACAGGTTGGTATTTTCAAACCGACCAGTTAGGCCACGCTCGCTTCCTACAGGGCAATGTTGGCCGAGCTCTGGAATCGCAGATCGGTCTTGATCAAGAAGTGCTAAGCGATTTCACGGCCTGGCGCTGGAATGGCAACTTGCGGATCAGCAGCTCTGCAACAACGATGGCTGTGTTCCACACGATTCGCAAACGCTGCACCTGTTAGGATGTTGAGCTGGGCTTGTCAGATGATTATGGTGATATCTGCGCTGCCGAGATCACTATAATGAATTCTCGGGCCCTTCTGGTTTGCCTCTACATTTCCCCGGATACCATGACGCGAAACTTCTTCGAGTATCAAAAGGAGACCATGCCAATCATCGTGACAGGCAACTTTAACATGGATTTGAGAAAAGAGGACAACATGGAGTTAGCGGATTTCACGGACAAGTACCTCAACCTCAAACTTGCTTCGGAACGCACTAAAGTATTGTACATCCAATTGAATACTGGATTATCTCGGCTATTTAAGAGACTGTTCGAAACAGTCGTCGGAAATCAAGGGGTATCTCAATGTATTCCATCCATATCGAATAATGTAGCCGATGTTGTTGAAACACATAATTATGATAACTTATTCACAATAAACTATTGCCACTTATTGTATTGTTTCATTAAACGTCCATTTTGAGCGTTAGAAACACTTATCACAGGTTGAATTATGTTAAGTGAAACATTCTTTTATAAACATTCCATCAAACCACCCCTCAACTTCCAAGCAGTGAAGCCGGCAGCTGAGTGTCAACAACGGCTGTTTTGGAAATCTGACTCGACGCCCAGTCTGCTGTCCTTGTTGCTCTACTTGAAAGAGTAGGACTGCTCGTTTGCGCGCGAAAATCTTCTCGCTCGTTGTTGCTTCCAAATCTGACAGCGACTGTTCACCGACCGTTTGAAACGACGACTGTTTCAAACGGTCGTGAACAGTTAGGAACTGAACGGTCAATAACCAATCTTCGTGGATCATGTGTGGACCTAACGTTCACCCGGAATATTTGTTTGGAGAACGAGAGTTACCGCTCATGCTTCTTCTTCCATCGACCGGTTCTATCGGTGGTGAAGTGATAACCGAACCAACCAAATAATAACACACAATGTCCATAATAGGTCAGAACTGACAAGCATCAAATAAATAGTGTGAAAATTGATTGAATTTTTAGCAGTAGTAATTTTTCATAAGTTCGTGACGGTCTCAAGCCAGGAAATAGAAGAAGTCTTCGTTATCCAACGTCGACTTGGCGGTCGTATCTCGGAAACAACCTCTTACTTATTATTTGGTCCAAACATGCAACCTTGCAGTTTAGCCATATAAATCGAGATTTTTTTCTAATACTAACGCCCTGAGGAGCACCGCAAAGGTACCATTGAGTAATGAGAAACAACACTTTTGCTTGAGGAGACGGAGCCATCGTCGTGTTGTGGTGCACGTCGCTCTTATCGTTGTCGTCGTCGTCGTCGTCGTAGTAGGCTATCGTCTGTACCGCTACATGGGAGAAAGGCCAGACTAGCGAGCAAGCGAGCAAGCGAGCAAGCGAGCGAGCGCACGAACATCGGATTCTCTCGATGGTTGTTTTGGTTGAACGACACAAACATTGGTAATCGCGTGTTGATGTTTCCATTTTGCCGTGTATCTCAATCGTCGAAACTACTCGCCGTAGTAAGCCTACTCGGTGGATACGCGAGACGGGAAACAAGCGTAAAGTCTCGATTTTACTGAATGGAACCAATACCATTGCGGGCGGAAGAGCAACGGTTTTGCGAGAGTGTTCGGCTTCGATGTTTTCGAATTGTGTTACGTCTGTGGAAACGTCCAGGGGTGCCAGGTAGAGCTGGTGCTTACTGTACCAGACTGAAGTTTGGAAAATAATATGAAAATTTATTTATTTAAAAAAATTTATTTTGAATTCTCTGCCGAGCTAGTCCATATTAGTACAGCATACAACACTACATGTCTACTTGAAGGTTTCAAATAAAGAGCTTTTGGTTTATGTGGGAATATTAGTGTAGTTTTGGAAGCATTGGGAGAAATCTTCCATTTTTGCAAGTACAATGAAGAAAATATATCAAAACATTTTTGCAATCTACTACAGATGACACGCAGGATCCGTCCTTTGGCGGAGAGGCCTGTGTCATCAGCAAACAAAGATTTTTGACATCCCTGAGGTAAATCAGATAAGTCGGATGTGAAAATATTACAAGGGATTGATCACCTGGCACCACTTCCAATTCTCGTGAAAACGCAATGTTCAAAACAAGCATTCCCATCGAAATAGCTACTCGCAACGATAAATACTACCACGACCACGAGTCACGCTACGGCTCTAGACTAGATGATGTTGTATTCAACGTATCCGCGAGCACAAACTCCGTTCGTCTCCGTGGCTTCAACTGTATGCGAGACATCCTGCCTTGGGCTCACCGCATCATCTAGCCAGACGGAGCCAGCCGCGGCAGCGGAGACCGGAGAAGACCCGACCCGTTGTTGGACTGATGTTGACGATGATGGTCATCCATTCCCGTGCCGACGACTTCGACTTGGACGACGATTGAAATGTGTTGTTTGTGCGAGACACGGACCTACGACGAACGATAAATATGATGCGCGCAAGTACGCAGTCGCCGTGACCGCAACGGTACAACGATCGCGCCGTCGGACTTCCATTCCACACACGACGGCCTACTATACTATCACGCACACCACACCACATCCTGAGGCACGACAGTGCACTATGGGCGGTTTCCATACAGACTGGCGGCCAAAAATATTTTTTTCCATTTCATGTCGTATTTATGAGTTTTATGATACAAATTTGATGTTTTATTTTCAAACACAAGTTTTCGAGACTAACTTTTGAATAGGGCCTATAGCGAAATATTAAACTTTGTTACTTATAATGCATATATGCCATTTATGCGATTAACGTTGTGCAAATCATTATAAATGTTAAAACATACATAGAAATGATGATTTGAATGATTTAGCGTCATTAAGTTATTTTCTGAATTAGTTTTTAGCTGTTTTCAATAGAAAATGGTTAAAAATATTGAAAAAATTCAAAAAGCCTTAAATTAAAAAAGTGCAAATTTGTGCAGCTAAACTCTTCACGATCCTTTAGTTTACATCTCAAAGAACCCTTGGAACTGAATTTAAGCCTGGGACAACTTGGGACAAAAAAGTACTCGATGTGTTAACTATAAGCTTATTCGATTTTTTTAACTGCTTTATAAAAAAACATCATAAAAGCCACTATTTTGAAGCTTTTTGTTATTTTTTTATTGTTTCTGGGAAGCTTTTTTTGTAAGCTTTCAAATGGTGTAAAAACATTTTACGTAAGTATTATAGAAAAAAAGTTATATTTATTTGAGTAAACCATAGTTTTTGTTAATAAAAACAAGTTTTTCTTCATAGGCTCAACTTTGGCATCTCATATCTGAGTGTGCAATGCAAATCATGCCCTAATATTTTGGGGATTTCTTAGCAGACATGTTTACAATGAAATGGCGAACAAGAATTGAAATTTGGGGCACATCACTTTTTTGATTATTGGCCACCTGATAAGCCATAGTGCAGTGGCGCACACTGTTTTCTGGTTCACGTTCAGCTTTTCTCTATACACTTATTATGTTGAGTGAGAAAGCCGCTCGTAAATCCGGCACTGCGCCGCCTTTCCGCCTTTCGTGCCTAATCGAATGAGAGTGTTGTTTTGATTTCTTTGCGCTCGTCGAAACTGAATCAAAACAGTGGATCGACCAACACCGAGGGACGAGACCAGGGCTGCCAGATGTACAGATTTCTCTGTATTACACAGTTATTTTTATTCTGATACAGATTCAATTTGTATGGAACACAGATTTTCTTTCATCAATTTTTGTATGGACACAGATTTTTTTGTATGGGACACAGATTTTTTAACCTCGTGGATACAGATTTTCTATCAAATCATCTGGCAGCTCTGGACGAGACGGAGATCTCGTAGGTACATGAGAACAGACAAACGGACGGCAGACGCTTGGGTTTTGGGTTATCGTGCACGAGGTAATCGGTTTTGAAAATATCCCGAGCTACGTGGGTGTGTCGGTAGGGGCGCTAGCGATCGATTGGGATTCAAATGTCAAACGGTGTTGACTTATGTCATATTGTGACATATCATCCAATTGCAGAAGCATTATGATGTCAAAACGAAATTAAACATGGCCGACCAATTGATACCTTCTCTATTCGTGATCAAACGTCAACATCCCACCGCAAAATCGCTAGTGTTTGGAGGTGATTTTAACCTCCAAATTGCCAAATAACCTCCAAATCATCACCTCCAAGCTAGTTCTAATAACCTCCGTTACATGAAATATGGTGACGCGTCGATCGTCGCAAGTTTATCGTTAAACAGTCAATCCTTGTTAGCGGTGATAACCCTTGTTGGGCACCGTCTTGAGGAAAAAACCTCTTGGAAAACGCTTCCCCATGTTCATTGCTACCACATACAAAAGGAAAGGCCAATCTCTGCATTCACAACTTCCTTCCAAAACACTGATTTTTAAAAACTGTCGCCAAACGTGGCAAAAATTGAAAAGGATGTTTTTTTTTAGGATGCTGGCTTTCTTACAAACGATAGTGTTAAAAATTGCATTAACATATGCAATCAGTTCGATGCCTTAGAGTAAATAGATGCCGAGAAGTAAATAGAAGCAGCCTCTAGTCCAGTTACTTACAGATTTCAGAAGAGGAAGTTTCTTACAGATACAGAAGAGGAAGAAAATGGTGCCGCCAATAATAAAAATAATTGTTGTTAGTTGTTCCGAATTTGGAGGATTAACGCAGGAAATCTTGAACTCAATTAGAGAAATCAAGATTTTTCTCCAAAAGATCGCGAACTTCTTTTCAAACATTCTGAAAAAAAAAAGGAGTAAAAATGTTTACTTATGACGACAAAACTGAACGTTTGGAACGTCTTGGAAGGTCTCTCATGTGAGTTTAGATCACCTAAAAAAACAAAAGTGAAATAAATGATTTACTAATTCAAACCTGTTGAGTTCGGGATGTGATGTACCAGCCATCGACTATGCAGCAATGCCACCACTAAGGTTCATATATAACACAAGGATCATCGGCACGCTCATCATCCCTTTTGATCGATTCTGAGACGATGGAACATTTCTGCTGAAAGTTGGATCCGGTGAGTTCGTTTCAATTTGGTTTTGCATTATTTGTGACAGTTTGGATGCCATTGGTGATAAGATTTGTGTTTGATGCGGTGAACTCAGAGCCAGCGCGATGCACAATTAGTGACAGTGAGTTTTGAACTTTTCGAGAACCTCGCGAGCGTTACTCTCCCAGTCTCTGTTTTATGGCAGAAAGTATAAGTCTTGGACTGGAATGGAGATTAAGGGCCCTATTTTATAAGTCGAGTCGATCAAAAACGACTCGACTGGAGTCACTGTCGACCAAAAATTTCGCTCGACTTGGCTCTGTCACTCGAGTTTATCGACAGTTGTCACTCTATGTAACTGAATTAAGGCCCAAACGCAATGATAGCGGAACGGCAAATGAATGCGGTACCGGTTCGCCAGGATGAACCACACTATCTCGACTGAGCTGACAACGAATGAAATTGAATTAACACTGAGTCGACAAGTTTGTTGTAGTCTATGCTAGCGAACCGGTTCCGCTTTCCGTTGCCGTTCCGCTATCATTGCGTTTGGGCCTTTACTATGGGAGTCGACGGGTGACATCTGAAATATGCATGCTTACTTTGATCGACAATGACTATAGACGAGTCACATGAATCCATTCGATTTACAAAATAGACCCCTAAGTCACGGTAGACGGAAATGGTGATCTGGTAGTGACACTCAAAGTTGTTTGAACAATTTTAAAACTCTGTGCAAAATTTGATTGTAAAAGCTCTTCTTTAGACGATGCCCACCGCAGCGTGAATAAACACAAATTGCTAACGACCATCATAACGCGACATTGGTACATATGGGAAACAGCAACCCACCCTGTCGGTTAACAGTGCGTTTGTATATTTGGCAACGCTATCCAACCGATCCAACCGTTGCTATTCTTCAAAACAAAGTGACGTGCAGTCTCGTGTTTCGCCGGTATTTTTATTATTCCGTTTCAGTGAAAAATATAAAATAAGTGCTTCGAAGTCCCGCGAAAAAAACTGGACACCCATGGAGGACGAAGCCCTGTGCCCCAGAGGAAAGGTGGAGGTGGAGCTCTGAATTAATACTACGATAAACTTGTGAGAATTGCCTGGAGGAACTTTTGAGGATGTATTGGAGAAACTCTGCAGGATTTCCCGGAGGATATCTAGGGGAATTTTCGGAATAACTCCAGAAGGATTCCTAATGGAGCTTCGGAGGATTTCCCAGGAATTACTGGAGGATTCCTGGAGAAACTCCGATTAAATTATTGGAGGAACTATCTCGAAAATCCAAATAAAATCCCAAAGGACCCCCAAAGAAATTTCCGGAGGAGGTCCCAGTGGAGCTCGAAAAGAATTGCTGGTAGAGCCGCCCAGAAATTATATCGGGACATTCTTTTCAAGAATTCCCCCGAATATTTCTCTAAAGAACTCCTTCGGTATTTTCTTCAGGAATTTCTCATGGGATATCCAATAGCATTTCCAATTCCTCTTCATCCAGGATTTTTTCTGAGGATTTTGTCCAGAAATTCATAAAGAAATTCTTATTTGGATTTTCTCCAGAAATTATTTCGGGAATTTTTTCAGAGAATTTAAACCAGCTGTGGATTTGCAGCAGGAATTTCTCCAGAAATGTCCTCCAGGAATTCCTCCGGGGATTTCAAGGAATCCTCCAGCGATATCCCCCAACATTTACTCAGGGATTTTCTTCAGGAATTCCCCAGGGGATATCTTTCAGGCATTCATCCGGGGATTTGCTGCAAGAATTTCTCCGGGGACTCGCTCCAGGTATCCCGTCTGGTATATATTTCCTTCAGAAATTCATCCGTGGATTTCGTCCAGAAATTCCTCTTGGGATTTTCTAAAGAAATTTCTTTGATGATTTGCTACACGATTTTTTTCGGGGGTTTTGTCCAGGATTTTCTCCAGATATACCTCCGGAATTTTTTCCAAGAGCCCCGAATATTTGGATCAGGATTTTCTCTAGGATGATTTTCTTCAGAAATACTTTCGGGGATTTTTCCGAAGATTTTTTCCAGGAATTTCTTAGAGGATTTCCTTCAGGATTTGCCCCGGGGATTTCTTCCAAGAACTTTTCCGAGAATTCCCTCCAAGAAATAATCCGGGGATACCCTTCGGAGATATTCTCCAAGAATTCCTCCGGGAATTCTTTTGGAGCTCCACCAGGAATTTCTTCGAATTTCCTTCTTAGTTTCTCAAGGAATATCTCTAGAGTTCGTCAAGCAATTACCCCGGAGTTTCTCTAGAAACGCCTCCAGAGTTCCTCCAGATACACATCCAGAGTTCCTCCATAGTTTTTCTAGGATTTTCTTTTGGAGATTCTGTAGGATTTTGTCCAGGGTTCCTACAGGAATTCCTTTAAAGTTCTCTGGGTATTACTTCGGTGCTTCATTCCTCCTGAGTTGTTCCAGAAATTCTTTTGAAGTTCTTTCAGCAATTCCTCTGGAATAAATCCAGCATATCCTCCGAAGTTCCTCCAAAGTTCCACCGGGAAGTACTTTGGATTTCCTTCTTAGCTCCTTTGGAATTGTCGCGTAGTTCTTTCGGGTATTCCTCAAGGAATTCTCCGGGTTTCCCCCATGAATTCCTCTGTAGGTCTTCTAACAATTCATCCAGCGTTCCTTCAGAAATTTCTCCGAATTTCTTCCTGAAGCTTTGAAGAAACTTCGAAGCATATGCTGGATAAAATCCAAAAGAATTGCTGAAAGAACTCCAGAGGAATTTCTGAAGCAACTCAGGAGGAATCACCGGTGAAGCTCCGAAGGAACTCTAAAGGAGTTCCTGTAGGAATATTGGACAAAACCCTAGAAAATCTCCAAATTCCTGGAGAAACTTAGGAGGCGTTCCTGGAGAATGTCCGGAAGCGTTTCTAGAGAAACACCGGAGTAACTCCGAAGAAATTCCTGGAGAAACTAAGAAGAAAATTCAAATTCCCACAGTTGGAAAGAAACTCCGGAGAACTTTCTTGAAATCCAAATGAATCGCTGGAGGAATTTCTGGATGACATATAGAAGAATTGCCGGTGGAATCCGGAGGACGTTCCAAGGAATTTCTGGCTCCATGGAGGGGAAACCTCAAGAGGAATTCTTGGGACATCCCTGGAGGATTTAAAAAAAAAAAATTGCCGGATGAATTTCTGAAGAAAATTCCTGGTGGAAATAACCGAAGGAATTCATTAGCGATACTTTTTTTCTAAACGTCCAAACAATGCGGAACAAACACTTCACGTTATGTCGTGCAAACACTGTAGCTGTCAATAATGATAAACAAGAAGCAATAATAGCAACTACTGGTGCGGCAACAGGGTCGTAATCTACCAACCTTGATATCAACGATCGGTGCAGAAATGAAAGAATAGCTAAAATAGAACCGTTTTGCGTATTCATTTTATGCACGCATCTGTGAACGCAATGGTGGGCAACGGTTGTGTTTTTCAAAGCATTACAAGCCACATTTCATGAATGTTCCTACTGAATATTCTGTACCAGAATTGTAATTTTTGTCGTTTTTTTTTTGTAGAAAGGTTTGTTTGTTCGTTTCTTTTTTTTTTTTGTAAAATTAGTAAACACCCGTGTTGTATGAAATGCATGGAAAAATAAAGTGAAATATAATTTCTAATCTCAATAAAAACTGAAATATAAGTTTTAATTGAAATTAGAAACTATATTTCACTTTCTTTTTTCCATGCATTTCATGCAAAACGGAAGGAAGATTTTTTCTTTTCTTTTCAGAGAGCGAGTAAGGGCGCTTAAGCCTAGGCTCTAAAGCCAGGACACACGGGAGAAATACCTGTGTCCCATCCCAGGAATAGGACCACAAACAACAATAGAGTGTGCATCAACTTTCTTAGCAACGCCTCTCCCAACGATTTTGCCTATCTCCCCAAATGGAACGGTTGGTACGGTTGTCCCCGTTTCTTCCTTTACAATACTTCAAATTTTCTCGTCTATCATGTTATTTACTCGTGAATGACCTGATCGACGTTAATTTTTGAATTATCTTCAAACCCAAAGTCTTCACAGTGGGCCTGTCCATTTTAATGTTTGTATCAAATCATTGATGTGCTGCAAACATTGATGCTGACAAGAAAATACTACAGTTATCTCTCCCTTATCGATATTGAAGGGACCATTGAGTTAGGGAGATATCGAGTTACAGAACACAAAAGCAGTGCAACTGCGTTCCAAGGGACCATCGAGTTAGCCATGAAAACCAACTTTTACTATGGTTCTCTAACTCGATATCGAGATACGGAATATCGAGTAAGGGAGAGTTAACTGTATAATAAATTTCGGTATTTCCAGGATGCTTTTCAATATTGGCTGTGCAAGCACTTAGATTAGATTAGATTAGATATTCTGAATCAAGCTGTTTCCCATGCTTTTCAAGAAAGAATATGTGTACTCCAGCTTTAGGAATTCTTCTAGTGAGGCGTCTGCAGCTTTTTTCAGGAATATGTACAAAGACTCCTCCAGGGATCTCTCCAGAAATTATTATGAAGATTTCTCAGGAACTCAGCTGAAATTTTCAATACGATTTTTCAAGGTATGATAAGAGAAATTGTTTCTTCAAAAATTTGTTCAAGTAAATCATCACATATTCTTCCAGGCATTATTTCACGAAATTTATTAGAAACTCTTTCACAATTAATTCAACTGTTCTTCCCCATAAATTTCCCCAGAAATTCAGCGTTTTTTACCAAGGTATATTCAATACATATTTTTCGATAAATTCCCGTTATTCCTGCAAAAGTTCCGCTCTAGATTTACAGGAAGTTTCACATAATATTTTATCATTTTTTTGGAAAGCCAAGGAACTCCAAGACTTTCTCTATGGTCCAGATGAAATCCGGAAATCTTTGAAAGGCTTCATTTTTATCATGTATTTTACCCGGATCAGTGATGTCTTTAGAGTTTAGTTTTTACTCTGAAAATTTTTCTTAGTATCTCCTTGGAGACGTTCTTAGACGAAATTCTGGATGAATTTGAAGCTTCTTTGATACATTTTTGGAAGAACCTGTTCCTACAGGAAACTTGAGAGCAATCTGTCATGGTAACTGTAACCTCAATTCACGAACTAGATCGGGGGTGCGTAAATTGAGTTGGTGCGTAAATTGAATCAGTGCGTAAAACGAGGTTTTGCCTTTTGGAGTCTACATGTATGATTTTTTTTATTACTTGGAGGAATCATGCTTTTTTAGTATCATTAGGATATGATTGATATTTTATGTTCTAAATCAGGCTAGAATGTGTGCAAGTTCAAGTCTTAGTCCACACGGGTAAAAATGCGGCACTCGAAATAAGGAGAATGAGTCATGATTTCTGGAGAAAAGTGTGTTTTCATGTTATGAAAATACACCATGACCAAAAGTCATGAAATCATGAAGCATTTTACCGTAACGCCGGCTGTACGTTACGTTTTCAATTTAAAGCGAAGAAAAATGTCAGCTGGAATCCTCAAATCATGAAGCATGTATGCTGGAACCATGGATAAAATTCATGGAAACATGGATTTCATCATCTGTCATTTATGATTCCTATTTTTGATACGAAAAGTGGCAATTTCGGTCATGAAATCATGAAGCAGGATCTGATATCATGAACAGAGTTCATGAAAACATAAGCACTTTTCATGTATTTAGATGGCTGTCATTTATGATTCCGATTTTGGTGTCGAAAAGTGGAAAGTTGAGTCATGAAATCATAAAGTAGGATCCCTGAATCATGAACTCATTTCATGAAAACGGAACATTATACGTCAATTTAGATCCCAGTTTATGTTTGCTATTGGTAAACAAATGAAATGAAAATTAAAATCGTTGCGACTTTTGTGCTGGTAGTTTCGTAATACCGCGAACACATTCCACAATTGTCAACCTAACGAGTGCCAAATCTTTAGCAGGAACGCGAACATTCAGTGGTTAGGTTTGTACGCAAAATATTGTTCCGAACTTCATTTGATCTACAAACAAATTTTCAGGCCAACCATGTGGTATGCTGTGCCAATATGGACTTGCTGTAATACCAGAAGATCTGCGTATGTTTGTCTATGGCATAAATGTACAATATTCTATGTACAAGAGCATGCATTTCACACGCTCGCATCGTCATGACGAATATGTATGCACGAAAAATACCTGGTCCGATGATTGAGAAGAGCTTATGTTTGTTTTTACGGCGAAATATTGATGGGCGTAACTACACGCTGAGCCCATTCTCACGGTTACCGTAATTTTATCTTTTTGGATCGAAAAGTCTCTAATTCTGCACCAGATCTAGGAAACTTGCTGCACCAATTTGTGCAGCGGAAAAGTGAGTTACTTCAAAAAGATGCACCATACATACATACAGACAGGCAGACAACTGAACCATTGTCAACCATCAGGCTTTGCAGAATTCGCTCTCATTTGAGTATGAAGCACGATCAAAGCAAGCAAAGAAAAACATCCCATCTGTTGCGGTCCACGATCGTCAT
The DNA here is from genome assembly GCF_002204515.2 of Aedes aegypti. Classification (NCBI taxonomy): domain Eukaryota; kingdom Metazoa; phylum Arthropoda; class Insecta; order Diptera; family Culicidae; genus Aedes; species Aedes aegypti. The sequence continues at coordinate 373,572,593 of NC_035109.1, forward strand.
TGTATCACAAGGTGTAACAAGTCTGATAAATGGAAGCAGCGAGCGAGAGCCCCAAAGAGAGAGCTATGATAAACCCCATCTTACTCGCTTGTTTACCGTTGGGGATAGGTGTTTTTCTTTACTGGCACGATAAAAAATCCACGAACTTCCAATAGCAATAATGTCCCCCAGGCTTGGAGCATGTTTAGAGGGGTTTTATCATACACTACTATCCCCCCAATCTGATCAAAGTTGTAGCAGTATACGATAAACAGTCTCTCATAATGTGCAGCATGTTATGATAGTTACAGAGAGCGATACGTGAGCGATTCTCTCAATTTTCTCAGGATTCAATCCCTGTCAACCATGCGTTCTGCGAGCCCAAGCCCTTCTCCTCAAACATTCCTTTGGGTAGTTTTTTTTATCCCTGTCTTTTTCTCAATCGAAGACCGAGAGATGTAAACAGAGCCTCACTACCACACTTCCATCATCTCGGCTGTTGGCCATCCACACTACCAGGAAAAGGAGGACGGAATGTGGACGAACGGGTATCAACCGGCGGAGAGCGAGTGAGAAAAATCGAGTTAAAATCGCGTATAGTAGGCTGTCGTTCGGCCTACTACGACGGAATGGCTGAACAACTTTGGGCATGGTGTACTACGACGACGATTACGATATGATGGGGCGATAATGATGACGCACGCCATACCGTAAAGTCAGCTGCGCCGTTACAGTTTCGGCAACAGGAAATCCTTCATCCGCATCGCAAGATGCGCCACTGTGTCAGACGCCCTCAGCGTAGTCGGAGCGATTTGAATGAATTTAGGATTGGCACAACCAGCCTACGCTTAAGGCGAAACAGCCTGGAATCCAATTTTCAATATTGGACCAAAACTTTGAAGGAGTTTACTGCCGTGAATCGCAAGTCAGTCCCATCTGTAAAAAGTAGGCATTGAGAAAATGGGGTTTGAAGTTTCCAAACTCGTTTTCCATACGAATATTCCAAAAATTCCAGAGGATTGGAACATGTTCAAATCTTACTGGAACTTTCACAATCAACTTTCCATCACGATAACTTTCTGAGAAAAATATAAAGATGATCAAAATACGTTTCAGTTTTGTGTTACACGGTGCTGATATCCGTAGTGGGACTGATATGCGGTTACTTTTCATTATGGGACAATTTGACTTGCTATTTTTTCTTACTTTTTCCGAACAAATCTTATTATCTCATTAGGGCAGCTGAAAGAGCATTGGAAGATATGTTGAAAACTGAACTCAACTGAATTTTGTCGAAAATGCAGATGGGACTGACTTGCGATTCACGGCAGTTTATCTCGCGAAGGAAGCATCTGGCAATACTCGCTAAACTTCACTAAAGGACCCATGTAACAATGAGAAATTCTCTTCTCTCACGCATTGTTTCGATCATAACAATATCATAATGCAATACTAAAGTTTTTGGGGAGTTTTCCATTGTAGATTGAAAGATGTCCTTGGCTAGCGCTGAAGAAGTTAATGTGACTCTGTTGATACAAGAGAAAACAAACAAAGAATGCCCCTCAATGTTAGATAGCTCCTTTTGATAAGTTACGCAAGAATGGTACAAGCTTAAAATAAGACGATTAGGCACGTGGCTTACTATTTCTTCAGTTTGAAAACGCGTGAAAAGGCACAAGTCGGCCACTGTGACAGCCATCTTTGGATTTCGCGATCTTTCACCTTAAATGCGGGCGCGAGGTCGATGGCGACAGCCGGCGATCCAAGATTATGGTCCGTAGTGTAGTAATCGCATCGCGCATGCATAATATCGTATAGGCTGTGCGATTCGGTATCGGGGCATTGGTTACGCTCGCGATAGTATTGCAGATCTTCGTTTGTGTAAGTGCAGCTGAACAAAACAAAAACAACAGATTAGGGCGATGACGATGACGGCCTAGGAGTTCGAGGTCCAGTTCAATTGGTCTCTATCGCGATAGCGCCCTATAGCGATGTCGATACTTAAGGTTTGTGAATTTACGGACCTGTAGAATAATAGTCGGATATGCACAGAGATTTCCTCAGAAGTTCATCAAACAATCCATGGAGAAACTCTTGCAGGATTTTCCCAAGATTGTCCTCATAAGTTGACCTAAAACTTCACCAAAAGTCTTCTGTTCGAATTACTTATACCTTCCACCATAAATTATTAAATACCACAGTGTTACATGTTGTATATTCCGAGCATCTGAGGAAATTTCTGTGAACTACGAATCAGTATATTGTTATCCTTCATCTACAGTTCCGTATGTTCAAAACACAAAAGTATTTCCCTGGGCTAAGGAAAGCGCCTAGATTGCTTATAAACACTACCAGAAAATCTTTACTATAAAAGAATTGTACAAGATTGTTCGTCACGAAATTTTACAGATGTATAAACAAATCGTTTGGGACATTTCCCCTCTAATGCTGCACCAAAAGATCTTTATTGAGTTTCTCCTGACGTTTATTCAGTGCTGACGAATTCCATGTCGAATCGGTCAGTCGCAGAAATCGACCTTTTTCGATTTGCAGTAATTTTTGCACATGCTTTCGGTATGGTGTTTCCATAGAAAAATCGATCATTTTGACTCGAGAATAACTTTTGAAAATGGCCTATAAATTTTTGCATGCAACTTATTTGAAAAACTCCGAAACTGTTGATTTTAGAGAAAAATGTTCTATGAAGAAGTTGTAGTGAAACAATTGGGCTACAAAAAAATATACTTAAAAAAAACTTAAATTTTAATTACACAAAAACCCAATTTTTCATATTTTTTTTTTAATTTTTACTATTGAATCTTGTTAGTAAACAGATGTTTGGGACAAAGCTTCATGATGGAGAATTTTTTGAGAAAAAAGTTTTTCTAAGGACAACTTTTGGACAATTTTCAAAATTTCGATTATTTGTCAAAATAAATACGTTCTGATGAAACAATAAAAACTTGAAATGATTCTTAATCTTAATTTTTATATGGATAACTTCTCTAGAAGTGACCATTTTCGAATTATATCAAGTTTAATACAAACATATTCGTTTTTAATTATGAATCGTGGTTTACGGCTAACCAGCCGAGTGGAAGTTTGACAACTACCGAAAAGCTAAACATTACATATAATTTGCAATTGGATTAGATGGACAAATTGATATGAAGATTTGCGAAAAAGTTACACGTCTTCTCAGTGAGAATCGAACTCACAACTCCCTGATCTCTAGTTAGGGCGCGTTACCCCTACGCCATGAGAGGACACATGAACGCAGAAGTTAACCTGAATTCGATTTCAGCTCAATAATCACGTGGTCCTTTTTCGCAAAGTGGACCTCTTTCGGAAGAATTAGATGCCCATCCAAACACAACGCTTTCTATTCATATCCAATGCCTAGCCCGAGAGCGCATTATTTTTTAGGTATATATTGAAATAAAACACTGAACTAGCCAGCAACTGTGCTGGCTGAGGATTCTATTGTGTGGGCTTCTAAAGGGTCTCAACGTTCTCAAACGACCGGTTATGGAACATGAGTCTGTTGCTCGATAAATACTTATTTTTAATTTTGAATCGTGGTTTACGGCTAACCAGCCGAGTGGAATTTGTCCATTTAATCCAATTGCAAAGTAAATGTAATGTTTAGCTTTTTGGTAGTTGTTAAACTTATTAACTATTGAGCTGAAATCGAATTCAGGTTAATTTCTGTGTTCACAAGTCCTCCCATGGCGTAGGGGTAACGCGCCCTAACTAGGGATCAGGGAGCCGTGAGTTCGATTCTCACTGAGAAGACGTGTAACTTTTTCGCAAATTTTCACATCAATTTGTCCATCTAATCCAATTGCAAATTATATGTAATGTTTAGCTTTTCGGTAGTTGACAAAAATATTATTTTAATACAGTAAGGACACGATTTTGTCAGCCCCTCGATGAACTTTAGGCTGACAAAATGGGGAACCTGACAAAATCGGGTCATTTTATTTTGTTCCTGTTTTTCAAATTTTGACGGTATATAATATTAATTTTATAATTATATTGGTAATATTAATTTTTAACACTTAATAAAAGGCATTGCCATTGCCTACTCTGGCTACGCCCATGCGTGCATGACATCAAACATCATCATCAATTTTAATGTAAACGTAGTAAACGATAACAATTTTTTTACAAATTTAAAATAGACTGATAAAATCGGGTCAAAAAGTTGACAAAATCGGGTCAGTACTGTATTAAAATAGGACATTTTCATTAATTATTCGCAATTGTCCATCAATAATAATGCGTTTTCGAGAGTAAAGACCATATTTCTTTCCACTTTCTTATTTTCCTTGATGGAGAATCGCAAATAACTAATGAAAATAGTCTATTTTATTATTTGATTTATAATTTGTTGCATTAAACTTTAGAGAATTAGGAAATGACTACTTCCAGAGATGTGATCAACATAGTCATTTTGGTTCAGAATAATTTCAAGATTGTTATTGTATCATCAGAACGTATTTTTTTTGACAAAAAATCAAAATTTTTAAAATCGGCTAAAAGTCGTTCTAAGAAATTTTTTTTATTAAAATTCCTCCATCATGAAACTTTGTCCGAAACATCTGTTTACTATCAAAATTCTATGGTAAAAATTTCAAAAATATTAAAAATAAGGTTATTGTGCAATTTTGAATTCAAGTTTTATTTTTAAATTTTCAATGAAAGTAAATAAACTATTTTTTTCAGTGTATATTTTTTTCTTATGGTCCAAACGGTAAACTACAACTTCTTCATAGAACATTTTTCTCTTAAATGAACAGTTTCGGAGTTAGAATTTTTCAAATGAGTTGCATGAAAAAATTTATAGGCCATTTTCAAAAGTTATTCTCGAGTCTAACTAATCGATTTTTCTATGGAAAACACTTATTGTACCATACCAACAACATTCGCAAAATTTAATCGAGCACGATTTTTTTTTCAACTCATTTTGGATGGAATTGGTCTGCAATTCTATATTTCGTGGGGATCATTTATAAGGTTTTGTCGAGATTTTTGGCTTTTTCTAATGAGTGCTGAATGGAATGCTGAATTCTTCATATGATGTTTGACAATTTCTGTATGAGATTATCGAGAGAAACCAAAGTCTGTTTGGAAAAGATATAATTGATAAATTCATTGCATGATATTCTATAAATTTCTGAAAAAAATAAGCGTGCCCTAATAAGATTTTCCTTGTTTTTTGCGAGATCTTAAAGTCTAACGTATAATAACTTGCTTCGACAGGTTACCTTTGAGGATTTCGAGGATTTTGACAGATTTATTGAGAGACCCTTGGCAGATTCCTAAACGATCATGTTGGCGAATTCCTAGCGAAATTCTGGGAAAGTTCGGTGAAGCAGAACCCTTATGAAATTATTGTTATACTTGAAACAACATCGTGAACGAATTTATGGTGCACATGGCATTAGTGAACATTTGGTGAATGCGGAGCCACTTGCGCAGATTCTTGATGAGGCTTTTGATGGCATCTTCGTTTGGTTGGTACACAGTAGTCAAGTTTTGAGGCGGGGATCTCTGCTCATAGAGCTGAAAGAAAATTGTTAACGCAAAATTATTGGAATAAAGGAAATGTAGCAGTCTCAAGTACAAGAGTTGTTGGTAAGCAAAGCATATTTCGTAGTCGGTACATTTGAAATATACAACCATTGACAAAATACTGTTTTCCCATAAAAAATGCCTAAATTTGCGGCTCTGTTGTTTTTAGACTAGCCTTGGGCTAGTTCATCTCGGGACCAACGGCTTTATTTCCCTTCCAAAGGAAGTCGTCACTATAACGTGTCATCATAAGTGACTATCTCGGGTGTGGGATTCGATCCCAGGTCTTCGGCTTGAGAGGCGTGCATTCTAACTACTACACCAGGTCCGTCCCCTGGGGGCTCTGTATCTCAACTTCTAGAAGTCAGAATTGGCTGAAATTTTTATGACGAACTACAAATATCCTAAAGTTTTGTTTGAAGCATATCCCACTAGACATAAAGACGTTTGGCATAAGGACATTAGTCATAAACTAAGAGGGACTTAGAAGTGTAAGCGAGTTGAAAATTTGAACCCACGTCCTGCTGCTGACAAGTGGTAAATTTGGTCCCGTTTTAAGAACTTGCTTGGCCATGCATATTGGTCACCGGATACCGGAGATGTTCCGGATTTTCCGAAGTCATGTCCAATTGTCATTTTTTCTGTCGCTTGTAGTTTTGTGCGATGTGAAAATCTATATATGTTTACGTTTTTCGTAGAAACTAGAACTGATAGGAAGTTGAATGTCTGTTGACGCATCAAGATTGATTGGAAATTTTCAGTAATATGGCCATTCTCGTAAAACTTGCTCCAGAAATTTCATCAGTCACGTTTGTATTTTCAATCATGCATATATTATCCGGAGCTTATATCCAAGTGAGCATCACACTTCAAGATATGCTTCCGGAAGCATATTTATGACCATCAGACCAACTGATCCCTCTATAGTAGGTTCCAGGTGCCCTGAGTGAAGTGGCCAATTAGGAACATATTCGAAACCATTTCAATAAGGGCCTCAAACTTCAAGATTTTTGAAGGTGATAAATCCGGAAGCATTTCCTGAGCCTCCGACTACTATGACCACTCTATAGTAGGTTCCAGGTGTCCCGAGGGATGTGGCCAATTCAAAAAATGTCCGGAATTATATCAAAATGGGTATCAAATATCAAGATTTTAGAAGGTGGGGCTTCCGAAAGCTCTTCCAGAACCATCGGCTGCCATAGTAGTCATGGTAGGTTTTAGGTACTCCGATGGAAGTGGCCAATTTCAAACATGTACGAAATCATATTATTATGAGTATCAAACTTCGATGGTCATAGTTATAAGTTGCTCTGTAAATACTTCCAGAAGCATCACCTTCAAAAATCTGGATGTTTGATGCCCACATAGATATGATTCCAAATATGTTCCTAATAGGCCACTTCCCCCAGGGCACCTGGAATCTAGTATAGAATGGTCAGCTCGTCTGATGGTTCTGAATATGCACCGGAAGCATCATTTTGAAGATTGATACCTACTTGTATATAGCTCCGGATAATTTTTACATGATTGGTAATACAAACACGACTGATCATATTTTCCGGAACAAGTTTTACGGAAATGGACCGACCGGGAATCGAACCCAGACATCTTCCACATGGCTTTGCTTTGTAGCCGCGGACTCTAACCACTAACCCAAACATGTCTCTTAACTTTTTATGGAATTCTTTAAAATACGTTATTCAATTAAATTTCTGAAATATCAACATATAATCCATAACTTTGACAGAAACTAGAGAAATGAATGACTCATCGGCTTTTTCTATACACCATTTAGTAGCATCATCATGATAAACATAAGCACAGTTTAAACTACATTTTTTCACAATAAGATCATTAAAGCATGATTGAGAGAGTTTTAGCCGTTTGTCTGTTGTATGAGTGTGTATGTTGTTTACGATGGCCCATGTTGATCAAACTACAAATGTTTTTAGTTACACCCCACAAATTTGTTCATATGCACCTCCAGAAGCTACTGTAAAAATTTGAACGTCAACTCTAAGAGAACGGGGCTGAACGAGCTCCAAGTTTGTTTGGACAAAATCAGCAAAATATATGGGAGAAACGGTGCCAACTACTTTTTTCTAGATGGTGCTGTTGTTGGTGAACCATAATTTGAACATATACCGATCAATATAGAAGAGACTGCAACAAATCGGAAATCTTCGGGTTTCATCTTTGGGCGGAACAGTGTTTTTTAAGAAACGATCCAACATTCTATACCAGGAGTGCTCATGCTTGAGTATAGTATTCCATATCAGTATTTAATTAATTTATTATCGCATGAAATAATAAAAATGTTTCTTACGAGATCTTGGTGATTCCTATCTAGGTATAAATATCAGTTTTCAAAGTGAATCCTGGAGATTTGTTTTTATAGCGGGCTTGAGAATTTTCAGAGCGGATTCTTGAGGATACTGAGTGAAATCTGGGTATTCCTATCGGACATTAGAAGTTTCTTGCGGGCTCCTGAGAATGTATAGTTAGTTATTGCGGATGCTGTGCCAAATCTGGCGATTCTCAATAAACTGCTAAGATTTCAAAGTCATCCCGTGAATTACTAGCGGATTTCTAGTGATATTTAGAGTTTTTCTGGTGAAATATTGAACATTCTGAATAGGTTTCCAGAAAAATTACCATACTTTGAAGAATTTCATTTGGAGACTTGTGTATTTTCAGCGATCTCGCAGTGGAATCTTATATTATATCTTATGCTATAGCATAACCCCAAAATTCCTAGCGAGCTCTTGAGCAGATGTCTATTTTTTTCTGATTCCTAAGCCAGTTCTTGAGAGTTCTAAGCAAGATCCTGTAGATTCTTAGCAAACTACTTCAGTGTACTAGCGGGTCCCTGTGGATTCTCAACGACGACCTAAAGATTTATATCGGGCTCTTGGAAGAGATCTGGTGTATTTCCGTTGATTTCAAAAATATTTTGATTTATAACATATGTACAAGCTTAACTTCAAATACACAATTAAACGTATTACAAATTGAAGTGATAAGAAGCTTATTCGTGTATTGTACGAAATTAAGGGTCACAGTTATAGATCATGAGAGCCTCATACGGCTTGACGGCCGCATGTTGAGCACCACTGTTCCATGCCATTTTGTGATCTTTTATCTTTGAATTCAACATAACAGCCATACCAATGAATCACATTCGAGGCTTAGTGAGTATTATGTGAATCAATTGATTTCAGCTGTTTCTGTGCGCCCTTTTGACTGCAGTCAATCATTCTATATGAGATTCCTTACTGTGCTACACGTAAAAAAGTTGTGCGGTAAATACTACCATTTTAGGCGGTTAACTTAAGCGCTCGCACCGGCAATTTTCAGCAGACCAGAAATTCGCTTGATTTTACTATGTGTGTTGTTGAAATCAGATTGTTGTAAATTATCTTTGTCAAATGTACCAGTAATGTGGTGTGATGTACCGTTAACATAGTAAATTGGTCTGAAATTCCATGGTAGTTTCAAGAATGGGCGTAGTAATCTAAAATAGTAATTTTTACCACAGATTTTTTTCCCGTGTAGAAACATAATTTTGAAGAGCCATTTTCAAATAACTGCTAGGGTATCATAGTAAGCTGATTTGTCTAGGTTTATTTAATTTAGAAAATAGTTCAGTTTTGTACCGTTTTGAAGTCTGGCCATCATTTGATTCCATAAGGATGATGTAACAACATCCTAATTATATTTTTGAGATTGAAAAAAATGGGTACCGTTTTTGGCTACTGAACATTTTGTCTTAGTTGCCAATCCACTGTAGGGGATTTTTTTATTTCCGTACAAAGTGGGCCGAAGGGTCTCAGATTTTCATGAAACTTTTTCCACAGGCAGGGCTCATCAATATATGACTAAAAAAAATGAGAAAAAGTCAGGGTCGATTATTTTCCCGGAAAACTCAGTTGGAATTTTTTTGTTTTCCTCTGACACTACTTACTTTGAAAAATCATAACTCAAGAACGAAGCATCATAGAAACAGTTTTTTTTTTATGAAAATGAAAGCAAATTTTCTCAGGAATAAAATAAATATTAACTGGAAAAAGTTTTCCACGAAATTTTCCACCGTTGAGAAAATACGTAAAGAAAAGCCGGAAAAACTATGTTCCAATTAGTGGAAAACTTTCAAAAATATATTTTTGAGAAAGTAATTTCATAAGCTTTAATCGCTGAAATTTTTGAAATGGTATTTTTTTTTCGTTTTTGAGTTATGGCCAATTTTGTAAAAACTGTGCAAATGTGCCATTTTGAGCCTTTTCTTTGAAAAATCATAACTCAAGAAAGAAGCATCGTAGAAACAAAGTTTTTTTTATGAAAATGAAAGCAAATTTTCTCAGGAATAAAAAAAATATTAACTGGAAACAGTTTTCCACAAAATTTTCCACCGTTGAGAAAATTCGAAAAGAAAAGCCGGAAAAACTATGTTCCAATTAGTGGAAAATTTTCAAAAATATCCAGTTAATATTTTTTTTATTCCTGAGAAAATTTGCTTTCATTTTCATAAAAAAAAACTTTGTTTCTATGATGCTTCGTTCTTGAATTATGATTTTTCAAAGTAAGTAGTGTCAGGGGAAAACAAAAAATTTCCAACTGAGTTTTCCAGGAAAATAGGCGACCCTGAATTTTTCTCAATTCTTTTTATTCATATATTGATGAGCCCTGCCTGTGGAAAAAGTTTCATGAAAATCTGAGACCTTTCGGCCCAAACCCGTACGGAAATAATAAAAAAAAATCCCCATAAGCGTAAATACTGAAGTATTTATTTTTTTGTGTCAATAAGATATACTCAAGTAAATTGATTAAGAAGATTTTTCTTCACGAAAGAGTAATGTGTATTGATTTTATCATATTTATTTTGATCGAACATTGTGGGGGTTGGGAGCAGGAAGCGCTGGATGATTGCTGGGGGCTCCTCCTGACCCTACGCCAATGGCTATAGTATACTGATCGCTTAACAGAGTTATCCATTATGTTTGACAGATCGGACCAGAAAATATGTGTTACTGATTTTTCTAAGTGTGAATGTTGCACGTTTATTTCAGTTTCGTGAAAATAAATGCTATTTTTGGATAGGGATTCGTTCTTTCGCGTTTTTTTCGTTCTGTTTCACATTTTGCTGGGCAGTACTTTAAAAAGACCCAAGCCTAATAGTTCTTATTCGCTAACCATCGGAAAGATTTTGTATCCTTGCTTTGCGTGTTGATGCCGAGATTGCAATGATTTCAGTCAAGGATGGATCATCAACTGGTGAGATCGTTTCATAGTCCTTATTCCTGATTTATTAAATTTTGAGATACACATACACTACCCGTCATAAATACGAACTCACTAAAATAAGTATTGCAACACTCAGCTGAATATTGAATCACCCTGAAAAGTTTAGCATCACCTCATAACAGGTTAATTCACATTGCTATATCTCGAGATCCTTACGTCTTGCAAAGAAGCGATCTTCAACAAAGTTGTTTAGGGGATCAAGGATATCCGGAAGGCAAACAGTTTGGTTTGCGATTTTGCCGCTAGGTGGTGCTAGTGAGCATGTAAAATTTAGCATTTTAAACTAGTTCTAGCTCGTGATACACAAAAGATAGAAAGTTCGGGTCTTCGACAAAGTTGTTCAGAGGATCAAGGACATCCGAAAGACAAATAGTTTAGTTCGCAATTTTGCCGCTAGGTGGCGCTAGTGAGCATGTAAAATTGAGCATTTTAAACTAGTTCTAGCTTGTGATTCACAAGAGATAGGAAGTTCGGGTCTTCGGCAAAGTTGTTCAGAGGATCACGGACAGCTGGAAGACAAATAGTTTAGTTCGGGATTTTGTCGCTAGGTGGCGCTATTGAGCATGTAAAATTGAGTATTTTAAACTAGTTCTAGCTCGTGATCCACACAAGATAGAAAGTTCGGGTCTTCGACAAAGTTGTTCAGAGGATCAAGGACATCCGAAAGACAAATAGTTTAGTTCGCAATTTTGCCGCTAGGTGGCGCTAGTGAGCATGTAAAATTGAGCATTTTAAACTAGTTCTAGCTTGTGATTCACAAGAGATAGGAAGTTCGGGTCTTCGGCAAAGTTGTTCAGAGGATCACGGACAGCTGGAAGACAAATAGTTTAGTTCGGGATTTTGTCGCTAGGTGGCGCTATTGAGCATGTAAAATTGAGTATTTTAAACTAGTTCTAGCTCGTGATCCACACAAGATAGAAAGTTCGGGTATTTGGCAAAGTTGTTCAGAGAAGCAAGGACACCCGGAAGACAAACAGTTTGGTTCGCAATTTTGCCGCTAAATGGTGCTAGTGAGCATGTAAAATTAAGTATTTCAAACTAGCTCTATCTTTTAATCCACAAGAGAAAGAAAGTTCGAGTCTTTTAGTTCAATCCAGATTAGATCGAAATTTTGAGTCTTCAGCAAAGTTGTTCAGAAAGTCAAGGGCATGAAGTGAATCTCACCTGAAAAACTTGAATATGAATTGAATTGGACATGAGTCACTTGGATGTGGAGCTAATCAAATCTGAAACATTCGAATATAAAGTTAATGAGACCTGAATACCCTAAATTTACTTTAAAAATTAAACATCAATCACTTGGACATTGGACTAATCAAACTTGAAACACTTGAAAATGAAGTGAATCAGCCCTAACCTGCATGAACATGGAGTCATATCTGAAAAAGTGGAAAATGCACCTATATTCTAGATGAATCAAACCTGAACATTTTGAATATCAAATTATTCGTACTTGAAATTTGTGAATATGAAGTGATTCAGACCTGCAGCTCTAGAATATAAAGCGAATCAATCATGAATCACTTGAATATAAAGCGAATCCGTCATGAATTACTTGGATATGAAGCGAATCAAACATAAATCACTGTAAATAAAGCCCAAATCTCTTGAATATGAAATAAATCAGACCTGAAACACTTGTACATAAAGTGAATCAAACTTGAACCACTTGAAAATGAAGTGAATCAAGCATGAATCACTTGAAATCGTTTGAACATTGAGTAAATCAAACCTGAAACTGTCGTATAAGAGTGTATCAAGTAAGAATCACTTGGATATGGAGCGAACTGAATCACTTGAGTATGAAGCGAATCAATTCTGAATCACTTAATTATAAAGTGAATCTGATGTAAACACTTGCGGGTATGGAGCGAACAAAACTTGAATCTTTTGAATATAAAATGAATATATCCTGAGTCACTTGAACACGGAGTGAATTTGACATGTTTTTTTTTGGCTTTATATTGAAGTCAAACCTGAATTACTTGAATATAGAGTGAACCAAACTCGAAAGACATGAATATAAAGAGAATCAGACATCAATCACTTGCATATGAAGTCAATCAAACATGAAGAGATTCTGACTTAAATAATTTGAATATGATGAATATGGGCCCTGACTGAATCACTCGCACATGGAGTAAGTCATACCAGAATCATTGGAATATGAATCAGATCTGATACACTTGAATATAGTATTGATCAGACCTTTAATTTAATATGATTCTGTCCCTAATCACTTCAACTTTCAAATGCCAAAGACTTTCTGAACAGCATTCTAGAGATTCTATCTTATCAAATTCATAAGGTTTAGGTACAGTCATCCCTCCAGAACCAGAGTAAAGGTTGGTATTCATGACTAATTTGGACCGTAGTAAAATCAAGAGATAGAGCTAATATAAAGTACTCACTTAAAAATGATCAACCGCGCAAGATGATGGAAAAATTATAATTCGAACTGTTTCCTGGATGCCCTTGACATTCCGAACAACTTTGCCGAAGACACAAACTTTCTATCTCATCTGGCTCAAGAGATAGAATTTGTTTCATATTTTAATTAAATATGCGTACTAGTGCAATCCGGTGGCTAAATTATGAACCAAACGGTTTGCTATTCGGATGTCCTTTACTTTCTGAAAAATTTTGCCGAAGACTCGAACTTTCTATCTCTTGTGGATCACAAGAACCAGTTTAAAATGCTCAATTTTACATGCTTACAAGAGATACCAAACTTCACAAGCTAGAACTAGTTTAAAATGCTCTATTGTACATGCTCACTAGCGCCACCTAGCGCCAAAACGCGAACTAAACTATTTGCTTTCTGGATGCTCTTGGTCCCCTGAACAACTTTGCCGAAGACCCGAACTTTCTATCTCTTGTGGATGACAAGCTAGAACTAGTTTAAAATGCTCAATTTTACATGCTCACTAGCGCCACATAGCGGCAAAATCACGAAATAAACTATTTGCTTTCCGGATGTCCTTGATCCTCTGAACAACTTTACTGAAGATCGATTCTTTGCAAGTCGTAAGTATCTCGAGACATAGCACCTGTTTTAAGGTGATGCTAAACTTTTCAGGGTGATTCAATATTCAGCTGAGTGTTGCAATACTTTTTTTAGTGAGTCCGTATTTATGACGGGTAGTGTACTTGTTCTTTTATTTCATTTCGCAAGTACTGAAAAATAACCTTAGTATAGTTTGACATGGGGGCCCAGATAGCCGTAGCGGTAAACGCGCAGCTATTCAGCAAGACCAAGCTGAGGGTCGTGGGTCCGAATCCCACCGGTCGAGGATCTTTTCGGGTTGGAAATTTTCTCGACTTCCCAGGGCATAGAGTATCTTCGTACCTGCCACACGATATACGCATGCAAAAATGGTCATTGGCACAGTAAGCTCTCAGTTAATAACTGTGGAAGTGCTCATAAGAACACTAAGCTGAGAAGCAGGCTCTGTCCCAGTGGGGACGTAATGCCAGAAAGAAGAAGAAGATAGTTTGACATGAAACTTGTCGATGCTACATGAATTGCTTCACTCACCAAGGTGAATCCTGATCATGTAGCTTTTGAACCCTCCCACTAACAAACCTCCTTCATGTGACAACCATGAATATGTAGAGGTGAACTCGATCACTAGTAGCAATGGACGTCACACTAACATTCCTTCCCTTACCCGATGACCGTAAGGACATGGCCGGCGCCGTTATTGACATGAATAAACTTGAAGTCCTCGAAATTGTACATTCTGTTCTACTTCTGTTGGTTCCCTGTATAATTTTGATTATTCCGGTCAATCACGGAGTAGCAACTACGATGTACAGTAGTGTGGGACAAAATTTAGATTCTCGCTCCAGTCCACTTTTTGGATTGCATTTAGGTCCCATAACAACTGTGCAAAATTTCAGCTCGATCGAAGAAATTATATTTTAGCGCCAGCCGTTCAAAGTTTGTATGGGATTTACTATGGGAAAACTTACTTTTGCAAAGAAAAATCGCCAGAGGTCGTCTATTGGCCTCTATAAAAATTCTGAACACAGACATCGATAGGTATTTTTACGATGAAGAATATTGCCGAAGACCGCGAAACAATCCGACGCTTGTGAAAAAAGTTATTCTATGAAAACCTATTGGCAAGGCAACGTTAATTAACACGTAAAGGAATAACAATAATAACAAAATCGGGCAAAATTTCCAAAAAGTCTATGCTTAATAACTTTTTTCACAAACACCGGATTGCTTTGCGGTCTTCGGCAATGTTGTTCATTGTAGAAATACCTATCGAGATCTGTGTTCAGAATTTTATAGAGGTCAATGGGCGACCTCTGGCGATTTTTCTTTGCAAAAGTAAGTTTTCCCATAGTAAATCCCATACAAACTTTTAACGGCTGGCGCTAAAATATAGTTTCTTCGATCGAGCTGAAATTTTGCACAGTTGTTATGGAACCTAAATGCAATCCAAAAAGTAGACTGGAGCGAGAATCTATTTTTTTTCATATAACCGTGTCCCAGGCAAATGTACAGTCATCAATGCCTATGCTTATACTTATTGTAAAAAAATGTACCCAACTCGGCGCAGCACTCGTCGTAATTATCCAACGAGACTTGCCGACTCGTTCTTAAACATCATCATTCTGCAAGTTGTTGCTTAAATTGTATTTTCTACCTAAAAATTTCTCCATTCAATCCGCCTTCGCCAGTTTCGGTGCGACTAACGCCCTGCACTTCTAAGTAGGCCATGTTTCCACTCAACCGCATGATACAAGATCCTCAAAATCTCCCCCTAATGAGCGGTTGGCGGCGCAAGGATTCTATCGGAAACTAGGTCAACTCGTCCACCGCCCAGCCTCTGTCCTAATTGATTCCCTTCCCCCACAGACCCGCGTCAACCCCGCTCGTACCGTATCGTAGAAACTTTCTTCCGCGTCTGTACACACTGCAGCATCCGGAAACGGCGCACACTTCTTCACTGTCCCGTCAATGTATGAGTGTTGTTTGTAAGGCGACGACTACGACGACGACGATTACGACGGATACGGGACGGTATCGATTTTCGCGTTTCCTGCCGCACCATATGCCCCGAGCCGTGCCCACCCTGGAGGGGGGAGATTTTCCTTACGCCCGATTCAGGACTCGTCCCACCGGTGGGTAGTAAACGTATATGTAGTGCGGCTAGCAGGTGCAGGCAGGAGCAAAGACGGCCGGCGGCGGCGCTTCAATCGATTCTGTGTTGGCTGAGAGCCAAGCTGAGGCGCAGAACCGCCCGACCCGGATAAGAACCCACGGTGGGTCTTGTACCGTTATTAAGCCGCAAGAATGAAAAAAAGTTTGACTCATTTTCATTTATTTTAACACAATTGTCGCTTTATTTATGATCTCGCCCTAAAAGCCATTGGTAATTATGTGTGTAGCTAGTTTTACTGAGCAAACGAATAGTTTTACACGTTATTTTACAATACTACGATAAAAAGACGATCCTCCTGTACCTTCCAATGATGATAGTTTTTATCTTTATCTAGAAAATGGTCGGTTCAATACTTATCAGACTTCCATTAATTTTATTGGAAAAAAAATCTTGGCCGTAGAAATTTAAAATTCTACTCTGTTCTACAGGTACTTAAAACTTTTTTTTACAACTACATCACTTTTTGGAGAAACAGATCATTCAAGGCAATGACATTCGGAGAAAATTGTCTTTCAGGGAATTGGCTTTCGGGGAAATGACATTGGGGGTATCATCATTCGTAGCACAATCCTGTCGGATGGTGAGTGCCAAACTAGGGGATACTTTTGTCCTTCATATCGGTTTCGGACGCACGTTCGCTTGACGGGATGGAGCCCCACGGGATTTGCGGGCCTTGGGAGGATGAGGTCGGGTTCTGGTGGATGAAGTGTAGAACGATACGTATGTTTGCTCGTACGGTTTACGCTATAGGCCTTTTGCCGTTCTCAATTTGCTTCTGCTTCTGGGCACATATAGTATAGTGTAGGATGGTGTTTGATAGCGTATCGTAACAGGCAGAATGGGGGAGAGTAGCCCCGAATCAAACTGGGACGACGAGCGTACTACTGGTACTACACTCTGTAGTAGAATTGTCAAGACACTTTACGATGACATCTCTACCATTCGGGGCGATGCCGCAGAGATAAGGACCCATCGTACAACGTGAATTGAGTAAACGACGTATGTATGATGCAGTGACGGAAGCGCTGTTTGGTGCATTCCTCTGGGATTAACCCAGATTCGGAGCTGGTCGCCATATCTGGGTTGGCGGTGGATGCGATTGTGGAACGTTATCATTCATGTGGCAAATGGCCTGGACCGGGTGGTGGCGGAGGATGCGTGTGGCGTTTGGTAACCCTTGCATCGAAGCTGGAATCTCCCGTCGACAGGCATGCTCTGCTGATAAGCGGTCCAAAGAGCGCTGCCAAAATATGATGAATTCGATGTCGTAGAGGGTTCAAAGTTTGATTGTTTGTTTGTTGGCTCACAAGTTAAGTTCAAGAATATATGTAATCAGATCTATAAGCGTAATCAACGATGTATCGTATAATGCTTCTTATTTCAGTTATTAAATGACAGCTTTCATTGTCGACTGATCATTTTTACATGTTGTTATCGTAGAGTAGGTACGAAGATATTCTATGTCCTGGGAAGTCGTGAAAGTTTAAGGATACATCCTCGTTCGATTTGAACCCACTACCTTCAGCTTGGTCTTGCTGAATAGCTACACGCTACGGCTATCTGGACATGATTGTGAACAATATTTCTGATTTCAATTCTGATAAGCTTAGTGTTCAACAACTCTCTAAGTTTATTCAAGAACCCATTTGAGTAAGTGATGAAGTGATGAACTAAGATGCATGCTCTGTGCCAGTTGGAACGTAACACAAGAAAGAAGAAGAAAAAGAACAACGACTGTTCAAGGTTGCCCCATGAATTGCTTGGAGTATAGATAACGAGTTCTACAAGCATCACGAGTGACCTTCCAGAATGATGCGACCAACTTCGATAAAGGATCATACTTAAGGCATTGAACTTTTTAAGGTTATCAAATAAATCTTTGATGTGCAGGTCTTCAAATCTACAATCGTTAACAGTGATCTCTCGAAGGTTTATAACAGTATTTATATCTATGTAAACTCATAGAAAAAATGTCATTTTTTGTGTTCAACGAAAGCTTAAGACTATTCACGAATCCATAACTCCCCCAGAGACTTCTTTGGGAACCTCCGTAGAGCTAATGTGGATACCAACCAATCCCGGTAAAGTAACTCAGTAACACGAGACCCCTGAACTGTGTCGCAGGGTCGGCATGTTACTGGGTAATCGGAGGGGCTTCAAGCAAAGTATGAAAAACTAGAAATGTCACATTCTTACAACATATTGATCCCTTTCTGTAAAGTGTGGGTGATGGTCGAACATTTTTGTGTGGCGTGTAAGCGAGACTTGGGGATTCTTGAAGTACTCACTGATGCAGCTATCAAATCTCCTTCAATCGCGTTGGCCCCCACGGCTGCTCCTGCACTACCGTGTGGCCAGAAACTCGCACAGAGGCACACTGGGGCAGATCGCTGGTTAAAACCTCTAGTACTCTATTGAAATAATTTGTACTACCATGACCCCACAGTTATGGATCAAATAGTGTGGAGTCCAACCTATAAAATTCAATAAAACAACATGGAAAACGTAAAATGGTAATTTAAAAGCACGAATCGAATCGTTTCAAATTGGAACTTCGGTTAGTAAACCATTTTGAGTATAATATTTACATAGGATTGCATAAAAATTAAAAATTGTATCGGTTTCTGAAAGCCATATTATGGATCAATTTTCATATTATGGATCAAATTGTGACATATTACGGATCAGTGCGCAAAATCAAGAGATTTTAAACTCAATGCATATGTATTGCATGTTTTGACGAAAGTTAACAATGCGTCATATATTACTGCAAAAAATAGCAGTGTTCGAGCTGGAAACAAGGGTAAAATGCCTTTTGTTTGTGATGCTGCATTGTAATAACTGAGACATGAACTGTTTTCGCTCCACACCAAGTTTTTCACCCATTTTTGTCGGCTGAAAAAATGAAATTTACAAGCCTTGATGTTTTATTAGTTTTATCCTTAGTGCTATTGTCTGAAAATGTCGAATCCAATGCTTAAAATGGCAGAAATCTAGATTCTTTGGAAGTGATCCATAACCGTGGTAAACAATCATTTCCTGATCCATATTATGGATCACTAGTTTGAAGTGCTAATATTCGATATTTAGAAACAACAATCGAGAAAAATGTTTTCCAAAGATGAATTCATACTTAATCGAAACGAATGAGTATATTTTATGCTATAACATTTGAATTTTACCACCTGTGCACAGCTGTGGGAGCTTATGAATGCTGACGGCACTTCTTACAGAAAACGAACATATAATGATAGCTGTGTGGCACCAACTCAACATTTGTCAAATACACCGCTATTTAGCGGTTGAACGTTGTGCTTAACACTACAAATGGTAGAAGACAAATAGTATAACATGGGAAAAATATGTTTTACGTCATCATTTATGTTTTGAGCGAGTTATCCGATGTTGAACGCCAAAGTGATCCGTCACTGTGGGTGATCCGTAACTGTGTGGGCATGGTACATGTCGACTCCTTCGAATTTGAATAATATGAGTTAAAACAGATCTTGATCAGTTTTATCTAAAAAATATAGTTTTCGAAGCTTAACAATAACAAAGTAAATTTACATTATTTACTAGCAGAATTTTCAGATTTATTGATATTTTTAGTACAAACAGCCCGGAAACAGTGTTTTACTTAATCCTGGATAACTCATAAAGCGGCAGATGACAGCAGCTTCTTTTATGTCTACAACTAGTCGAGAAAATTAGTTTCACTGTCGAGAAGAAATAAAAGTAGGGTCACGTGGGGCTTTTTTGGCTAGAACAATCTTAGGATCGAAAAAAAAATTATAACAAAATGTAATTTAAAACGGGAGGTGTATTACTAATTCTGTTTTCAACACTAGAGAATAATCAGATTGAGAAAAAATCTATATAATGTTCTAAAAATCCAGACGTATTTTATTTATTTGCATCGTATAATATGATTTAAAAAAAAACGAAACTCTATTCTCTCAGTAAAAATCGAAGGGTGTAATACATATAGAACGTATTATCTTGAATGTCGTTTGAATTTTTATTAAAACATAAGTTTAGCGATGACTTTTTGAAAACACTTTGTTAACATTGAATATGTTTTTATTGTACAATTGTATAATATAAATCTCATCAAATACAAGTGTTTGAAATGTTTTCTTCAAAACTTTAAACCGCCACAACAAAAAAGCCCTACGTGTTCCCAACTAGGGGTACCGGGGGCAGTATGGACACCCGGGGCAGAATGGACACCCCCTGTATCTTCGCATATGCGAATAATTTTACACTTTAGATGCAAACAATATTTCAGTTGTCTGTCGAAATAGTAAGTTGTCCACTAAAATTTCAGGAAAAATGTTTTATACATTGATTTTAAACCAAAAAATGGAGCATGATTTTATTGGGTTTAAAAATTATAACATTCACACCTCACCAAATAAGGTTTCAGAGGCAAATGACTGCAAGTTGACCGAAAATGTAGCTCTTGACTGAATCTTCAATTATTTATGTTAAATTCAAAAATATAGTAGATTTTTTTTTGCTACTTTGAGACACTGAAAAACTTATATGAAAATTTCCAGTACTGTTGGGGCAATATGGACACCGAGTGACAAAGTAGAGCTGACACTTTAAAGAAAAAGAAATGTAACTTTTAAACAAAACTATCCAAAAACAATTAAGCATGCAATGCAATGATTATGATTCGGAACCACAAATCGGTTGAAAATCGTCAGTTCTGTATTAAAACTAATCTGGAGGCAATATTTAAGGCATCACTACGAAAAATGTCGTAAATTGGTTTTAATCATGTTTTCAGTGGCACAGTGATCTATCGCTATGGTTTCCTGAATGTGTACTTCATTTTTCGAGGTTTGGGAATGATCGTGGGACAATTTCCCTATAAACGTTAAGGTGTCCATACTGCCCCATGGGGGTGTCCACTATGCCCCGCTAGCTTGATGGTGACTACCAAATATGAGCTTTTTTTAAACCCATTTTTGCAAACAAAATATTTTTTTCAAAATTTAGTAACAATGTTTAACAAATGCTTGAGAACTCTAAAAAGCATACTGCACATTGAAAACTGTATAATATTCGTGTCTTTACAGTCAAAATAGGAAAATTCCTTAGGGTGTCCATACTGCCCCGTGTTCCCCTACCTTTCTTCGCGACAATGAAACTAATGTTCTTGAATAGTCGTAGACAAAAAATTAGCTGCCGTCATCTACCGCTTCATGAGTTGTCCAGGTTTTTGTAAAACACTGGTTTTGGGCCGTTTGTTACTTGTTATTACGTATAATTGAATCCGAAAATTTGATTGTAAATTAACTTTGTTATTGCCAAGCTTCAAAAAGTTGATGACAAAATATTTTGTTTGTTCTAAAAATGGTCAAAATCGATTTTTTGGCTAACTTTTCTAAAGTGCCATACAGCGCCGTCCACGTCAGTGATACGGGTCTTCAGAAGAAATGTCAAAATGCCTCAATTACTTTGTAGAAGAAAGATGTTTGCTAGGACAAACCTGTCGAAAAATAAAACTGAACTAGATCAGTTTTAACTTATCTAGATCTACATTCACGAGACGCGACGGAGACAAGACATAACACTTATCGTTCTCACAAAAAAAAAGTCAAAAAGTTTTAAAAATTACCTTTTCGTCGATCGGTTTCGGGCGCGATATAGCCCATCTTCGGGACAATGTCCGACTGATTACGCTGTATTTTCGTACGGTGTTCGTACTCGTCCAGGTCGAAGAGATGTTACGTAATTGTCGTGTCTGCTAGATTTAACAGACACGATGTGATGGGAGGGTCATCTTCGTTCATCAATGGTTCCTGGGTATTCGAGATGAACATTGACTCCCAAGCGTTCAACTGTATAGGTTTCCTCACTGTTTTAAAAAGCTTCGCATTTTGACAATTGATTGTGTGGTTGGAAGCTGCAGTATGTGCTGCCACCCCTGATTCATTCGGTTTACTGGATTCTACCGCACTTCTGTGTTCTTTCAAACGTAGGGCAAAATGGTCCAGAATGCCACTTTAAGGATTTGTGTCGTTTTCCCCTAATGAGATCCACATTTTAACGCCATTCGAAGTCCTAACAGTAACTTTACAATATTTGCTAGCTACCATCATGAAAACATTTCCCAAATTTGAGTTTTTTAACGGGTTTAAATCGTGTAGAAAAGTTGGTTGAAAAATGGGGGTGGTTCAAAATGACCAAATGGATGGGGTAGAATGCCATTTAGTATGGAGAACTACTAGTTAGCAACCATGTTTCTCCATGAGTTTGCTCTGTGGTATGGAAACGCTTATTCCTTTATGAAATCATCGGAAAACCTTAATGTTTAGGCAAAAAAGGGAAAAATGTTGAATTTCACCGGAAAATTGAGGAAAAATCTATAAGTTTATGTCCAAGGGTTGTGGCGGCAACTCTTAGCTAAACATATTTTAACTTCGTTTGGCAAAAAATACAAATTGAAACGATCTAGGAATGATTTAATGACGTGGGCCATTTTACCCCATCAGTGCGTCTTGGACCATGTTCCCCTACTTTCATTTTGCGACGTGTTTGACCAATGTAAACCACCGGACAGTCTTTGCAAGGTATTTGGTATATACCTGACTGTTCTTCTGGCGGAACCTTATCCTTCAGATTACACAGAAGGTCACGCAGAGTGTTTTCACTTTTGTGCACAACTTGAAATCCTTGTCGTTGAAGCGCGTTTTTAATCGGATTTGTGATTTTTGGATAAAATGGGAGGCTTATTCGTCTGATGTCTTCTGTATCTGGTTTCAGCGTCGTGATAGTGCGGCGGTGTTTTTTTTACGTTTGTGTTTTTGGAGAATTTTTTCCACAAACACCTTGTCATATCCATTGATTTCGGCTGCCTTTTGAATTCGGATTTAAAAATTCGTGTTAAAAATTCGATTGATTTGGTGGAGCAGTTGGAGGACTTCAAATTGAGAAGAGGGGAGATACTGGTGTCGTTTGATGTCACAGCGTTGTTTCCGAGCGTACCAATCACCGAATGACTGTGCCGAAAAGGGAACCTCCTTTGCAGTTAAGGCCGAAAGCTTGAGTGATCCATCCTCGAGGAGGAATGAGTAACTCGCAATAACTTATGCATACCATATTTTGGTATCTAACCACAACTATGTATTGTTCAGTTATCAATATCTCATTTTGGTATTATAATGGTATTTGAAAAAAAAAATGTTTAAAACAATTAAAAATACTTCAATTAAAATTAAAAAATACTGGTATTCGTTAGCTATTGAGGACTGCTGGAGGTATTGAACTACTATTGAAAAATGTCATTTTTATATGAAAAGCCATCAAGTATTATTTAGGTATTATAATACTTGATCTAATAATCAGCTTGGTATTTGTAGAATATGCTGAAGGTATTATTTGAGGTATTTTACCTCTTACTTATGCAGGGCTCATTCATACCTCATTCAGGTTGTAAGTATTGGAAATTATCTGGTATGGAATCCCGACTAAGGGTACATAACAAAATTATATCAGCATATGTTATTATGTTATAAGTTTTTTTTCGAACATAGGTTGTTACAAACTTGATGCAGGATGTTGTTAAAATAACTAAAATTATAACAAAAAGTGTATGAATAGTAACATAAACATAACAAAATGTGTTTTAATTCTAACAAAAACATATCAAACCAAGTTATAATGTTTGATACAAAGTATCAAAATTATAATATTGTTCGATATACGATAATATTGTATATTATTGAAATGCATAACTATCTATTTTTTTGTTATAAAGTTGTCAAAAATTAACAAAAAAATATCTTAAAGGGAAATAAAACACATTATGTTATATTTTTGTTTTATTATGTTCTATGGATAACGGAGCCTAACAAAATTATATCATAATATGATATGGATATCATATTCTGATAAAATTTTATTATATTTTTGTTACAAGCCTCTAGTCGGGATACCTCAATTTGGTATTGAGTAGTTATTTTCTTCTGCTCGGGTCGGATGACGGACGAGGGCAAGTCTTTTGTTGTTGGGTTCGGAAGCCATCTTGACTTCCGAGCCGCCGTGTGAAACCGTTCTCAATATCGGCTACGAGGTCCTAAAGTGGATTAATATTTTCCATCAATACGGTAATACCGACCTAATTACCTAAACGGAGGAAGACGAGTATCCCAATTCCTTCCCCTTACAGGGTATTAAACTTATTGCACTGCACTTCACTTTGGTCTACTCACACTGACACCTGTATTATTTCTGCCCAATCTTCTTCAATTTTAGAAGATGGCAGCGCCAATCAATTTCTATTTCATTTCGGCTATCGCTAAGCTCCATTTTGATGGAGAGGAATGCAGCGCGGGCGGTCATGCTGCAGCAAGGGACCCGGCAGAACGTGGAACGCTATAAACGGAAACGGCAACAGCAGACCCGCCTCTTTCGGGAGAAAAAATGCCGCCTGGAGGAGACGGAGTGCGAGGAGATGGAACAGCTGTGCCGGTCTCAGGAAACGCGTAGGTTCTATCAGAAGCTCAACGTATCCCGCAACGGCTTCGTGCCGCGAGCCGAGATGTGCAGGGATAAGGATGGGAGCATTCTGACGGACGAGCGTGAGGTGATCGAAAGGTGGAAGCAGCACTTCGACGAGCACCTGAATGGTGCTGAGAGCACAGGCAATGAAGGACGGGACAACGGAGGAAATGCCTTCGTCAGTACTGCGGAAGATGGAAACCAACCAGCCCCCACTTTGAGGGAGGTTAAGGATGCCATTCACCAGCTCAAGAACAATAAAGCTGCTGGTAAGGATGGTATCGGAGCTGAACTCATAAAGATGGGTCCGGAAAGGCTGGCCATTTGTCTGCACCGGCTGATAGGCACAATCTGGGAAACAGAACAGCTACCGGAGGAGTGGAAGGAAGGGGTAATCTGCCCCATCTACAAGAAAGGCGACAAGTTAGATTGTGAGAACTTTCGAGCGATCACCATTCTAAATGCGGCCTACAAAGTATTATCCCAGATCATCTTCCGTCGTCTGTCACCCGTAGTAAACGAGTTCGTGGGAAGTTATCAAGCCGGCTTCGTTGACGGCCGATCGACAACGGACCAGATCTTTACTGTACGGCAAATCCTCCAAAAATGTTGTGAATACCAGGTCCCAACGCATCACCTTTTTATCGATTTCAAGGCGGCATACGACAGTATCGACCGCGTAGAGCTATGGAATACCATGAACGAGAACAGCTTTCCCGGGAAGCTCACGAGACTGATAAGAGCGACGATGGAAGGTGTGCAAAATTGTGTGAAGGTTTCAGGCGAACACTCCAGTTCGTTTGGATCCCACCGGGGACTACGACAAGGTGATGGACTTTCGTGCCTGTTGTTCAATATTACGCTAGAAGGTGTTATGCGGAGAGCCGGGCTTAACAGCCGGGGTACGATTTTTACGAGATCCAGTCAATTTGTTTGCTTCGCGGATGATATGGACATCGTCGGCCGAACATTTGAAAAGGTGGCAGACCTGTACACCCGCCTGAAACGCGAGGCAGCAAAAGTTGGACTGGTGGTGAATGCGGCCAAGACAAAGTACATGCTAGCTGGTGGGGCCGAGCGCGACAGGGCTCGCCTAGGTAGCAGTATTACGATAGACGGGGATACGTTCGAGGTGGTCGACGAGTTCGTTTACCTTGGATCCTTGCTGACGGCTGATAATAACGTTAGCCGTGAAATACGGAGGCGCATCATCAGTGGAAGTCGGGCCTACTATGGCCTCCAGAAGAAGCTGCGGTCAAAAAAGATTCACGCCCGCACCAAATGTACCATGTACAAAACGCTCATAAGGCCGGTAGTCATCTACGGGCATGAAACGTGGACGATGCTCGAGGAGGACCTGCAAGCACTTGGAGTCTTCGAACGTCGGGTGCTTAGGACGATCTTCGGCGGTGTGCAGGAGAACGGTGTGTGGCGGCGAAGGATGAACCACGAGCTCGCCCAACTCTACGGCGAACCCAGTACCCAGAAGGTGGCCAAAGCTGGAAGGATACGATGGGCAGGGCATGTTGCAAGAATGCCGGACAGCAACCCTGCAAAGATGGTATTCGCTTCGGATCCGGTTGGTACAAGAAGGCGTGGAGCGCAGCGAGCTAGGTGGGCGGATCAAGTGCGTATCGATTTGGCGAGCGTGGGGCAGAACCGAGGATGGAGAGATGCGGCCACGAACCGAGTATTGTGGCGTGAAATTGTTGATTCAGTGTTATCTGTGTAGATGTTAACTAAATAAATGATGAATGAATAAGCTCCATTTTGTGCGAGTTCCCACAAATCCTTTCAGCAACTTAGTTTTTCAATGAAAAAGAGTTTTAGAGTGAATTTAAAATTTGTATTCCTACTCAAAAATTTTCTCCGATCTACCGCAATCAAATTAATGGTGAAGAAACTACATGTTATTGTTTAAATATTGTATCATAAGAAAACAGTTAAAAAAATTTATTTTCTTTTTCAATTTCTTTTTAGAAACATAAATTTTGCTATACTGAATCTTAATAAAGGAAATCTTAGGGTAATAACTGGCCTGAATGGGAGGGAAATGTTGACGTGTTACTTGCTTTACAGAAGCCGAGGAGTCCTCTGCACTTCCACAAGAAAACACTGGGAGTTTGGATATGGGAAAGGAATCGTTTTGGTAAACGATAAATATATAATTCGAAATGAATACGTGAGCATATACACGAATGACCGCACTATCCGAATCAGACACGATACTGATTTCGTTGCTTGCTCGACAGGAACATACAACAGGTTCAACGTATCAAACTCTACTGACGTGTTTTTTTTTTTGTTTTTCACCGGCGCATTTCGTTTTTTCTTCCGCGCAACGCGAACCGGACACAATGGATCCGGAATCCGTCGCTCGCCCACAAGGAGCATGCAACAGATTCAACGGATCCAACACTAACCGCGAGCAAAATCTATCGGACGACGCTCCAAAACAGGAAAAAAAACTCTGCAGCGACGAAACCACGCGCGAAATCGTGAGCAAAACCTATCTGACGACGCAAAATCGAACTTTTCTGCTTGGGCTTCACGAAGCACTACCGAGCAAGACGCTCCAAAACAGGGAAAAAAATTCCAGCGACGAGAACACGCGCGAAATCGTGAGCAAAATCTGTCGGACGACGCAAACCCGAACTCGTACTATATTAAGAATAAAACTAAGAAAACTAATAGCTACTTGACTACGTCATTCCTATCCACCTCGGACAACTTTGCGAAAAAAATGATCTAGTGGTCCGGAAGATACATATATGGTACGAAAGGAGTGACGTCACATGTTTACAATCAAACTTGATATTTACATTAGTGAAGAGCCTGTCTTGTTATTTTTTATGCCGTTTGTGGAAGTAAGCATCCACATATCATACAATATAAATCCCATAACAAATGACGAATAATGTTTTAGTTTAAATCAGTGCTTCCCAAATTGGGCGAATTGGATTTTTAGGTCCAGGGGGGCGAAAATTTGTAAAACTAAATTTGGAGGGCGAAAATGCTAAAAAGGGGGCGAAAGCGAGAGCAATTGAAAAACAAATATGGAATCAAAGTTTGTAAGAGACACTCTTATTTTAATGATAGCATATACATCTGACGAAGAATTTATTTTACACCTAACTATTTTATCGATTCTTCACTCTAAACGAGCTCGTTTTAAAATTATGATAGACATATTTGACGATTGTCATTGAGATCAGAATGATTTTTGCTAAAAAAAAATATTTAATGCATTTTGAAAGCAGAAACTTTTGGCGATGTTTGAAATTTAGTTATAAGGCCAAAGTAAAGTTTGGCGACTTTTTGTTAGGGGATCTTTAGAATGAGGCAGATTTCTCACACATTTGATAAACTTGTCATTTTGATATTTTGTGGACCCGCATACTAATCAGTATTTATAGTACAAACCATTTTATAAAAAAAATATGTGACTTTGGTAGACGAAAATCGAGTTCCAAAGATAAAATCTCTGAATCACATATACGTAAATCATCCTACTTGATAATCCAGGTTTTTAAAAGCGCTAATGGCTGCCGCAAACAGGGTAACTCTCTGGTAGGGATAAGTCGATTTGACATTTGGCTTGGGTCGTTTTCTATTGAACGGGCCCAAGCCAAACGTCAAATCGTAGGTTCCCTATCAAAAAGCGAGCCTATTTGCGGCAGCCATAAGCGCTCGTTAGAAGCTGGATATGCGTCAAACTGTTGCGCTTCTTATTGCAAAGTTTCGGAAAAAAACAGAAAGTGAGCTAAACATTTTTTGTTGATCGCACATAAACCAGGATAGATTTGTTGATACAAAAACAATTTATGCATATGATACATATGACTCTTTTACTGATATACAAGTAGAAGACACTTTTCTTGGGGTATTTTTATAGAAGCATTATGCTGATTGACTGCTATACCCTTTTAAATTTAAAGAATTTTTGGTATACTAATAATGAAATATTGATCAATACTAGCGTACAACGTAAGTATAACGCTTAATTCAAATATTGAAATTTCATATCTGGGGGGCGATTCTAAAATATATTGGTCTCAAGGGGCGAAAGTCAAAAAAGTTTGGGAAACACTGGTTCAAATCTTCCGGCATGCGTCGCCCCAAGGAGTCAGATCCAGCACAATATATTTCACTTGCTTGGCAAATCCTTGAAATAATCCAGCATTCAGATTCCTTTCCTTTGTGAAAAACCTAATAAAATGTTAAAATTAATTAACCATTCAGTGATTTATGGCACAATTGGATTGCTGATGCTGTCAAACCTCAATGATGTTTTTTTTTTCAATAATATCAAGGCACACTAGGAAAATATTGCTGTGTGCGTTTGAAATGCAAAAATCAAATGCGGTAAGATATTTCACAAGAAATTCGATGTCAAAGATAGATTTTTCTTGCTAGGGCGGCGGTGATTTCTGTAATCGTTGCTAGGTGATTGTTTTGTGTTACCGCATTTGGAGGACGTTTTGTCAAGATTTGTATCTCAAACGCAAACAGCAATATTTTTTGCATGTAAGCTGGTCGTATACAATATCATGGGCGACTCAATGAATATGCACAGTTTCTAAAAACTCCTTGCGATGCTTGAGATTTGAAAGAATTGAGCTGAAATTTTGCAGGAAGCATTTGAATATTAAAAGGAACCTGTTGAACTAACATTCGTTCCTTTCCCCTAGCGATTGTAAGGACGTGGCCAGGTGTACAATGTGACGCTTGTTTTGTGTATTTCTATTATGTAGAAAACGACGTGCATCCCAAACGTTTTTATTTTGGGACACTACATATAGATTTCTCAATACCAATAGAGTTGAGCATTGTACAGCTACCCACGATTTGTTAGTCATTAATGCTCTGCTATGCTATGCTAAAATTGACCAACACAATGCATATGCGATTATAAACTTAAACGTATTTTATGTATACGATATTATACACAAGTGTGACCCTAAAAACTTGTTCTTACCGGAGTTCTATACACTAGTGGGATATAAGAATCGCTACAAATTGAAATTTGGTTTCGAGCAATCATCGAATTCTTGGGACGTTAAGGTCCAATGTTTTATGATTCAAATGTAGGAATCAAAAAGTGTTTTAAAATGTGATAAACACATCAGTAGGTAATATTCAATCAATAAGACATTTAAAACAAGTTTAACGTTTCAAATGAAGCTGGTTTGTCTTTTCAATACATTGCAAAACTTTCAGAGAAAATCAAATACTATATCTTTTGATAGCTGAGTAAAAATTTTATAGACATTTGATTTTCGTTGGTAGAATTTTTAAATTAGGCATATCTATATATAAATAAAAATGGAGTGGTGTTTGTATGTCACGAAATGGCTTGAGAACGGGACAACCGATTAACATAATTCTTTTACTGTTGTTTTCTTGAAGGGTTCCGACGTGTTAGTGTGACGAAAAAGTTTAGGGAAGTTTTCGGAAATTTGGTAAAACGGGGAGTGCTAATATGCACAGCTAAAAAAATGTTGTAAATTTAAGTTTATTTTCATGCACATATTTGGAGCATCAAAATAAACCTAAATTTCAACGACCAATCAATTATTTTTCAATCGAATTCTCTCTAAATTTACACGATCATGTAATATTCAACCATTTCTAGTTGAAAATTATATGTTTATTCATTTAAGTTTACATGATGCTGTAATAACACACGAATTCGATTTATTTTTACATTAGACTTCAGTTTACATCACATTGAAAATTAAGTATTTTTTTCTGTGTGATCTGACCTTTCAGAACTAGTGAGCAATAATAATATCGATTTATGATCAATCCTATGGTTAAGTTCTATCAATCACTATATAAGGTTATTCAATAACCTCGGAGTACAGGCCTTCAGATCTACTTGCGTAAAGTGATCTTTAGATGGTTTATTGGCAGCATTTATTATACCCCTAAATGCTATCCCAGACAACCAAAATGTACGTATAACGAAATCACCTGGAGGCTTTGTATGTGCAACATTTCATTTATAAGATGTCGCGAAAAGGCCTTCTACGTACAAAAGTGGAGGCGATATGCGTGCATATATTATGTGATGAATAATAACATACAATGCGAGTGTATAAATATTCCACCGAACTAACATGTGATCTTATGCGACTTAACTTATGATAACAAATATCGATTTGACAGCTGCTACGGATTGATTCGACTTACTTTGTACGAGTGTACGGGACGCAACAAAATGTACAAATGAACTCATAAAAGAAGTGTTTTATGCGAGGAAGCTCATCACCAGACAACCAAAATGGGATCGAATCCCATCCCCGAGATAGTCACTAAAAATTTTTCAGTGACGACTTCCTTCGGAAGGGAAGTAATGCCGTTGGTCCCGAGATGAACTAGCCCAGGGCTAAAAATCTCGTTAATAAAGATAGAAAAAAAAACGAAATCGTTTAATTGACGAGTTTCCTCGCATAAAACTCTATATTCTGAGTTCATCGGTGCATTTTGTGTCGCTTCGTATAGTTTACAAAGTAAGTTGATTCAATTTGTAGTCGTTTGTCAAATCAACTTAGTTATCATAAATTAAGTCGCATATGGCTACATATTAATTAACAATATAATCTAAACACTTGCATTGTATGTCGATTTCAATCATACTAAATATGCACATAAATCGAATCCATGACATTTCGTCGAAAGACATTTGGTCGAACAGACATTTCGTCGAATGGATATTTGGTCGAAAATGTTTAGTTGTAACAGGAAGCATATGATATTTGACGGTACCGACATTTCGTGGAAAAGATCGTGGTCGAATCTAAATAGTATGAAAACGAAGGTTTACGTTTAGTCTGACTATCGTCGAGAGTAGCATTTTGTCGCTAATACAAAAGTGATTTAATGTTTGAAAAAGCATCAGTTATTTTACCAATACTTCATATACGCAATCCAACTTTTGTCGCCTCAGTCAACTCGTCTTCCCTTTCCCGATACATACAATTAGCACAATTTTAATTTATAATAATTCAAAATTCAGCAAAGCTATATATTTGCGTGAGAAATATTATTAAGCTGGAAGTCACAATAAGCCAATTGGCCATAAGTAGAGTTACCGAACCTAACAATCACTTCGCCATTAAGGGTTTCCTTAAGGAGAAGTAGGCCGTCATTGGAATTTGTACGTGTCGTTGATGATTGTTGCTAAATCATGTTACAATTTCGAATTAAAGAAAATCAATTTTCAATACAATACACTCAATTCAATACACTCTGCATGTCAGCGTATATTGTGATCAGAGTTGCTCGCTGTAACAATTAACGCTTGAAATTTGCTGATTTGTACAGGCCGACTGCGATAGAATTCGAATCATTCCATATCACATCAACATCATGCTGGTTACTCCATCAACAGTGCATTGATGGCGATAGACTATGGATATCAGTGATGAATTAAGTTTAGCCTTAAATTAAGCATTTAAAATGACAATTTATCAGTACGATATTTTTGATAGTGCTGCAGATGGATTGAAACTGTGTATTGGTCACTGAAAAATATTAATAGCGTGGATTATTACCACGTGATCACTCATTCTGCAGTGAGTATGATCTAGAGTGCGATGTCACATCACTGCTGTTGGTTGTCAGATCAAAGTGATATTGATAGTTCGCAACTGATGTTGATAGTTTTAGTACATCAACTATCAGCTGATATGACTGATATTGTGCAACTCTGATTGTGATACTTTTCTGGATTAATGTGAACTATGAGGACTGAGTTTTTTCAATTTGAAATTGCGAACTGCTATGTCAACATAGCTGCCATAACAAATGACGGGCTACTTAGCCTTAAACAAAATGTTTCCTTCCGTTTTATTCCTAATTTCCGCTTTAAAATATCTTACCCACGTCCTTAAACTGTATGACACGGAATTCAAAGAAAGATACCGAGTACTCTCTCCGAATGCTTCCATCAGATGAAGGTCAGCAGTTCATTACGAAGAACGATGACATTTCACAAGAATAATAAATAATATAAACATTATGTTCACATCGTTGAGCAATAAAATAATTTGTTCAGTAGTTTCTCAAAGAATGATGAAATTTTCAAAGAATATTAAATTCACTAGAGATAAGATGATTTCAGGCAATGTACAAAAAACCTACATCTTAAACTAAATGTCATTCGACCAAAATAAATGTTTTAAAGCAATTCGAATAAATGTCCTTTCGACCAAACGTACTTTCGACCAAATGTCATTCGACGAAATGTCCTAAAGCCACATAAATCACCTCCACTATTGTACGTATAAGTCCCTTTGTCAACATCTTATACGGAATCTTCGTACATATCTTCTTCTTCTTGGCATTAACGTCCCCACTGGGACAGAGCCGGCTTCTCAGCTTAGTGTTCTTATGAGCACTTCCACAGGGCTTTAGGACATTTCGTCGAATGAAATTTGGTCGAATGACGTTTGGTCGAATGACATTTAGTCGAAAGTACATTTGGTCGAAAGGACATTTGGTCGAATGGACAATTGGTCGAATTGCTTTGGAACTTTTTTTTGCTGGAATGACGTTTAGTTGAACGGAATTTTAGTTGAAAGCTTATTTTTAAATGGTTTATTATAACTCGGTGAAATTAATTATTGTTTTCCAATTTTGCAAAGTTGGTGAGATAATGTATTATTTTAAGTAATCTGAATCATTACCTGTTGTTGAATAAAAAATGGGACATTGTATGTCGTCTTATTCTCAAATTTCTTACATCTTTTGATTAAATGAAATTTTCGGAAATAGTTGTTTTATACATTGACTGAAATATTTAGCTCTTGTGAATTTATTATTCTTTGAAATTATCATCATTCTTTGAAAAAATGCTCAAGTTTTTATTTTATTACTCAACGCTGTGAAGGCTTGCATTATTTATTACTCTTTTGAAATGTCATCGTTCTTTGTAATGAACTGCTGATCTTCATCTGATGGAAGAATTCGGAGAGAGTGCTTGGGATCTTTCTTTAAATTCCGTGTCTTTCCGCTTACGGAAGTGGGTAAGATTTTTGAATGCGGAAATTATTATTAAAACGACAGGAAAAAGTTGCTTTAAGGAAAACATTTATGGCCCATTGGCTTATTGTTACTTCCAGCCTAATAAAATTCCTCAAGCAAATATATGGCTTTGATGACCTCGGATGAATAACATAGTTTGCAGTAGAAGCTTTGAATTATTAAAAATGAAATTTGTGCTGATTCTATGAATCGGGTAAAGGAAGACGAGCTTTCTGAGGAGACAAAAAATGGCTTGCTTCCTTTTAAGATCAACTTATCTCGACTTGCAGACCATGCCTGAACGAAAAAGCAACATGAAATATTAAAAACGCAAGAGGTTGATCAATATGTTGAGAGAGCGTCCATCAAATTGAATATCAAAATTTTGCTAATCGTTCAGAGATTGTTAGTAAAATGGCTGATACTTTTTCAATTATTCAATCTCTCTTGTATTAGCGACAAAATGCTACTCTCGACTATAGTCAGACTAAACGTAAAACTCTGTTTCCATACGATTAAGATTCGACCACTTACCTTTCCACGAAATGACGGTTCGACCAAATATCATATGCTCTCTGTTGCAACAAAACCTTTTCGACCAAATGTCCATTCGACGAAATGTCCATTCGACCAAATGTACTTTCGACCAAACGTCATTCGACTAAATGTCATTCGACTAAATGTCATTCGACCAAATGTCTTTCGACCAAATGGAATCTATGACATTTGGTCGAAAGACATTTGGTCGAATGACATTTAGTCGAATGACGTTTAGTCGAAAGTACATTTGGTCGAACAGACATTTAGTCGAATGGACATTTGGTCGAAAAGGTTTAGTTTCAACAAAAAACATATTAAATTTTTTTGAACCGACATTTCGCAGAAGGGGTTGAATCTAAATAGTATGGAAAGAAAGTTTTACGTTCAGTCTGACCATTGTCTCAATACAAGAGTGATAGAGTAATTGAAAAAGTACCAACCTTTTTACCAACAACCTATTATGCGATTAGCAAAATTTTGTTATTCAATTTGATAGACGCTCTCCCAACATATTGCATTTTTGACGTTCCATGTTACTTTTTTGTTCAGGCCAGTTCTGCGATTCGAGATAAGCTGATCATAAATGGAAGCAAGCCAACTTTTCTTGCCTCAGTTAACTTGTCTTCCCTTACATACATAGAAGTCACAATAAGTCAATTGGCCATAAGTAAAGTTACCGAAACCTAACATTCACTTCGCCATAAAGGTTCTCCTAAAAGCACATTTTCCTGCCGTTTTAATTCAGATTCCGCATTCTAAAATCTTACCCACCACGTCCGTAAGCTGTAAGACCCGGATTCGAAGAAAGATCCAGAGTACTCTCTCCGCATGTTTTCATCAGATGAAGATCAGCAGTTCATTACGAAGAACGATGACATTTCAAGAGAATAGTAAATAATAAAAATATTATGTTCAAATCGTTGAGTAGCAAAATAACTTGTTGAGCAGTTTTTCAAAGAATGATGATATTTGAAAGAATAATAGATTCACTAGAGCTAAATATTTCAGTCAATGTACAAAAAAGTTCTTCTAAAAATTTCATTTGATTAATCATTGAAATCCTAGATTTTTGCATAACTTTAATTTGCAAATGGAATGATGTATGAAATTCAAAAATAAGATCACATGAAATGTCTCGTTTTTTATTCAACAACGTCATTTTACAAATTTTGCAAAACTTAGAAAAAATTAATCAATTTTACCAGTTTTCAACCAAATTTCCGTTCAACTCAACGTCATTCGACCAAAATAAATTTACCAAAGCAATTCGATCAAATGTTCATTCGACCAAATGTCCTTTCGACCAAATGTACTTTCGACCAAATGTCATTCGACCAAACGTCATTCGACCAAATGTCCTAAGGTCATTGAACCTAGCCACCTTCAGCATGGCCTTGCTTTGTAGCCGCTGACTCTAACCACTCGGCTAAGGAAGGCCCATACATATAAGAATCGTATATCGTAAAAAGTTCGTTATACGTACATTCAAGTTGTCTACGTGTTTTTAAGTATGCAACTAATTCCTAAATTTCTGAGAGATCTTAAGTAACGTTTGTGGATTCGACGGTCTATAGCCAATAGGGTTTTTTTTAGGATAATCGTAAATAAATGTGGAAATATTTTATTGAGCCTGTTTGGATGTTTACCTTGCAATCATAAATTATAAACACTTGTTATATTATGTTTTATGAACCTTTTTGAGTATGAACCATATTCAATAATCTACGAAAGATCAGTAGTTATGGTTGTAGATCCGAAATCTTGTTCTAAGTTTATTGAGTACTTCTTGTCTTGGATAACCTTACCCAGGCGTTGGACTCAAATATGGGAAGTGCATATTTTATTGCACCGGTTTGGGTCCTTAGTCCTAAATGATTCTAGATTTGTTATACATTTGTTAGAACATGTTATACAATATTTGTGTAAAATTGTTTCAAAATATTGAAATCGATTGTTGGGTGTATATTTGGGGTATAGATTATACCTTTTTAGAAATAGAGGCTTATTGCTACGGCTCTGATCAATTAGTGCTTAAAAAAGGTTAGTTCTAACATTTCAGACGCCAACGTCTATAACATCCCGTAGAATAGAGGTTCAACTTCAACCTCTGTTTCCGGTGCACTGCAGCTAACTCCCCCTCGTTTTAATCTCTGCTGCAAATCCCACCGAATGAAACCCGCAATCTGGCGTTTGTCAACACGTGCCTTCTTTCTTTCCATCGCAACTATTATTCTTGTGAAGGTAGCTTAGTCAGTAGAACGCCCCAACAAAACTTGATCACATTTCAAGAATTTCCCTCGAAACGAAAGGCCCTCATCAACCGGATTTGTGTTCAGAAGGAGCAGAGCGTGCAACAAACTACCAGCCGAGATTGGTGGGGTCGTGAAAATATTCCCAAGAATTTCCGCCGAGTTGTTCAGGCGTCAAACGTTGCACTGTTGCTACTGCTGCCTTTGAGGACTATAAGAAAAGAACGCCCACGTTGCGTCGCCATAGTTCGGTGTCAGAGTGGCAAAATGTTTGACTGATGGCTGGCTGATGCTGTTGGCAGCAACTAACATTGTGAATCGACACCAGTTTCTTCTGAGTGAAACTTCATACTCTGGTGTTTTTGTGACAAAATCTGCACGAGTCGACTAGAGGATTCCAGTTAGTTTATTATTGGAAGGTAACTTATCTATTCTCCGTCTAGGATTTCCATTATTCGAATTATTTTTCGATTCCCTTGAAACTAACGTGCAAAGCTGTAGGGAGTACGACAGGGTAACCCAACGGCCTGCAGTGATGGGAAATTGCAGCCGGCATTCCGCTGCATTATCGTGAACGAAATAGAAAATTGCGCGTTTTCATTCATGCACTTTGGCACCGCCCAGCTAGCTGAAGGAAGGGACATCAACGCGAAATGGCAAGCTAGTCAAGTAGTGCAGTGCACATGGGTGGGTCACAGACAAACGGACGTTTAGTAGGTCTTCGGTTCGTTTAGAACGCTAGATTTGTGGGATTTGTAGGGAAATGTAGTTCATCACCGTTTGACCAAGACAACATCATTAAACATTAAATCTAGTGCATTCGTAGATAAGAGACGAATTAATTAATATGATAGGCAATTTTAAATTTAAATTTGCCGTTTAAGATGAAGATGAATCGAAGCCAAACCTCTAATTTTCAAGAGCACGAATCTGGAGAACCGAACATCCGTTTAAGCTGAAAACTTAATCGATTGGTCACTAGCTGGGTGTGACTAATCGATTAAGTTTTCAGCTCAATCGGGTGTTCGGTTCTCCAGATTTGTGCTCTTGAAAATTTGAAGTTTGGCTTCGATTCATCTTCACCTTAAGCCGATGTTAAATCAGAAACTTTCTATTCTTTTTCTGAAAAAAAAACCGGTGCCCACCACACTATTTATGTTGGGAGTAGTGTCCGATTGTCTGTGGTGTGATGTTTTTCCGTTATACTCGATGCATTTGTTTTCGATACACTTGCTCGTGCCACAAGGTTGGGCACGTTAGTTGGATTAGATAGAACGCAGTATCTACCATGCAACGAATCCAAATTGCATTTACTAGCTAAGGTATAATAGGGACAAAACGATGATCAAGTTTAATACACTGATAAAACAATCATTTGAAGATACACACAACTTTCTAAGACTGGGCTTTGTAGATGACAGGAGTTAAGTTCATAAAAAATGATATTAAAGCTTAACTATTCATTTTTAGAATCGTTTAAAAACGAAATAGTTTTGACTCCGTTATGCTCTACTACAGGGGTTTAGAGCCGTTCCGGCTCGCGGAGCACTTTTTGAAATAAACATTTGGGCGGAGCACCATGGTGCGTACGCCCCAATCGACCCAATAATTTCTACGGAAATCGTGAAGTAAGACGGTGCCTAATCTTTCAGTATTTTGAATTCATTTGTAACTTTTTTTATTGCAAGGTTCAATACGACAATCAAGCATCTGTATGAAAATTATATTCGGTATTTCGTCAAATATTTCAAAATTCATTGCACGAAAACGGCAGAATTGCTTTGGTTTGGAAATTTTTCGATTTTTATCCATAATGCAAACAACTGAGCAAGTTTCTCTAGCAAAATATTTCTTTTTTAAGGTGAAACATATTGGAATCCAAAGATGGCCATCACAATGGCTGACTTGTGCACCTACTCACGATTTCAAAAGCACTAAATTGGAGAAATGGTTGGCAAACGTATCTGATCTTCTTATTGAACCTTTCTACTAGCGCACAAAACCAAAATAAAAAGTTCACTGTTGTTGGATGCTTTCTTCGCGAGATTTGTGCCTTTGAAGTTTCAGTGCTATCTGAGAAGTTGATTCCAAACTGTGTTACCTTAAACCTGTCTGAAATGTCTGAGTGTATATTAACACAAGTTCAGCACCGTCGGGAATATTCATAATATTGATGAAACTTATGAAACAATCGTAATTGTATATCACGTAAAAATTTCGATTACTATCCAAATTGCATGTACCGTAAAACGGGGTAACTTTGATAATGCGAGTAACTTTGATAATGCGAGACTCTCAACATACTAAACGAAATTACAAAGTTCCTGTTAATCTGTTAAGCAAAACAAATACAAAAGTAAAGAGTATAAGTATGACACTTCATGTTAAAGCTATTTCCGTTGGAATCAAGTACATTTGAGGTTTTATATGCATATATGGAAAATTTATAAGATTTTAGCAATTTTGAAATGCTCTCAAACAATCTGTTCTACGATCACTATTTGATGAAGTCATAATGAATTCGTCACTTAAACTTGATAGCCTAGTTATAGTAGAACTCGAATTCGGTCTCAAAACTCTTAGCGAATACAATTTTTACAAACTGGGACCATTTTTGTAATCTAAGTCAGAAATTCCCATATAGCGTTAAACGCCTAAAGATATGCAACGCCCTACAAATGTTCTGTAATTCATTCAATTTTGTTCGAGTGATGCTCCATTATCAAAGTTACCCCAAAACAGAAAGCCGACTTTCGATTATATGAAAAATTATATATCCATTAAGAATAAATATTTTGGAAATCTATCAACTGGAATCGATAGTTAGGATACCAGTACTTGTTTTAAAAATATTAATTAAAATTCTTTGAAACAGCATGCATAAATATTGAAGTTTTCTTCGAAAAAACTATCAAAGTTACCCCGTTTTACGGTACCTCAGATTTTTTACGAAGAGGATAATCGATAGTTAATCTTCAAAATGCGCGTATCTGTCAATGGATACAAACTCTAGTGGAGGATAATCGTCAAAAAAGAATCACGACCTGGAAGTTTCAAAATAGTTTGTCAGGAAAAATTGTATTTAACTTCAAAGGTTGCTCCTTTTGCAGCTAAAGCTGTCACATACAAAATGTATGGAAAAAGTTCAACCGGCAGAATGTTTTTAAACTTCCAATTACGAAATCTTATCCCAAATGCTGAACGTTTTCGTAAAACATCCGAGGTACATGAAAGTTCAATAATGATCGAGATTTTGACACTGTGTAAGACTTTAAAAAACTGTGTTTTAACATAATAACGTTGAAAACAGGCATAAGGTGCAACCAGGATTTGGTTCTGGGGGGGAGTTTGTAAACTTGAAGTTGAGAATGTAATTTTAAGAAGGAGAAAAAAAATCGATTTTAAGCTTTAAGTTAACTTAATAATTTCAATAAGACCATCAAATTTTGTTTGAGGATGATTATGTAATCCGATTGATCAACTGCTTTTTATAGTACCGTAAAACGGGGTAACTTTGATAGTTTTTTCGAAGAAAACTTGAATATTTATGCATGCTGTTTCGAAGATGTACAATTTATAATTTTAAAACAAGTACTGGCATCCTAGCTATCGATTACAGTCGATAGATTGGCAAAAGATTTATTATGAATGGATATATAATTTTTCATAAAATCGAAAGTCGGTTTTCTGTTTTGGGGTAACTTTGATAATGGAGTAAGATTCGAACAAAATTGAATGAATAACGAACATTTGTAGGGCATTGCATACCTCTAGGCGTTTAACGTTATATGGAAATTTGTGACTTAGATTACAAAAATGGTCCCAGTTTGTGAAAATGCTTTTCGCTAAGAGATTTGAGACCGATTGCAAGTTCTATGATAACTAGGCTGTCAAAAATAAGTGGCCAACTATTCAAAACTACATCAAATAGTGATCGTAGAACAGATTGTTTGTAAGCGTTTCGAAAATGCTAAAATTGTGTATTTTTTTAAAATTCGCATAAAAAGGCTAATATGTTCTTGATTCAAATGAAAACCGCTCTTTCATGAAGTGTCATACTAATATTCTTTAGTTTTGCATTCGTTTTGCTTAACTGATTAACAGAAATTATGATATTTCGTTTAGTTTGTGGTGTGTTACGCACTATCAAAGTTACCCGCATTATCAAAGTTACCCCGTTTTACGGTAATTCATAATAAACACCTTCAAAATCTCGTAATTGTTGAAATGGCTAAGGGCAGTGGCGCAACCAAGGGGGGGTTTTGGGGGTCAACCCCCTCCCCCAAAACAGATTTTTTTTTATCAGCAATTTTAAATATATTTTTGAAACTCAACACCAAAATCCACAAACACTGGAGCAGTAAGTTTTATGGAAAATTATGTAGTTTTGAGTTGTCGATCTTTAATTTGAAGCCTTTTGAAGAATTAAAAACGTAGTTTACTAACTTTTTCTGATAAATTGGGCACAGGTTTTCGAAGAGAAGTTTGTATCAAACAAACATGCAAATATGCTTGTATATCTATACCGTTCAAAAAGCTGTTTGATGCAAAATTCGATGCTTTGAAAAATCTTTTAGTTGGCTCAGAGTTTTGGCAAATTTTAAGATCTCCAGAGAGCACATGAATATCCGCAGAAGCAATTCTTTAGTTTTAAGTATATGATTACAAATAAAAATCCTAGGAAAGATTATGGAAGATGGTGATTCCGTTGCTAAGCTGAAAATTCGTCTACAATATGCAAATGCTTCAATATCTGATTTGCTTTCACAGGGCTGCTAAATACTTTGACAGCACTCTATGTTTTCCGTAATCTTTCAAAAACAGAAAATTGTTCATTCGAAAATTCATATGCTCTAAAAAAATATTTGTAAGTTTGGTTAAATACTGAGCTGACTGAAAAAAATATGCTGTGTAAGAAACGCGAGGTGTTACATAATACAAAAGCCCCACTACTGAAGTGTTAAAAAGTTCTCAGTATATCTATATATCTGACGAACTCCAAAGCCTTTAATTAATTATTCAGACAAATACAAGAAAAATTGTTTATTTATGTGCTTTTTTCATCAACTTTGAAGATGTAACTGTGAAAACCACTGAAACTCTTAGTGGTCATATGAACCAAACCAAGTTGCTATGGAGTAGTTGCATAAAATGTGTTGTGATGAATTTTGAAAATATACATAGTAATCTCATTTTTTTCGACTCTGGGGAAGGGGTTTGACCCCCAAATCCAGGGGGAAGGTTGCGCCACTGTCATAAGGTGAAAATAAATTAAAACCAGCTCTGAATTTTCAAGAGCACAAAGCTAGAAAACAAAACTATGGTCTTGAATGAAAATTCTATCGATTGGTGGCAAAAAATGAGTTGCTAACCATTCAAATTCTCAGCATGATCTTATTATTTGAATTTATAGTCTAGAAAATTCTAGATATGTCTGGTTTGGTTAGAGCGTATTTTAAAGCAAAAATTTGAGATATTCCAAGGCACTGGTACATACCCAGTCAGCATTTTGGTTGGTATAATGTTTCTATACATCATGCTATATGAATCAAATCACTCGTATCAAATACATAAAAAGGCTATATATGCACTTCGCACGACTTTTTCAGACTTTACGTGGTCAGCAATACGATGCCACAAAATTTCGTTGAAAAATAAGTTTTCATCCAGTCTTTCCTATACTGCGACACACGCTTTGTTATTCTTTGAAGCCCACCGCCAGAAGATAGCAACCTCTGGTGACAAGTTTTGCTAAGTTATTGCGATTTCATTTGATATTAATCTGGAATGATATATGATCTGTCAGTTTATACAACTTGACGCGATTCTGGATTATACTTAGGCTGACCATACGTCCCGTATTCAACATGACAGTACCGTTTTCACAACCTCGATTAGCTGTCCCGTCGTTTTATTAAAAATGCTCAATTTGTCCCGTATTTTTGAGATTGACTATATTTTTGACAATATTTGACCGATTATCTAAAATGTATTTTTTTAAAAGACTTAAAATTAGAAAATCTCCTGTGATGATTAACATAATAATGATTCAACTAAAATACGTTTGACATTTTGTTCATGAAAAATTAACATTCATTTTCACTATCTTCCAAAATAGAGACTGAAATTTGTGAAGGCTAAAAGCTTATAAATTATTTATTGAAACACTTTTTGATGTCATCATATAAAAGTTTGATCTCTCTTTATTACCATCAATCGCTTAGATAATTTTGATTCATATGCAATTTAAAGCATTATGAGGTCAATCATGGATTATTTGAACAAGGTATTACGTTAAAATCTCAGATTCACGTTGAAAATCATCGTAATAAAATATTTTTTGTGAAACTTTCTCTAAGGAGCCTGCTCTTTATGCTCACCTGAAAAAATATGTTAAATAGT
The DNA here is from genome assembly GCF_002204515.2 of Aedes aegypti. Classification (NCBI taxonomy): domain Eukaryota; kingdom Metazoa; phylum Arthropoda; class Insecta; order Diptera; family Culicidae; genus Aedes; species Aedes aegypti. Next base: position 373,615,365 of record NC_035109.1, read on the forward strand.
ATATTTTCCAACTTTTCAAACTTCTAACCAAATCTAAAACCAATTTTCAAGAAGATACAATTAGAAAGAGAACATCGACGACCATTGTTAGAAACAATTCCTTGACAACAATTTTGAAATTTCACGGTCGGCTAGTTTAGGAAAACGGGAAAACCAAAAATTTGGCAATCGTTTAGTTTTGAACAGAATTTTCATAAAAAATAAACTTTTAGTGCATATACGCATGTTGACTCACGGTGTCAAAATCTTGATTATTATCGAACTTCGACGAGGTATACGTTGCGTTTTTACGAAAACGTTCAACATTTGGTTGGTTGGATGGTTAAAAATATTCCGGCGGCAATAAATCTACTATACATTTTGTATGTGGCAGATTTAACTTCAAAATTGGCATATCACGAATCCAGTATAGAGAAAAGCCTAAAAATTAAAAGAATATTTCTCTATTTTTTGGATTTAAACATTTTGTCAGGAGTCAGGATATCTATCCTAGTTGAAAAAGATCAGAGGAGCATGCAACTTCGGTACATATAATCGAAACGTCAACACCATGTCGTTTTGCATCGCGACAATTTTTCTTGATTGCTTTACTGATGTTTTTATAGGTTCAGTCGTATAAATGCCTATTTCCAATTTAAAAAGTACTTTGGCGGTTGTCTTAACCTAATACAATGGACCTGTGGACCTTTTTTTCTATTGTCAAGGTTGTTTTGAAACGTAAACATTGGGACCGATTATAAAGAAATATCTTGTACACTCTTTTGAAGCAAACTGGAAAGATAAAGTTGCGTGCAGAGCATGACCAACTAAATAAGGACCACCTTGACAAAGAAAACTTTAGAAGTGATGCATTTCCTACTGCGATAGAGCAGTATTTCCTTAAGGGGGCGTATTACACATTTTAGCTTACAATTTGTGTTAACATTTATTCATTTTGATTTGGCATATTGTGCGATTCTGATTTTTGACGTACACGCTGTGAACTAGACTATCGAAATGCATAAATTTTGCCTTATGAAAGGTGGAACGATTATTGCAATACGAACGCTTTATGTATCGTTTAAAGCATCCACTCACATCAAAGCGTCGTTAGGCGCGTGGTGTACGCACGGGCCTAACGATCGCAAGGTCGTTGGTTCGATTCCACGTTGCCTCAAAAACTATTTTTTTGTATTGAAATTTTGGTTACATAAGGCGAAGCAATGAATTTCAACCCGATTTATTGTGGCAAATTTTCATTAGTGGTTTCTATGTATTTCGATAGTATACTTGCCTGAGTGCACGATGCAGAGCCGATATCAACGTCATATATCATGAAAACATACATCTTTATTTGTTTTCGCCATTATCATAATTGCTACTAAAGCAATAATTGGTAGAATGGGTAGAAGATATCAACCTAAAATATTGATCAAAGTAAATAGTACAAACTAAGAAAATACTAATATTACATATGACGTCAATTTCATGGTTCAGCTAAAAACTCGATGTAAGAAATATAATGACGTAGATTTGATGAAATTCGAACTTAAAAATACGTCATTCTTGTACGTTCAATGTGACGTAAATTTACGTACTTTTACTTCATTTAATATATCGGGCACATGTAACGTAACTTCATTTTTTTTTCTATGTATACAACAATACCACACATTCCCAAAAAAAAAAGGTTTGATTCACGTCTTTTGAGATGCACATATAAGAAGCGAGCCAAATGACGTAAACTTGTGTCAAAATTTAAATACGTTATTGTCTGATACGGGAAATGTCGATCACAGTTCCATCGCTTTCGTGTCCTTAAACTCTTAAAAGCCCGAAACGAACCTTGATTTTTTTTAATGAGTAGTATTTGGAAACTAGTAGATCCATTAATTTGAAATAAATTTTGAAGTAAATGCGGGTAATTGGTCTTATTATCCTTGGTTGAGACATCCCCCTGATCTCTCCCCCTTTTCTAGGTATTATACCTTGGACAGACATCTGATACATATACCATGGTACAAGTTGTCAAGAAAATTATTACAAGGCTATCTTGAATGAAGACAATTATCAGTTTGAAACCCATTTCAAGATAATTGTACCATGGTACGTATACCACAAGTGTGTCATAAGTATAACGGAAAAAGCGTGTACACGAGGGGTTCAAAGTTGGCATCAAACGGATATCTCGTCATCTAAATGTGCTAGAAGGTTGGTGTCTTCGGCAAAGTTGTACAGCAGATCAAGCGCTATCTGGCGGTAAAGATTCTAATTGGGAATTTTCCCGTTAGGTGGCGCTAGTGACAAATTTTCTTCAATTGTCTATATCTCAAGATCCTTATCAGCTAGAAAGTTTGTAACTTCGAAAAAGTTGTACAGCAGATCAAGGGCTATCTGGCGGTGAAGAGTCTGATTGGGAATTTATCCACTGGGTGGCGCTAATTGAAACAAATCTTCAATCTTTTCTACATCAAGATCCAATCCAGCTAGAAGGTTGGTGTCTTCGGTAAAGTTGTTCAGTAGATTGAGGTCTATTTATCCGCTAGGAGGGCTAATTTCTCCACTAGGTAATGCTAGTTATAAAATTTCTTCAACCTTCAAAGTTTTAGATAAAGCTGTTCAGCAGATCAAGAGATATCTGGCGCTGAAGAGCCTGATTGGGAATTCATCCGCTAGGGGGCACTAGTTAAAAGAAATCTTCAATCTTCTCTACCTCAGGATCCTTATTAGTTAGATAGTTGGTGTATTCGGTAAAGATATTCAGCATATTAAGGGATCAGGAGATGAAAAATATTGGTCCCAATGCAATGTGTGGCAACCAGAAATTATTACAATACATAAAAACACTGATTAGATTTGGAAGGACTATTCATGGGCGCATGGTCGTAGCAAATCAACAACAATATGCAACTCTTAGTACAACAAAATTGTTGCTGAAGATCCTTGTCAGGTAGAAGGTTGGTGTTTTGGGCAAAGATATTCAGCAGATTGAGGACTATCTGGAGGTGAAAAATCTTTTTAGAATTTATTTGCTAGGCGCGCTATTAACAAATTTTCTTTAATTGTCTATCTCAAGATGCTTATCAGCTAGAAGGTTGGTGTGTTCAGCCTACTCTTTCAAAAGACTAAGGGCTATCTTTTGATGGAATATCTGATAAGAAACACATCCACTTGGAGGCGCTAGAAACAAATTATCTTCAATCTTTTGTATCTTAAGATCAGCTGATCAAGGGCAATCCGGCCATAAAAACTGATTGAGAATCCATTGACGCTAGCAACATTTTTTATTCATTGCCCAGTATCTCGATATACTGCAAAACTAAGGGTTCGTGTATAACGGTGGAATCTAGTTGAGAAACAATCCGATGAATACAGTCATCTCTCCATAGCTTTATATTGAGTTATAGAACTATATTAAAAGTTGGTTTCTTGGTTTCCCTAATTTTCTCTTGAAGCATAGATTGTTTGATTTATATATCGACATTTCTGCTATTTAGTTTCTTCAAAATTGAGTAATAGATAGTTGACTGCCGTTTGATGTTTATTCAAACTTCTGTATCTTAAGATAATCTAGAAGAAGTCTTAACAAATTCAGCTCAGGTGAACAATATCTATCTGATCATGAATAAATTGAACCTATTTGTAGATGTAGCCAGTGTGTTCTTATATTTCTTGGATTAGATGTAGTATCGCCCCCTTAGGTACAATAGTCGTCGTGAAACATACTTCGTCATAGGTAGTTGTGCGGATTTATTGAAAGAAATATGTATATTTTTTCTTTAATACACAGAGTTGCAGCTGTATATTGAGATATTAGACAGTATCTATCTAGTACCGTGTACCCCCGCTAATTTGAACGGTACCTCATGCAAACTATCGGGGTTCGTTTTTAATTTGAACTTCTAGTCACCCTAGAACCGTGTTTATGGTTACCTCTTTCACTGTTTTCTTTTGATTGTGCGTTCCGTTCCACAGCGTTCTATTTCATTTTACTCCGTTCTATGAGCTAAATGACGTTTGATTCATTTTTAATCAGAACGATGTGCAAATTAGCGGGGTAAAAGTTGAAAAGTGTTCAGATTAAATGTGGTCAAACAACGGGGGTACCCGGTAGATGGAAATAAATTGTATTGTTTGTATTGGATTACAATAACGGACTAGTCTCGCTAGGATCAGCGTGAGCTTAGCGGACTATTTATTTACATTTTAAAGTAGAAGTCAATCATAAGTAATTGTAAATTTTGTTGCTGATGAAAGTATCTGTAGAAAAAAAATTAATTCAAAAGATACATTTTGCTCTTTTTTAATTATCGAAATGCAATAGGATATGTGCATCGTCTGATTTGCTGCTCAGCATATAGTGGTTCTGTATATAGTAAACACTCCCTTGATGTTTAGGATACCATCGAGTCAGGTATGTTTCATGGTACTGAACTCATATTTTTAAATATCTGATTATTTCATTATTTTTCAAAAACACATTCAAAACAGTTGGTTTGGTGTGAACATAAGAATAATACAACAAATTCACCTTAAAATGAGTTGTCAACCTCGATTTGAAAATTTGAATGCTAATAGGAGACATCAACCTTCTAGCTCACCATGATCTTCACATAGAATTGCGAAAGATATTGTTATAAAAAGCTATTCAAAGGATGCATCTCAAAATAAATTTCTCCCTGTCAGAAAACCTTTGATCTGCGCTGAATATGTTTGCCGACGACACCAATCTTCTAGCATATCAAGATCTAGGGATAAAAAAGTTACCTATCGGATGAATTCCCCGTCAGATTGCCTACCACCAGATAGCACTTGTTCTGTTGAACAGATTTGCCGAACACACCAACCTTTTAACTAATAAGGATTTTGAGATAGACACTATTGAAGTAAATTTAGGTGCTAGTGCCACCTAGCGAATAAATTATATATTAGATCTGCTGAATAACTTTGCCGAAGACACCAACCTTCAAGCTGGTAAGGATCTTGAGATACAGATGATTAAATGAAATTTGCCACTAGTGCCGCTTAGCGGATCAATTCTCATCAGATTTTTATCGCCAGATAGCCCTTGATCTGCTGAACAACTTTGCCGAAGACACTAACCTTCTAGCTCATTTAGATGACGAGATATTCGTTTGAAGCCAATTTTGAACCCCTCGTGTCCACGCTTTTTCCGTTAGTTAGGAAAGGTGGAGGGGTCAGGAGGGATGTCTCAGCCAATGATAATAAGACCACATAACCGCATTTACTTCAAAATTTATTTCAAATTAATTGATCTACTAGTTTCCAAATGGTTGCTATTTAAAAATTCAAGGTTCGTCTCGGGCTTTTAAGTGTTAACACGTTAAATAATATGTTTTGTTCAATACATCTTCAAGGACACTTTTTTGTATCGTTACATCATTTGTCATTGAGTCATAACCAGAATTACATCCACAGTAATTTTCATTATTTTTAAGAGCGCAGTACACCGGACACCCCTGTTGATTTGACCACTTTTAATCGGAACACTTTTTAATTTTCTCCCCGCTAAACTGCTCGTCGTTCATATTAAAAATTGTTCGAACGCTATTTAGCTTATGGAACGGAGTAAAGTGTAATTTGACGTTGTTGAACGAAACGCACAATCAAAACAAAACAGCCTAAGAGAAAACCAGAAACGTGGCTTCTGGCATGGTGACTAAAAGTTCAAATTAAAAATGAACCACGAGGGTATTGGTGCATAATTGGCGGGGGTACACGGTAGTTGAACTGCAGGAAAAACTCAGAGTAATCCGATCGAAAGGGGGTACCAAAACGCGAAGTACCTACCAAAAACAATGTGAGGAATAGCGGAATTTATGCAGACGTCAGCTCTGACAGTCAACTGGCAATCACTGTCAACAGTTACGTGCTTGGAGTATAACCAAAGAGGTGATTAGAAAGGTCTCTACTACTACTACTACTACTACTACTACTACTACTACTACTACTGAGATGACGTGAAATGTGCAGTTTAATGTTTCTTCTCTATGATTTTACTCCTGATCTATTAGTCAGCAGTATAAACTGTTAAGAAACGAGCTCACCATTTGAAAACCTGATAATAATTTATGCTCTTGGTCTTGAGTTTTCTCTAGCTTCATTTCTAAAACATCAAGGACATTGTGCGATGTGGTTGTGTTTTTGATAAGTGTCACGTTTTTTCGCAGTTTTTGTAATGATTTAGTAGGAATTTACAAATTTACATAAAAGAATCAGTGACGAGATGAAGAGAAAATCGAATCGAATCGAATCGTTGCCTACGACAATAACTTTTTTTCCAACTTGGATGGAAACGTTCGTTGTCTTTCCTCGTGTGATTTCGGAAAGTGGCATTTTGGTCCAGTTTGCGCGTTGGTCGATCAGTTCACATGAAAATAGCAGCACAAGGTTAACATTATCCACTTTCAGCCTGTTGTGGAGAATTATTGGTGCTGTGAAACTGGCAACACTGACATGTGGGGGTAGATATTTTAATTGTTTGAAACGAGGGAAGAAGTCAGTTGGAAGGTGGATGCTTTGCAGACTCGTGAATTGTACACTATAACGTAAGTTATTTTAAGATGAAATGAAATAATTGTAATTATTAACCCCTCTACCGGCAGCTTAATTTTTTAATTTTTTTCAAATTCAAATCGTTATAACTTTTTTGTTTTTCAATATTTTTGCACCATTTTTTCACAAGTTCTCAAACAACTCTTCTAGTTTGGAATCCGTGTCGATATTAATTATTGGTAATCTGATTTTAAAGTTATTTCGATGTTCCTTGGGGGACCGACATTTTCCATATAAAATGTCTTTGGCGGCCATTTTGTTTTTGATCAAAAAAATAAAATATGGGCTATACAATGCCAGGTAATAAATAGCTTCTCTGAAAAAGTCATACAAATCGGTTCAATATTCTTGGAGATATCTGAAAATTACGATATGATGTTTTTTGAAGTTTTTAAGATCTTTATTTGGCCAGCGTGGTTCCAGAAGCTTAAATGGTCATTACTTAAAGACGGCTGCACGAAATTGCTTCATTTTTTCACAACATACTCTCATCAATGTATTGTTTCGAAGAGTGAATATCCGAATACGATTAAAATTCTGTAGCCTGAAAAAATAACGGGAGTTCTAGTTACGGGTCGGTCCTCCAAGGAATTTTGGAATATCTTCAAAACCAGATGACCAATGATCAATATCGATACAGATCCTAAAACTAGAAGAGTTTTTTGAGAGCTTATGAAAAAATGTTGCAAAAACATTGAAAAAAAAAAAGTTATAACGATTTGAATTTGAATTTTGCGGGAAAAAATGAAGCTGCCGGTAGAGGGGTTAATAAACGCTTTTAACAGCATTGAAGCTGCTCAACGAATGACTGCTGTCAACGCGGCAAAGTAATATCTTCATCCCAACACAGCCCATAAATTGGTGAGTAACATGAAATTATGTTATTTTAATTGAAACTGTGATATTTTTATATTATATTTTTGAATTATTTGTTAATTATTCTATAAATACATATTTTTATTACTAAATTTATAAGAACACTTTGAATGGTCCGTCGTTACATGTGTCGGTATTAACATTAACTCGTAATCTGCATAATAAATAAACACCTACATTTCTTTTGCTTTTTTTATGTGTAAAAATCTTTGTAAGGTTTGTCACCAGATGGGTCAACATACTTGTGGATTATGTTAGCACCAGAAATTTTATATTTTTAAATAGAGGTTGCATGAGTCGCATCACTTATCTTCCCGAGACAACCGTGGAGATGTAAAGGTGATCTCGGTCTCTAGTAACAACGGCCTAATAATTACTTCATTTCCCTGATGACCGTAAGGACGTGGCCAGCGCTTCAAAATTTTCACACTTTCAAAGGTGTGCACTGAGAATGGTAAGCTTTTCCCTAGCTCTTTCTGTTCCTTGATAAATTTTGACTGTTCTGGTCAATCACTACGAATGCAACACAATAGCAACTACGAATGGTACGATCATTCTTATGCTTATTTCTAAAACATCGAGAACAATTGGCAACGCCTTTAGATCCATTTGACTCTCAAGTTGGCGGCTCTTCACACAACATGGCGACCATAGCCTGCACCAAAAAGGCCAACCGTACCCCAAGCTCCCATCTACACTAGTAAAAGGTAGTTGTTGCACTTTGTGACTTTTGCGCTCCGCGTCAGGCCCATCAATCGGCCGACCGGCCAACCGTAATAAATGCCGCCTTTTCCCGCCAATCGTAAATATGTGAATATACGGCTGCACATGTGGCGGCGTCGGCTGCTGCTCTAGAGGTAGGCGCAGGTATACCTATAACTAAGGGATACCTGGAGTAAGAAGCACCAGTCAAGATAAAGACCAAACAACATGTATGTTCTTTTCACATATTCGAGATCTTTGAGCAGAATCTTAATGAAGAGAATCTAAGAATAGATTGAACATGGTACTTTTTAATTTCGCCCTAATTGCATTATCTTTTGACAGATACGCGTATTTTGACTACCAATTGTAGCCTTCTTCAGTGTCAGTTACTCGTTTCCAGTGAATCTCCCAATTTATTGGTCTATACTCCCAGTTTAGTTATTTCAAGTGTTGTAAGTTCTCAGGGTGTGAACCATTTACAGCTTTTCATAAATCTGAGTAGTATTTTTCACTCAAAATTTGTTTAACTAGGAGAAATCAACAAGGTGCGTTTTGTCCCGGCAGTGCATATTACCCCAGGCACGCCTACCTTCCATTGCACGCCGGTCGCGCTCGGCTCGTAGTAAAAACCCCTCGCACATCCACCCTGAGCCAGAATACGGCGCGCGGGTAGTATTATAGTATACGCCAGCTAATAACAGTCTCTCAATGGAAAGGTTGTTGTAAACAACTCCATAATAACTTGTGCGGAGTGCATTTTTCAGCGAAGGGGTTCCAAAGGAAAAGGGGGAGGTAGGTCTCTGGATGACCGAGGGGACAAGACGTCGACGTGGCCGAGACTCGTGACTTCCACGAAGTGCATTCTGCAGTTTCTGTAGGGTGGTGGCGGGGAGGAGAAGGGGGGCTGCCACCCAGGAGCACGCGTATTTTGATTGATGTTTGTGCAGCACTCCAAACGCTGTTCGTCTCCATAGGCCATAAGCGTCGTTGTCGTTGTTGCGCAGTGGCGCGTCTCTAGACAAAGGTCGTAAAAAACCTCGAATGGGTTTTAAATCGATCGAAGATGGTAATCCTCCGTTATTAGTATGATTTTAAACATTACATTTATATTTTATATCTCGGTGTTCTATGATAGAAAACACAATCATCCTAAGTTGGACAAACTAAATTAAGCTTTTATTAACATTTTGTTGTGCATATGTTACATTTTATTTACCGTAGCAGTTCTGAATTTTTACTGGTGAGTTGATTCCACCTGCTTATAAGAGAAAAAAACACGTTGTGTATTAGCTTAACCTATCTTAACGGGGCAATCGGATTTGAGTTCAAAAATAATGATTGAATTTCTAGTGTCATTATGATCTGCTGGAATTCCTAGGCATACAGGTAAAACTATTTTTGATGAACGTAGCTCAAGACCGCACACAGCACTATTACTCAAAGGGGAAATTAAACTCGTATCAATGACAAGTTTATCACCAAAGATTTAGTTGCAGTTCAAATGGAGATTCCCACAACCCGGGGAAAAACTGAAGCTTGTATAGCTTCTGCATATTTTTCTGGGGATGTGGACACAGTACTTCCTCCTGAGTTGGTAGCTTTCGTAGGATTTTGTAAGAGTAATAATAAACATTTTATTGTCGGTTGCGATGCGAATTCCCATCACATAGTTTGGGAAAACACCAACATAAATAAATGAGGCGAAGACCTTTGGAATATATATATCTTCGAACAACATCGATTTATGTCGAAATATTCGGGCGTCTGATACTATTTGTCCAATCAAGGAAGAATTCTCAAATAGAGATGTTCCTTCAGACAACTCAAGGAAAAAAAAAAATCGGCAGTTTTTCAACCGCGCAAAAGATTCTGGGCAATGGTAACAATACAAAAAGGCCCTTACAACTTACAACAAAGAAATTATAAAATCTCGTAGTTCTATTCGGAAGTTCTATTGTGAAAACATAGAAAAAACTCCGGATGTAGCAAATTTACATAAAGTTCTTTCTAAAGACCATTCAAATGGGCTGGGTAATTTGAAAAATATAGACGGTAGTTTTACTGTTGATACAAAAAAAAACACTTGAAATAATGATGAAAACTCATTTTCCAGGATCAAGTTTAGTAATGAGTGATGATAGAGAATGTGATAAAGTTGGAGAAAACTCTAGGCCAAATAGGATACTATTTCTACTCGATCTAAAGTTGAGTGGGCAGTGAATTCTTTCGAACCTTTCAAGTCTCCAGGAAGAGATGGTGTTTTCCCTGCACTACTACAGAAGGGTGGACTGGACAAGTACTGCTTGACTCTCTCACAACTATCTTCAAAGCTAGTCTATGTCTTGACAATGTACCAAAAATATGGACTCAAGTTCGGATCGTCTTTATTCCTAAGGCAGGCAAGAAAGATAAAACAAATCCAAAATCGTTTAGACCAATAAGTTCAACATGCTTGAAATCATGGACAAGATAATAGACGAATATATAAAATCAAAATACTTACAAACAAATCCTCTCTGTACATATCACTTTGCTTATCAACCCAATAAATCTACAGTCACAGCTCCTAATGAACTGGTTACAAAATAGAATCCACGCTTCACAAGAAAGAAATAGCTCTTATGGCATTTCTGGATGTTGAAGGTGCGTTTGATAATGCGTCCTATAAATCTATTGAAAATTGTACGGTGAAAAGGCAATTCGGTCGTTGTACAAAATTTGGATTATGAAAATGTTAAATGATAGAGAAGTATCTGCTGAATTGGGAGAATCTTCAAGAACAATAAAAAACCTATTAGAGATGTCCTCAAGGAGGCGTATTATCCCCTTTATTTTGGTCGCATGTTGTTGATGATCTCCTCATTGAACTAGTACAAAAAGTTATTGGGTTTGCAGATGATGTGGTAATAATAGTTCGTGGAAAGTTTGATGATACAGTCGCCTCTTCTTCTTCTTGGCATTTACGTCCTCACTGGGACAGAGCCTGCTTCTCAGCTTAGTGTTCTAGTGCCAAACTAGTGTCAGCACTTCCACAGTTATTAATTGAGAGCTTTCTTTGCCAAAGTTGCCATTTTCGCATTCGTATATCGTGTGGCAGGTACGATGATACTTTATGCCCAGGGAAGTCGAGGAAATTTCCATTACGAAAAGATCCTGGACCGACCGGGAATCGAACCCAGACACCTTCAGTATGGCTTTGCTTTGTAGCCGTGGACTCTAACCACTCGGCTAAGGAAGGCCCCTAAGCCCTAAAGTCACCTCTCCACATCTCGCTATCGAACCATCGCGATAGGGAGAGATCGAGATGTAGGACAAATTTTTAATGAATACTAGATCGGAAATCACTCCGTTACTTGGAAATTTGAAAACAAGCAGAGGTCATTTCGTCTTTGCAAAGTCTAGTAACCTTTGATAATGGGCATATCGACATACGGAGAGGAAATCGGGAATGAAAATCACATCGAGATAGGGAGATATCGAGATAAGGAGGATATCGAGATATGGAGAGTGAAAATGTATGCAGAATGAAGGGACCGAACAAACCATCGACATAGGGAGATATATCGAGATGTAGAACATCGAGATGTGGAGAGTCGACTGTATAATCATAGACAGAATGCAATCAGCATTGAACTGTACTTCGCAGTGGTGTCAAAATGAAGGGTTGAACATTAACCCAACAAAAACAGTTTTGGTGCCGTTAACTCACAAAAGAAAGATTACTTTAAAAAAATTGGTTATAAGCGGATGTATTTTACAATATTCTTCCAATGTTAAATATCTAGGAGTAGTACTAGATAATACTCTCCATTAGAACTTACACTTAGAGCAGGTAATACTCAAAGCCACAAATGCTCTATGGGTGAGCAAAAAAACTTTTGGTAAAAAATGGGGACTCATACCAAAAATGATTCATTGGATCTATACGGTTATAGAACGACTCAGAATAGTTTATGCTTTACTAGTTTGGTGGACAAAAACAAAACAACATATGGCCCAGAAAAAAATGCACAATACATCATCGAAGGCGTTGGAAGCAGCTCTTTATAAACTTTCGTTACATCAATATATACATATGGAATAAATCTATGGTAGTAATGAATGAAAACTGAATGGATAATAGGATGAACTTAGATATACCATATAACGTGGTTGAAACAAACCGCCAAGTATGGATATCAGGGGGTCCGAATATCTCACCAGGATCGGGCTGGAATTACAGGCCCAGGTATTGATATTTCAATACCAATGGGAAGATGGACCACTGTTTCCCTAGCAGAAATTTATCCCATTCTAGAATGTGCATCTTTGAGTCTGAGAAGAAAGTACAGGTATGCACGGATTTGCATATTTTAAGATAGCCAAGCGGCACTGAATGCTTTAAAATCATTCACAAGCCAATCAAAACTGGTATTTGAATGCATAACACTATTAAAGCAATTGGCCGTTAAGAACCAGGTTACTGGGTACCAGGCCATTGTGGAATTGAAAGTAATGAAAAAGCTTATTTACTTGCAAGGAAAGGATCAAATGTCCAGTTCATAGGACCAGAACCCTTCTGCGGTGTATCCAAATGTTTAATACAAATGGAATTGATATAATGGGAGGATCAAATCATACAGTCAAACTGGATAGCAACAGAAACCTTAAGGCAATCCAAACTGTTCATAACTCCAAATAAAAAGGTTATGGAAAAACTTTTAAGATATCATTTGAATAAAATCAATCGATGCCAAACTAGTGTCTGCTGGTTTTGCGACAGTGAAATAGAGACCTCACAACATTTGCTCTGTGACTGTCCAGTGTTATATGTACGTAGAAGACAATATTTCAGTAAGGGCATCTTAAGCCCTTCTTAAATTTGGTTAGAAAATCCCAATCTGGCTGTTGGTTTCATTCTAAAAATCATACCAGATTGGAATACTTCGCATCGTCAGTCAACGGCATTTACTCCAAATGGTAATTCGTCTTCCTGAAAGAATGCAAATTAAACAGGGGTATACCACAATAGATCAAATTCATGGTCGCAGTGGTTTAAATCCCAACAAAAAAAGAAAATAAATGATCTGCTGGAAGATGCTTTAATTAGTCGCAACAATAAAAATCGAAAGAATATTCATTTCAACACTCGAAATGTACAAAATTTGTCCTTTGTCATTCTTTTTCTTCTTCTTGACGGAACGTCCTCACCGGGACAGAGCCTGCTTCTCAGCTTAGTGTTCTTATGAGCACTTCCACAGTTATTAACTGAGAGCTTTCTTTGCCGATGTTGCAATTTTTCGCATTCGTATATCGTGTGGCAGGTACGATTATACTCTGTGCCCAGGGAAGTCAAGGTAATTTCCATTACGAAAAGTTCCTGGACCGACCAGGAATCGAACCCAGACACCTTCAGCATGGCTTTGCTTTGTAGCCATAGACTCTAACCACTCGGCTGAGGAAGGCCCGTCATTATGGAATCCAATCCACTAAAACCTCAATAAACGGATTATTTTTTTAGGCAAATTTAATTTACGTCACTTTTTTACGAAATTAATTCAAGAACTTCAGAACATTGATACGTTTGCTTACATGAAGAGTTAAAATTGTATGCCATAACTAAGTGTCATCAACATACAACGTTACGTTTGTAGATACTCAGGTCTATATTACGTGGGGTCCTTGGAACTCCAAGAACATCGACACACCTCAATACAATACCTCGTTTACCAATATGGATAGTTAGAGGCCTTCGCAGTATTAAAGAACTATCTTTTGATAATTGGTTACGCTTGTAGATCCTAAGGCTTATATTCGATAGAGATCTTGGAGGACCAAGAACATTCTCAAAAATTAATACAATTCAACGTTTACTCACATGAACGGTTAGGGGCCTTTGGAGTATTTGAAAACTATACACGTATGACCGATACCGATCAGTGGCGCGAGAAGTGGGTAGGACAGGTAGGACATGTCCTACGCACAAAACTACCTAGGTAGGACATTCAAAGGATTGTCCTACCCATGAATCAACACGAAGTGACATCATTCCTACAGATTTTCATCAGCTAGATATAGATGTTCATGGATAAATTGCCATCAGCATTTTCGGAATAATTTCTTGACTAATTACTGTATTGCATGGAGAACTATCAAGGAATTCCAAAAAAAAAATCGTTGGAACAATTCATGGATTAACCCAAGACCGCTAGCACCGTGTATTGAGTATATGCAGCTCAATCAAAGCTCGCTCGTTATACACAGCACTAGCGTAGTGCTGCTGGCGATTCCTACAGAAATCCCAAAGCACACTCTGTAGAAATTCTTAGCTGAATGATCGTAAAAATTTCTGCAAAATATTTCGATGAATTTTTAGAAAATGATGAAATTATGTTTTCCGTAATTCATTAAGTAGAGCATTTTTTCATCTTTTCTTCTTTCTGGCGTTACGTCCCAAAGGGGACAAATGCTACTTCTTAGCTGTTCTTATGAGTACCTCCACAGTTATTAACAGGAAGCTTACTTTGCCAATTTTTTTCTTTCCAAAAGTTTCATTTTAGAAAATCAGGAAATCAACTAAGGATAATTAAAAAAATTACCTTAGAGATTGCATCAGGAATTCTTCCAAATAAAAAAAAAGAAATACTTCATCCAAGAGTTTATCCAATGATTCTACCATCCTTTTTTCGAGTTCTGTTTGATCTTTCGACCTTGACACTTGCTTTTGCCGGGGCGAGCGACGAGGGCAGGATCAAACATGCCGCGCGTCGGTCTCGTAAGTGAAAAAGTGGCGTGATCGATGAGTTCGGTTGAAAAAAGTGAAAAAGTGCCGCGATCGGTTAGTTCTGTTTGATCTTTCGACCTTGACACTTGCTTTTGCCGGGGCGAGCGACGAGGGCAGGATCAAACATGTCGCGCGTTGGTCTAGTAAGTGAAAAAGTGGCGTGATCGGTGAGTTCGGTTGGAGTAACTGAAAAAGTGCCGCGATCGGTTAGTTCTGTTTGATCCTTCGACCTTGACGCTTGCTCCTGGGCAGTGCGTCAAGAAAGCCTGAACAGTTTTTTTTATTCTTTTTGGGTCGCGCGCATATTTTTTTTTTTTCCTGAGTGCTTTTTTATAGCCGAGCAAACGAGTGAAGCCGAAAGTGGATTGTGGCTGCTCAGGCAAGGATAACGGATCAATTGGTGAGCTCGTTTCATGCTACTATTTCTAATCTATAAAATATGTATGACTGCACATTCAATCGTTACAATGGTGGGATGTAAATATGATTTTTCAACAAACTATGGATGGTTCGTCACTGTGAGTGTCGACACAAACTCTGATTCATGGTTTATTTATGTTTAACATTTTTTTTCAGAACACCTCTTATATACCTTTATTTTTGTAATTAAAAAAAACTTTGAATGGTTCGACACTACAAGTGTAGACTTGCGAAAGGTTCACTTTATTCAACAAACTTTGGATGGTTCGCCACTGTAAGTGTCGGCATAAGAATAAGAGTGTTCTATGATGTCCCAACCAATCGAGTTTTTTGTTTCTTTTCAAATGAGTAAAATATAATAACACATGCTTTCGTCCTGACAGCTGTAGGAATGTTACATTTAGGTATTTGTTCAACAAACTTTGAATGGTTCGTCACCTCAAGTGTCGGCATAATTTTCCTCTACATAGAAATTGTTCATATCAAATGAAAATATTATATTTACGTATAAGCATGTATATATCTCACAAATCATTGTTTATCATGGTCTAATCGCATATCAAAGTGAATCCTATGACCCAACGATCCTCCCCATTAACAAACATCCCTCCCAGTAACCTTTGTGGAGATGCAGAGGCAAACACGGTCTCCAAAAAGCAAAGGTTACACACTTACATTCCTTCCCCCAATCCCACCTGACTGCAAGGACGTGGCCGGCGCCGTTATTGACCCTGTATAAATAGAGGCACTGAATTATGCACACTGAAGAAGATTATGGCCAATCCCAGCCGATCTTCTAGTTGATTCTTTGTGCATTTTCACTGACTTCGGTCAATCACGGAATAGCAACCATTGATATGTGTAGTCAGTCTAAGCTAAGCTAAGCTAAGCTGATTCTACCATCCTTTTTTCTTTAATTTCATCCAAGATTCTCGTTTATAACATTTGTTAGAATTCAAACAAAATTTCTTTAAGATTCCTTCAGGAATTCTTCCAGAAAACTTTTCAAAAATTTCCCAAATCTTCAAATGATCTTCTTCTCTTCTTCTTTCTGGCGTAACGTCCCTACTGGGACAGAGCCTGCTACTCAGCTTAGTGTTCTTATGAGCACTTCCACAGTTATTAACTGAGAGCTTACTATGCCAATGACCATTTTTGCATGTGTATATCGTGTGGCAGGTACGAAGATACTCTATGACCTGGGAATCGAGAAAATTTCCAACCCGAAAAGATCCTCGACCGGTGGGATTCGAACCCACGACCCTCAGCTTGGTCTTGCTGAATAGCTGCGCGTTTACCGCTACGGCTATCTGGGCCCCATCTTCAAATGATATTTCCGGTTATTTTGTCAGGGATATCTCCAGGAAAATGACATAGATTTTTTTTTTTAAGGAAATTAGGAAATTTTTTATATAATGCGAGAAGAATTACAAACATAAATCCTTAAGTAACATGTGATATAACCTGATAGAGTTCTAGAGTAACACTTGATTAACTACCACAAGGTCTTGAAAAAAATCTTGGAGGAATTCCTGAACAAATTGCTAACTGCTATCCTTCAGGAATTCCATGAAAACTATCAAACGAATTCCTGAAGAAATTTGTCTAGGAGACATCGAAATTACTCGAGAAGTTGTTTGGAAGAACTGCAGAATTATACCTTGAATGAACAACAGCAATTTCTGGGTGAATGTGGATGAGTTACTGAAGGAATTCATTTGAAAATGCTATGGAAAAATGATATGGAAGGATAACTGGAGAAACTGGCATAAAAATTCTTGTAGATCTTCCAGGAAAAATCCCTGAAAAAAGGTCTTCAAAATTTCTGAAATTAACCTTTCTAAATTTTCTTAGAAAAAGTTCAGTAAAACTCTTTAAAAAGTCTCCTAAAGTAACAACTGTGGCATGAATCAGTTAGTCAACAAATATCTGGAGGTCTTACTGATAATTACTTTCCCCATAATCCTTGTGGAACTAAATGAACAGAGTGTTCAAGGATTTCCTGTAGAGTTCTGTCTGATCTTTCGACCTTGACGCTTGCTCCTACGGGGGCCAGCGACGAGGGCAGGATCAAACATGTCGCGCGTCCGTCTAGTAAGTGAAAAAGTGGCGTGATCGGTTAGTTCTTTTTGATCCTTTGACCTTGACGCTTGCTGCTGGGCAGTGCGTCAAGAAAGCCAAGTTTTTTTTTCCTTTTCGGGTCGCGCGCCTATTTTTTTCTGAGTGCTTTTATATAGCCGAGCAAATGAGTGAGGCTGAGAGTGGATTGTGGCTGCACAGTGAAGGATAAAGGATCAATTGGTGAGCTCGTTTCATGCTACTATTTCTAATCTATAAAAAAATGTATGACTGCACATTTAATCGTTACAATTGTGGTACGTAAATATGAATTTTCAACAAACTATGAATTGTTCGTCACTGTGAGTGTCGACACAAACTCTGATTCATGAATTATTTATGTTTCACATTTTTTTTATTTTCAGAACACCCCTTCTTACCTTTATTTTTGTAATTAAAAAAAAAAACTTTGAATGGTTCGACACTACAAGTGTAGACTTGCGAAAAGTTCACTTTATTCAACAAGCCACTGTAAGTGTCGGCATAATAATAAGAGTGTTCTATGATGTTCCAACCAATCAAGTTTTTTGTTTCTTTTCAAATAAGTAAAATATAATAACACATGCTTTCGTCCTGACAGCTGTAGGAATGTTACTTTTAGGTATTTGTTCAACAAACTTTGAATGGTTCGTCACCTCAAGTGTCGGCATAATTTTCCACTACATAGAAATTGTTCATATCAAATGAAAATATTATATTTGCAAATAAGCGTGTATATATCTCACAAATCATTATTTATCATGGTCTAATCGCTTATCAAAGTGAATCCTGTGACCCAACGATCCTTCCCATTAACAAACATCCCTCTCAGTAACCTTTGTGGAGATGCAGAGGCAAACACGGTCTCCAAATAGCAAAGGTTACACACTAACATTCCTTCCCCCAATCCCACCTGACGGCAAGGACGTGCCGGCGCCGTTATTGATCCTGTATAAATAGAGGCACTGAATTATGCACATTGAAGAAGATTATGGCCAACCCCAGCCAAACTTCTAGTTGATTCTTTGTGCATTTTCACTGACTTCGGTCAATCACGGAATAGCAACCATTGATATGTGTAGTCAGTCTAAGCTAAGCTAAGCTAGCTAAGAGTGTTCAAGGATTTCCTGTAGTAAATTCTGAAGTAATTCCTCTAAGCATCCCTTGAAACACCGCTGGAAGCTTTCCTCAGAGAATTGGTGAAAGTATCCAAGCCCCTGAAAATTTTCTGAAGAACCTGTGAAATAGAAGCGTAATAGTCTTTGAAGTTTTTTCAAAAACCTTTTAAATTTGGCAGCAGGATTCACTACAAACAGCATATGTAAAAACAAGTTAGTTGAGAGACCATTTTTTTTGAATACAGGCTTAAGAGAGTCTTCGTCAAAATAGAGTCCCTTTGCATTAAAAAAAAAGTCCAAGTCTCTAAAAAGAGATCTGCTACCAGCCCTGCTGCAAACTATGTGAAGATAGCTCAGGAATCTTTATTTCAAAATTCCGCGAAGATTACAAAGAGAACAAAAAACAGATTCACAACATGTTGATGTATTAATACAGAAATGATAGAACAATATAATTCTAGTTTTTGTCAAGTCTATCTAAGTGAACTGTCTGAAGATGGATATACATTTCGATTAAATAATATAATTATAATAATCACTATTGAAGTTGATCTTACCAAGGATCTTGAAGCTTTTCCAGTCTTATGGTAATGACTAACATGAAAACAATCACTTTCATTTATTTTTGTCAAGAATTGCGTTAATTTTAACATTTTCTGAACTTCCTTGAACATAAAGATTTTGCTAACGTTTGTCCTACCCATGGTTTTGAATATGGACGCGCCTCTGATAACGATAGTGCGGTAACTACGTGAACCTGACACTATTTTCATTCCGTTGCTCACTGTGAGTTACGATTTTTTTTAACAGAATGCACACAAAATTGTATGAAATAAACTCGTTTCAAATCATTTCTGTTCAAAACTTTTTACTAACATTTTTTATCATTTTTCATATACTCTACAAAGTTGTTAGATGTCTTAATTTGCGTGCTTTTGCTAAGCATCGCACCTCCCTAACTCTTGAAGTAAAGGTAATTATCAGCAGGCTTCTTCCTTGCTCTTAATTGAACCTCTTTCTTCCCCTTGCAACGAAATGATATATTGTTATAAGTGTTGGGGGGAGTTCGGGGCAGCATATCGAAAAAACTATCTCTTGAAGTACTGCTTTAGTCTTCAAATTACAAATTCAGCCTTTGAATGTTCCAATCTCCTTACAATGTATTCCCTGAATTGACACTGAATAACAATCCTATTATACTAAAACCTCAATTTACGAAGTCTTTTTTTACGCTACCTCAATTTAAGTCACTTTTTTTACGCAGTGCGTAAATTGAGTTTAGACAATTATGTGGGAAATTATTGAACTCTGATTGGGGAAACCCATGTAATATGGGTATTTTCGGAATGGGCACAACGAGGGGATAACGAAAATCGATGTCCCACGCCATTTTGGAATCCAAGATGGCAACCGCTGGTTGGGAAAAACTGTTGGAAACAGATGCATTATGGGTATTTTCGGAACAGACACGAAGATTGGATGACGAAAATCGATGTTCGACGCCATTTTGGAATCCAAGATGGCCACCCCTGGTTTGGAAAAATCATTGGAAACTGATGTATTATGGGTATTTTCGGAGCAGGCACGAGGAGAAGATGACGAAAGTTGATGTCCGACAATACACCGTTTACTCACATGGATGGTTAGGGGCCTGTGGGGTAATTGAAAACTAACCTCTCATCTTTTATTACGATTGTAGATCCCAAGACCTATATTCAATGGAGTCCTTGGAGGACCTAGGATATCGGCACAAATTATAAAAATTCTCATTTTACTACTATGCATAGAAAAGGGCCTATGCCATATAAAAAAAAGACATTATAGGATAGCAAAATATGCCAGTACATTGCAGGTTTTTTTTTTTTTTTTTTTTTTTTTTAAATCTTTATTTGAGTGTATTTTAACACACGAGGGCTAGTTCTACACTTAGTACATTGCAGGTATATATTCCAGGAAATGTTTGGATGAACTAGGACACTGTTTGTACTCATTTAGTTACCAAAACTTGGATCGGACAATACAAACGCTTCTTAATATTATAACAATCTTCTAGGGTCCAGTATTGTGAGACATTCTTATACATAGAAATGATAAATTGATCACCGTTAACTCATGTAGAATCATATGCCCAAACTCCAAAGAGTTCTTGGAAGACCTTAACTTGCACACATTCTAGCCTGATTAAGAACCCAATGTTTTAATAATATGTTAATGATACTAAAAGAGCATATTTATTCTAAATAATATAAATTAATTTCATACAAGTAGACTCCAAACTGCAAAACCTCGTTTTACGAACTAAGCTCCCTCGTTTTACGCACTAATTCAATTTACGCACCAACTCATTTTACGCACCCCCGAACTAGTTCGTAAATTGAGGTTACAGTGTACTCTAGTATTTCATGTCTTTACATCTTCGATTAATTCAATATTCTTACACTTAAGTTTCAACTCTTCCAACTAGCATTAAACTAATATGACAGCGCCCTACGGTTTGACAGTCATTCCATCTGTTTATAATCTCCGTCACGCTCTCAGCTAAACCAACGTTTTCATGGTCGCGTCCACGGAGTGAACCCTTTCTATCCCGGCGTAACACTAACCTCAAATCACTTATTGCGGTTGAAGATCTCAACACACTTCAATTATTTTATCGAAATCCGTGAATTTCACCGTAAGGATTTGTTCATAAATTTCATAAAGCAAAAAATTACTATTTTGGACTCCCACCCACCTCCTCGTTACACTTTTTGTATGAATATTATATATTTTTTGGATGACCTGTAACAACTTACGGACACCCACCCACTCCCTTCAGCGTTATGAAATTTGTGAATGAGCCCTAATCTTAACAGCTTAACAGTTCAGTAAAGTAAAACACCGTAATTTTGTCAAAATTTAACGGACTCCGGTGGAATTTTACCTAAAACTGTAAAAATTTACCGAACTCCGTTAATTTATTTCACCCAACTTTTCATCTGTTGAGATTACGATGAAATTCACGGATTTCTGTAAAATAATTTAAGTGTGAAGGTTTATATTCAATGGAGTCTTTAGAGGACCAAAAACCTCCATACAAACCAAAAAATATACCGACGACTTAATTAATGGTGAAGACATTGTGCCATATTACAAATACTATCAGTAGACCATTGATCACGCTTGTAGATCCTAAGGATGGATGAACTAGAACACCTGTTGTACTCACTTAGTTACCAAAACTCGGATCTAACAATACAAACGATTCTCCAAAATATTATAATCTTCTAGGGTGCAGTAATTATGAGATATAATGATAAATTGATATCCGTTAATTTGTGTAGAATCATATGCCAAAATTTCGACGAGTTCTTGGAAAACTTTTACTTGCGCATATTCTAATCTCAATAAGAAACAAACATAACAATAATTAGTTAAAGATACTAAAAGATCAACGATCAAACGATCAACTGATGGAGCATACACTTCGTAGTTGCTACTCCGTGATCAATCAGGATAGTGATATTGCACAGAGAACCACTCAGATGAAGCTTGGGTTTTAGCTTTTTTCCATCTTCAATGTACAATCCCACAACCCTTGATATTTTTCGATTGATAACGGCGCCGGCCACGTCCTTATGTCCACCGGGGAGAGGAAGGAAGTTAATTAGTTAGCTGTTGTTACTAGAAAATCGGAAAATCTCCTGCATTTCCCACAGCTACCTTGGAGGTTGAAGTGTTTTGTTAGTGATGGATGAGGTATTCGACCGTATGGATACCACTGTGGTAAGCGGTTAAGTCGATATATTCAATTCTAGCGATAGATAGAACTGATGATGTTTGCGCCATAATAACGCAGAGAGATAGAGAAAGACAGCTATTAGAAAGAGTGTTACAAATATGTGAAAGGGACGGGCCTGGGATTGCACCCACGACCTTCTGCTTGCGAAGCAGAAGCGATAGCCATTGGACCACCAACCCCGTCAATAATTAGTTAAAGATACTAAAAGATCATAATTTCTCTAAATAATTAAAATTTGTTTCATACAAGAAGACTTTAAAAAGCAAAACCTCGTTTTACGACCTAAGCTCCCCCGTTTCACGCACTGATACAATCTATGCACCCCCAATTTAGTTCGTAAATTGGGGTTACAGTGTATAAGTGCAGCTGATCTGGCGATACTACCCGAGCAGAAGAAAATAACTACTGAATACCAAATTGAGGTATTCCATACCAGATAATTTCCAATACTTACAACCTGAATGAGGTATGAATGAGCCCTGCATAAGAGGTAAAATACCTCAAATAATACCTTCCGCATATTCTGCAAATACCAAGCTGATAACTAGATCAGGTATTGTAATACCTTAATAATACGTGATAGATTTTCATATAAAAGCAATTTTTTCAATAATAGTTCAATACCTCCAGCAGTCCTCAATAGCTATCGAATACCAAAATGAAGTATTTTTTATAGTTTTAAACATGTTTTTCAAATACCATTATAATACCAAAATGAGGTATTGACAACTGAACAATACCTAATTATGGTATGATACCAAAATAAGGTATGCATAAGTGATTGCGAGTTATTCTTTCCTCCTCGGGTAGAGTAGCAACCACGGGTGGCCAATCATCGGCTGTTGATCCAGAAAAAGTTTTCCATTGAAACGATCACGACTTATCCGTAGTCCCAGACCAAACTTTGCCTCTTCTAGATTTTTCTTCTTGAATCGGCAATTCAGGTAAGTTTTCAATATGTGTCCAATCTCTGCATTGTTCGTGAATACTTCACAAGGATCGTCGTGAATTGTCCACAAGGATCGTCACGAAAAGCATCGTGCCGTCTTCTTCGAGAATATAATACAAACAGAGATCCATGGAGCGGATCAGTCCGAAGTCCTCTAGAGCTTCGTCCAGCTGATTGTTCCACACCCTATTCGATTATGGCCTTTTGTAACTTGCATACCTTCGTGGGATCGCCGAAGAAACGGTATCCTCTTCATCCTTGAGTTTTCCTTGCAGAAACGCTGTAATTGCATCAGGCGGCTCGATGTCGAGATCATGTTGTACTACTTTCTAACGCCAGGGGGAAACGAATAGTAAAGTATCGCACTACCAGGAATAGACTTCATTGTAGTCTATGCCGGCTCATTGGAAACATCCTTTTATAACAAGCCTTGCCTTACACCGCTCGATTTCGTTATATCCTCGTCGTTTGGTCTTGAAACCCCATTTATTCTTAATAGCTTTTCGACCGTGTGGTAGATCAGTAAGTATTCAAGTGCCGCTTCCTTCCAACGCTCGAAATAACTCTTACATCGCCTTGGTCCTTGGATGATCTGCACGCTTCAGTGCCTCAGTGTAACTCGTCGGATCTCCTCCGTCGTCAGCTGTTCTCGTAAGTTGCGATACGAGTACAAGATCAGACACCGCGTTGCCAAAGGAACGATCGGAAATGTTGGCCTGATTGAGAACACTTTCGTTGGCTTGATCGGCCGGTACCATCGCTTCTTCTTGGACCCTTGGTGGACTGCCGGCTTGCAAGCTATCGCCGGTTGTTCCAATCCAGGTGAACAATCCGTGAATTTAACTAATTCTTGCTTTTTTAGAAACATCGCTAGTCGTCCTTCATCAACAATGACTACAGCTCTAGTGATGATCACGTTGCCAGCATCTGGGTTGTTTCGAGTACCCGACGAAAATACCTTCGTTAGACTTCACATTCAATTTCCTCCTCTTCTGCTTCAAGTACATGGTACATTGCACGCGGTCCAAATACCTCCAAGTGCTGTAGTTTCGGATTTCGTTTGGGTCATGCTTCTTCTGGTGAATCCATATCAAACGGTCTGAATGGGCTGCTGTTCTGCGTCGTGTTCTGCCCAGAACTTCTTCGGCAATTGAGCGTCCTTCAGCATGCATCTTGGCTTCTACACTAATGATGATGAACTGCACCGGCTACTCCATTTTGTTTTTTTTTTCTGTCTTTATTAACAAGATTTTTAGCCCTGGGCTAGTTTATCTCGGGACCAACGGCTTTAATTCCTTTCTGAAGGAAGACGTCACTGAAACTTTTTTAGTGACTATCAACTGGTGCGGTGAACGTCTCGCTGCACGCTCTTCCGCATTCTTGAATTGACATATTCCGTGCCATTATCCGTCCACAATACCTTGGAGATCCATGTTTCTAATAAGTTTCAGTAATAACTGCTACATGTATGTTATTAGCTGTTACAGGCAGTTCGTCCTCTTTACCATTCAATGAACGAGCATTTGAATTAAAAATAATACATTAAATACTACATGTTCATCGCCATATCCAAGGCTTAGGACTAAGCTATCAAATGCAGCTTAGCGAGTACAAATTGGTTATGATTTCGTCGAGACACAACAAGGTAGACTAGGGTGATGTGCTAGTATCGATCGTATTTAGCATTGATCAGTGAGAACTGCAATTTTCCCAGTATTGCAGTGAATGATGCTGATACAAACCGATGCCAAACAATTCTTTCTCAAAACGGCTTTAGCAGTGTGCAATACCATTTTGATAAATCTTGATCTCTTTTTGGAAATAATGCAAAGAAAATGCATCTTACCGTATTCTCAATCCGTCGTATCGTTTTCAACTCCGTCGCAATCAGTTCCCAGATTCGTCTCACAACTTACGGCTTACTGTGATGTATTGAGTGGTTAAAACACAACATATCAACGCTATAATAAAACGTTTTACTAGAATATATAGATCTACGGGCAACTCCCTCCATTTCTTCAGCATGATGGAATATACTTATTTTCTTTAAAATTAATTGTTCGTCATCAAAATTCAGCCAAAACATATGAACACAATTCCTTTTAACCGTAAAATTATGGCATTTGCTCACAGTACAGCGAAACAACACAATCAAAGGAACCGTATTTTTACGTCGAGCGTCGCGCACACATTGATACGCACAAGTTTTTTTTCTCAGTACGACATATTGAACTTTGTTTACATTCTCAATTATACGCGGCGGTTGAGGAAATTTCGTAAAATTTGGTGATTTATTGAAGTTGTACGGCGTGTGATCGGAATTAAATCCTTCAGTGAAGAAGTACGAAGGTTTTCCATAGTGAAAATAAGTGCCCGGCGAAGTAAGTCACCCACGGCAGCGGGAAGAAGTTTGTGCTGGAAAGTGGTGTGGCTCAGTCGATCGCTAAGCATTTCTCTCAAATCGTGTTCGTCCATGCGATTTCGGTGAAAAAGTGCAAAGTGGATAATTGAACTGAAGTTATTTACCAAAATACAGTAGTTTTATTGCATTTTTGGTGTACAATTGTACGAACCATAACAGGTTTCACAAAATTACACTTGGATAATGAATCTATGTTGCAGGTAAGTTTGAAAATCCGCCGTAGTGGGACTTTTAAAGTTTGATACGACGAATAATAGCGCTTACGACGAAGTAGAACAAAACCCTACAGGTAATAAATTTGAAGCAGCCAGATTTGGCAGACTTGTCCACACTTGGGATTCTGACAAAAATCGAAACAAAAGCCGATTAGGCTCAACTTTTTTGGGGAAATCTTTCTTCAATAGAAGAAGAAATCGATGGAAAAAAGTTATCTGGAGTTTTCGAGAAATTTGTCCAGCCATACGCCACTGTGCGCCGTTGAGTTGTTGTTTTCGATGGAAACGTCAACCGCATTTAGTGCAGTCACATGCAATTCCACTGGAATTTATTATTACCCCTTCGAGAAGAAGGGGTGCGGATCTGAGCAAAGGGGGGGGGGGGTCTGTTGGTGCAGTTTGTGTTTGAGTTCGCGCGGGCTACGGAACTGCGCTGCATTTTGTTGTTTTCGCAGTTATTCACTGAAAACGATGATGGCGGCCGGGGAAACAAACTATCCGACTTACCGACATGTTACAGCTCTATGGCACGATGGCCAACGGCTAAAAGGCTATACATACGGTAAAGACGACAACGAATCATGTTGTTTGTGCATGATCGGGTGCGTTGGAATAATGAGATTGCATTTCCTACCGCTCACGGCTACCGGTGGTGGCTCAAGTTTACGGCGCGGGAATTCCGGGGATGATGATGAAAATAGCGCCAGTGATTCATGGATAGCCGGAGCTTAGGGTTTTATTACAGACTGGAGGCTGGAGCGAAACACAAGTGAAATGTCCGGCTTTCAGCGTGATTCAGTTGTGATGCTCTTGACGAAAACAAAACGTGAGACATGCAAAGGCTTGAACGTTTTTTAGAAGTGGGTTGCATTTTAGAACCTGATGGTCTACGCTTGTATCCTATGCGCCATTCCGGTGTTCATCGTGGTGCTGCTTCCATCTTCGGCTATCTCGCGTTCGTCCGTCACGATGCTTTATTCGGTATTCCGACACATTCCAGCCTTTTCATGGTTCGAGGGATGTATGACCTTCTAGTAGATCTTCCAAGATTTTCGGCACGGTACAGTGGCTCTATTCCCTGATAAGGCGAGCGTGTGAACAATCAATTAAGTTTTCAGACTAAACTGCTGTGAGGTTCTCTAGATTTGTGCTATTGAAAATTTGAGGTTTGGCTTCGATGTATCTTCACCTTAAGGGGTCTATTTTGTAAATCGAGCGGATTCTTGTGACTCGTCTGTAATCACTGTCGAATACTGTCGATCAAAGTAAGCATGCCCATCACTCGTCGACTGCCATAGTAATCTAGTCTCATAGAATGATAACTGTCGAAAACTCGAGTGACAGAGCCGTGCGAACAAATTTTTTGATCGACAGTAACTCCAGTCGAGTTATTTTGATCGACTCGACCTATAAAATGGGGCTCTGTACTGTTTTGATTTTGTAAGCGGTTTTGAAGTTTACTGGCCTTGCTGTTTACTAATTTTGTGAAGGAGTGAAAGAGTGAGACTGATTTCTGTGCATAGCCTCATAGGGCTCTAATAAATAGCAAATAGTGGAAGACCCTTTTCTGCTTTTTATAGCCTACTTAAAATATTAATTGGTTTATTGCCTACTTAAATATCCTACAATATTGCGACTTTTGCAGCCAATTAGACAAATTTCTTATTATCACAGTCCAATCTCGCATTCAATTTCGCAGTGCAAATGTATAGAGGAAAACAATAGCAGTTAAAACAAAAAAAATACCATACAGTGAACCTTCAACATATTGGCTATAATTTTGCTGAACAAACTTGTGTCAAAATATTTACCCATTTTTAGTTATAACAGTTTCAAAATTGATTGTCTTATTCGAACTTTTGCCCCACCGGTGGGGCAAGAGTTCGAATCTAGTGTGGGGCAAAAGTTCGCTGGCTAAAACACAAAATATCGATCCTTTTATGACAGACATAATTTATGCAAGGTCTATCATAAGGAGATTTTTGTTTATTTCTGTACAAAGTGGGCCGAAGGGACTCAGATTTTCATGAAACTTTTTCCACAGGCAGGGCTCATCAATATATGAATAAAAAATTTGAGAAAAATTCAGGATCGCTTATTTTCCCGGAAAACTCAGTTGGAATTTTTTTGTTTCCCTCTGACACTACTTACTTTGAAAAATTATAACTCAAGAACGAAGCATCATAGAAACAAAGTTTTTTTATGAAAATGAAAGCAAAATTTCTCAGAAATGAAAAAAAATTATTAACTGGAAAAAGTTTTCCACAAAATTTTCCACCGTTGAGAAAATTCGTAAAGAAAAGCCGGAAAAACTATGCTCCAACTCGTGAAAAATTTTCAAAAATATATTTTTGAGAAGATAATTTCATAAGCTTTACTCGCTAAAATTTTTGAAATGGTATTTTTTTCGTTTTTGAATTATGGCCAACTTTGTAAAAAATGTGCAAATGTCCCATTTTGAGCCTTTTCTTTGAAAAATCATAACTCAAGAAAGAAGCATCGTAGAAACAAAGTTTTTTATGAAAATGAAAGCAATAAAAAAAAAATTAACTGGAGATAGTTTTCCACAAAATTTTCCACCGTTGAGAAAATTTGTAAAAAAAAGCCGGAAAAACTATATTTCAATCAGTGGAAAATTTTCAAAAATATATTTTTGAGAACAGAATTTTATAAATTTTTTTTTTTTTTTAATTCTTTATTAGAGTGTATTTTAACACACGAGGGCTAGTTCTACACTTATTTTTATAAATTTCAATCACTGAAATTTTTAAGATGTACTACTTTTTAATTCCTGCGTTTGGTCATAGTTTTGTGAAAGATCCGAAGATATTCCAAAATTACTTGGGGGACCGACGCGTAACCATCACCCCCGTTAATTTCTCAAGCTACCGAATTTTGTGTCGTATTCGAATATTCACTCTTCGGAACAATAGGGGGAGATCCCCCAGTACCGGACACTTAAGCCACTAAATTCATAATTCTAAAAATATTTGTTTTATGTGCTCGTGTTACCCATTTATGATAAATAATACCATATTTATAGTGTACACAAATAAATTTGAAAATATAAATATAAATTTTGACATTGCATTTTGATGCTGTATTTTAGTACTAAATTGATCGATCTTGAAAGCTGGCACCCAATACCGGACGCGATCTGGGAATGCCTCGAATTCTGTAAATTTGGACATCATTGGATGTGTTTACCATAGGAATAGTAAATAATTTCCAATTCGATGCATTTGCAATATTTACAAGAATAATTTGAGTTTTTCTTAGTTTGCAATATGTCCATCAAAAACCTTTCATATATGATGAAAAATAGCACATTTTACGGTGTTGTTCTGAATGTTCATTTTTCTTAATTTTATTACATGTTTGATACCACGATCGCCGGAATCCATGAAACATGAATGTATTTTGAGACACTGGTGCAATAATTACAAAGATATCATATAACAAATCAAGCTGTCCGAAACTGGGGGACAGGAGGTGCTTAACCAAAATTGTAATTTGTCCATATTAAGTTCAATTATGTTATTAAATACAATCATACTATCAAATTAGGATTATGTTCGAACATGCTTACGTGATCCAAAGTATTTTGTCATATTCAAAATAATTAATAAATAGGCTCAAAACTAAGGAGATACGTCAATTTTTTCAAGATTTTCAAACTTTTGTACTTTTTTAAAAAGGCATTCATATTTCAAGGATGTGTTGTTCTACGTAAACATTAGTCTCCATAATAGCTTCCTTTTCTACTAATACACCATCTTGATTGGGCCATGATTTCTCAATGTTTCGACTTTGTCCGGTATTGGGTGCTGTCCGGTACTGGGGGATCTCCCCCTATATCTATGTGAGTATATTGAGAAAAAATGAATCAATTTGGAGCAGCCACCTTTGAGTAATGAGCATTTAGGTTTCTGATCCACGCTGGCCAAATCAAGATCTTGAAAACTTCAAAATACTTAAAACCGTTATTTGAATATTTGTTTATTCTTATAACTGAACGAACCACCTTGTTTAAACGACAAGGAAGATTTTCGAAAACCACTACCACTACTGAACCATTTACTCCGTTAAGTCTACCTCTGTCTCTTCCTACGACCATATGCTTCATCCAGGATGGTTATCGAAAGAGGCCAAATCGATACTTTTTTATTATCATTTCCAACCTATTTTGGCACAACTTTCCATTTGAAAACACGTAGTCGATAACAATCCTAAATTCCCAATACCTCAGAGATTTACCCATAAATCCAGTTCGGAGAACCTGCCTCAATAATTTTCCCCGTAATACATCGCAGAATGAACAGATCTTATCCCGCACATCGAAAATTAATGACTGCGTTAACATCAATCAAGCGACGAAGCAATGTTGTGAATTCCAGCCAACCGTCGAACCGGATCAACCTCTATCAACCGGCAGCAATCACCCTCAGCGAACCCCGAAGGGAGTTTTGCTGATGAATAAATAGTAATTAATTAAACGGACAGGTTGTTCCGATGGGGCACTGGAAGTGGAAGGAAGGGACGGGAAGGGCATGGCCACCACAGAACAATAAAAAAAAAACTACAAGCAATAACGATTTTATGAATGCCCATCATCAAAGTCGCTTCCGACTTGGCTCGGCCGCGAAATTGTTTGCGCTTGTCGCCCCGGTCCACAATGGGACCATTTCGGGAAAAAGATGATCAAAACCTCCTACGAGGTCTAAAATTGTCTTCAAGAGTACCTGTGCTTTAGAGAATATTTTCAAAATGTTCGACTACTTATTCGTCACAAAAAATTTTGTGGACAATTCTCATAGTACCAGAGCAAAAATTGCGACAATCAAAAGTTCGTTTAGAGGGTTGGTATCTCCAGCATAGTAGTAGACTATTCAATTTTAAGCAACTTTGCTGAAGATACTAGTATGATTTTCAAGTAGATTTTGTTTTAACTTAGTAACCTAATCTCAGCTGTTTTTTTTTGCGTTTTTCTTCGCTTAAATCATAAAATATTAGCGCAGTAAAGCGCAGTAAGGTGTGGCCCACTTAGAATCTTTGGTTCTTACAACGACTCTAGTGGTCCAATTTAGAAGCTGAACCGTCCATGTGTGCTCTATAACAATAATATTATCACATGACGTTTTACGCAGCTTAATTCGAACGCACTTCTGAGAAATTCAACATGGAAGAAAAGTGAAGGGGAATAATTGCATATTATTTATTTATTAACATACTATTTCCCTCAACTAATCTTTCTTTACTTCCAGATAATAATTTGAAATTCTCCTATGTTTCCTTCAAAACCCCTTGTAAACATCAGTGCAAGATTGTTAAGAATTGTCATCGGAAATGAACCAATAATAATTTCAACAAAATCGTTTGGAAATTTCGTCCGAAACTCAAGAACTGCATGATTTTTAGAATTTTTCCCCAAGATATCGTTTATTGAATGTTTTATCAATTCCTTCGAGAAGTCATCAGATACCTCCAGGAAGAACTTTTGTTCGGACACAGATTTTCTAGACCGGTTCCAATAGGGGCTCCTGAACACCTCCAGCAACTCGTTCAGGAATTTTGCCAGGAGTTCCTCCAAGGATTATTCCAGGGATTTTTGCAAGAATATGTATTTCTACAGGGATTTCTATAGAGATTTTGCCAGAAGTTCCAGCTGGAATGCCTTGAGTGATTTCACCATAGATTCAAATAGATTTACCATCCAATAAAATCTTTATCAAACCAAAGGATTATTCAGGAAAATTTTACAGGAATTATTACTCCTTCAGAGATTCTTCCAAAGATTCTTCAAGCGATTTCGTCTTATACTTCTCCAAAAATTTATAGAGATACACATAAGAATTCTTCTAGGAAAATCACTATAGGGATTAATGCTGAGATGTTCTCGAGGCTTTCTCCAGGTTACACTACGACAATTTCTAAATGGATTACTTTAAATATTTCTTCATTGATTTTTTCATAAATTCCTCACGTAGTCCTTTCGATATTTTTCTTCGTATTATTTCTGATATTTTCTTCAGAGATCGCTCGAGGAATTCTTCCGGAGATTCCACAAAATATTTATCTGAGGATTCTTCAAGAAATAACTTCATAAATTCTTATAGAGATTCCTCAAAAGTTTCCTTCAGGAATTCTTCATGGAAATTTACTACATGAATTATTCTTATGAAATTGAAATATTTCCAGAGATTCGTTCTGTGTCTCCAAAACATCCTCCGGTGATTCCTCTGAGAATTCCTCTGTAAATTCTTACAGAGATTCACCCATGAATTCCTCCAAGGATTTCATCAAGTAGAATGAGTAGTCCTCCAGGTTTCAACCCAGTTTTTTTTTTTTTGAGAGATTCTTCCTGGAACACCTTTTCTGAAGAAGGGTTTAGAGAAATCTCTGGATAAGTTCCTGGAGGGATTAGGCATTAAAGATTTTCTGAAGCCTCGGAGGAATTCATGAAAAACAAACTGGAGAAATCTCTGCGGGGATCTTTTTAGAGATTTTGCAAGAGTAATCTCTGGAGGAGTCTGGAGAAACTCATGTAGGAAGAATTTTCTAAGTTAATTACTGAAAGACTCCTGGACGCATCCCTGGAGAATCCTTGGAGGTATCACTTGGGAAGCATCACTGTAGAGATTTTGCTGGTGGAATTCCTGTATAGGGTAGGTGTACCAGTTATGAACATAAAGATTCCCTATTTCGCCACACGTCATTAATGTCTTCAAATTTTGATTTATTTTTGTGTGTTGTAATAGCTCGATTTAAAATATATCTTGATGTTAAAAGATTAAAAAAGATTTGAAATGTGAAAATTCTCAAAATTTCACATATGGCCAAATAGGGAACCACTGTGACCATAACTGGTACACTTTCCCTAAATCCCGGGAAAACTCCATGTAGAGATTTGTCTGTAGAAATCCCTGGAATTATCCTTAGAGGAAACCATTTTTTTTTGTAGAATATTACGTGATTTTCCAAAAGGATTTGATGTAGAGATTCTACTGGAGGAATTTTTGTTTGCATTTTTATAATGGAGAAATTGTTAGGATAATTTCTGATGAAATCCCTGGGAGAATCTCTGGAAGAATTCCAAGACGAACTCCTCTAATTCAGGAGTACACCTGAAACAAATCCTTGGAGAAATTCCTGGAAGAATACCAGTTATAATTTTACTGGAGTAAGGAATTACTGGAGACATTCCTGCAGGAACTCCTTGCGAAATCTTTAAATAAAGGAATTCCCGTTTAAATATCCCTGCAAAAAACGCTTGAATTGTCCTTGGTGAAATTCTTGGGAAAACTGCTGGAGGTAATCCTGGAGCCCTAACAGAAATGGTCTAGAATGTCTCATGGCGAAATCTCCGGCAAAAAACCTGGTAGAATAGTTGGAGAAATCCCTATAGAGATTACGGGATAGATTATCTTGGAGGGTTTCTGATAAATTCCCTGGAAGAATCCCCGATTGAATTCCTGGTGACATCTCTGGAAGAGCCTATGGAGATATTTCGGGAGGAATTTTGACGGAATCCCTGGAGGTTTTCCTGAAGAAACACCTAGACCACCATATGAATTGGTCATTTGATTGCTGTGAAAATGTATACCTAATACGTCAGCGATAAAATGTCGTTTTACTCATAATTTAGCATTATTACTTGTAGAATGATACCGATTCCATGATGGAACTGTATGATGGTCTGAAAATGTATACACCATACCCTACTGGAACCGAATTGTTGTACGCATGTATGGTATAAATTACTGAATGTGATATGTACCATTTCCTTGTGAAACAGGTTCCAGATGTCCTTGCGCCATTGTGCTCAGAATGGTCATACCCACAAAAACTGTCCAGAGTGCTATTCTAGGGATCCATATCTTTCATATAAGGAACGAACGAATATCGTTTCAAAAATGCTTTATTGAGAGCGTTTCCA
This sequence comes from Aedes aegypti, assembly GCF_002204515.2. Taxonomy (NCBI): domain Eukaryota; kingdom Metazoa; phylum Arthropoda; class Insecta; order Diptera; family Culicidae; genus Aedes; species Aedes aegypti. The sequence continues at coordinate 373,649,202 of NC_035109.1, forward strand.
AGGCATGGGTCATTTTTTACCCTTAATTCATAATGTGTATTTTTTTTCTTAATGGAAGGAATAATTCCTGCAGGGTTTTTTTCAGGAACACTTTCAGATCCATTCCAATGGCTCTCCAGAAATTTATTTAGGACTTTCAAAAAACAAACCTCCTGGGATTTCATTTTCAGCTAGTTGACTTGACTAACGTTGTATTGCCACCCACTACGTCGTTTTATCTATATAAATAAAAATGGAATGGTGTTTGTATGTCACGAAATGGCTTACGAACGGGTAAACGGATTTTAATGATTCTTTCTCAGTTTTGTTCGTCAGGGGTTCCGACGTGTTTGTGTGTATAAAAATCCCAGGATATTCACCGGGAAAGTTGAAAAAACGAGCACGAACGAAACTGTCATTTTGTATGGGACGATCAAAAGCGTTTTTTCAACAGCCTACTTGATGGCAAGACGAAGTTTGCCGGGACCACTAGTTATTCATAGTTTTCTCCAAATCTCTATAGTATCTATTTCTCTACAAATTCTTCACACAAATTTTCAAGAAATTTCTCCAAAAAATATTTCTAAGGATTTTCTTGGGAAGAACTTTTAATCACAACCATATTTTCTACACCAGTTCCGAAAAATCTATATTTTATTGCTCCAGAGATTTCTATAGAGACTGATTCCAGAGACTTCACCGGTAATTCTTCCAGACTTTTCCAGGTAGGTTTCCAGGTAACTTCGGTAATTTCTAACCAATTTTGAAACTTTCAGCACCATTATCTCAAAAACTAAATTTATGAAAACTTTGTAGAATATCAAATTTGTGTATAATCAAAAATAGTTTCAATAAAAAGTAGTTTACTCCAAATGTTTCCTCATTTTACTAAAATAATATCTTTGTTTGACCATAACTTCATGAATACTCAACCGATTCCAAATATTTTTGCATGGTTTAGAAGCTTACTTCATGAATTTCATAATTTTTATTCGACACATTTCACTAAAAAAATGATTTGACCAAGTTATTCAACAAAAACTGCACAAAACCATGATTTCTTAACGAAAAACGTCATTTTTTAAATTTTTGTCAGTTAAACAATATTTTTAAAGCTGAAACTGGTTTCCTCATTTGATAAAACTTTAAAAAGGACTTGTCAACAATTTTTAAATAATTTTAAAACAATAATATTTTTGCTCATGTTAAAAATATATATGCGCTATTCAACTCGTAATTTAAACAAAATGTTTTATAAACACAAGTTTTATAGGAAAAATGTAATTTTTGGCGAAAAAACATAAATAATACAAAGAAACTCTTTAAAAAATCATGTTTTTGGGTAGTTTTTGTTACAAAACTAAGCCAAAACCATTTTTTTTTTTTGAAACATATGTTGTATGAACAGTATGGAAACAACTATTTTTTTGTTTCAAAAACATGTACAGTCGAAGCTCGTTTTAACGATCACTTTAATAGCGACAAAAGCTCTCTATAGCGACATTTTTCGGTTCCTTGAAAAAGATTTTAATGTTATCACTATTCTCTATAACGACATTTCTCTATTACGACGCTCCCTTGCCATGTCGTTATAACAAACTTCGACTGTATAAATATTTGAAATAGGTTGATTATTTATGAAGTTATGGACAAACAAATATGAATGTAAAATAAAGCAAAATTTCGAGAAAACTACTTTTATTTCGATTTAAGACAAATTTAATGTTCTACATAAATTTAATTTTGAAAATAATGATGTTAAAAGTTTTGAAATTGGTGAGAAATAACCGAAGTTATGGTGACTTCACTGAAGGCAATATTTTATAACTTGAAAATTCACCTTCAAGACGCATGCGCCATCCCTACATTGTTAATAGGATAAGAGCTAGAATTTAAGTAAAGTACATAATATTAAGTTTTCAGTCTGTGTGACCTGTAGTCAAAGACGGTGAATAAACAAATATATAAATCTTAATATTTTTGGCTTAAACTTTACGGTTTCTCTTCTAATATGATTTGAATTCATAAGAGCACACAAATTTTTGGTTTTGAGAACTTTTGGAAAATAAGCCGCACCCTAGTGTCTATGCGCAAAAAATCGCTAAAAGGTAACGCGAAATTGAAAATTCTACAGGCTATTTTTACATTTTTTTTACGTTCATATTATTCTCAGTGTATGAGAAAATCAGAATAGGCCCTTTGCAAATCAATGCGCTTATGACTTGATACAAAAACATCATCCTCTGATTGCCTGTAGAACAACAGGAGTGTTGCCAAAACAGTTTACCTAATGAAAAACGTATATTTTATATGTCTCTCAGTATATTGAAGTTTATGCGCTACAATCTTTACATAAGGAAAGTATTGAAAGGCTCAATTATTACCAATGCATGCTTTGATGCCTAATTCCAATGAATTAATTAGATGTGTTCGAATTTTTCAATGAATTTAAAGTTTGAATAAAAAGTACACCGCAATTGAATATGGTTTTCTGGCAACCTATTCCCGTAATAAAAAGTGATTGCCGAGGAAAGCAAAGTGCATTAATTTTTATTTGTGATTTGAAGCATAAAAATTCAGTATTTTCGAGTGCTTTATAGACAAATCAAAAGTTTATTAGTGCATGAGTGATCGGTGCGTAGCTTTTGTGACAAATTGGTATTGGAGCGGAGAATCGGACCTTTCAAAGTGGTGAGTTTTTCTTAAGCTGTTCTTGTGTTGTTTTATTCGGCAGCTCACGAATGACGATAATTTCGTAAGCATTTATTTCATTCAATGATAAAACCCATGTTATACCTTATTTTTGTGAAAGATGAGGTTTACATGGAAGATTATAGTTCAAGGAATATATTGAGTACATTGAAGGTAACTCTTGTTCCGCAGATAAATTTTAACCAGGACGATAAGTTAGTGCTGCCGAAAATACCCTCAGGGTACCGAAGCCATCATTTACCCTAGTATAGTTCCTAATTCGGGATTTCAGTTGTTCATCCGTACACGGGTAGAAATCAGAAGCCCAAAATCATGATTCTGCACCCTGAGATCATGATTTCATAGTGTTTTCATTTTATGAAAATACACCATAATTTGGACTGATGATATCATGAGTCAGAATGCCGTAACGCAACACAAGCGATATGTTCTTGTAGCTGATTGTTCGAAATCATGCATCGAATGCTCGGAAATTCATGACTCGCTCATCCATCGATGATCTATTTGTAGTTCTCTCAGTCAACCCAATAAAATAATAACAAAAATAAAACAAATTTTGTCAGAGCCTCATACCTTACAACACTATTAATTTGCCTTAGTGAATTATGGATGACTTGAAGCAAAGCGCACCGCATAGTGTTGTCACTCTGAATATTACGCTTATGAAGAATCATGATTATGACTCCAGGAACCATGATTTGTCTTCCTGATATCTTAACGAAGCCAATTTATGAATTTCATGGCTTGTAAATCATGATTTAGGAATCAGATTTTTATCCGTGTAGTTTGTATAAAAAATTTCAATAAACGTAAGCATGAACCGAGCTCATCAGTTGGTAATCTATTCTCGACTGAACAGTCACAACTTTGACATAAATCTGGCTCCGAAGTTGTGCTAAAACGATTACGGATGGCCTTCACAATACACTTCTGAACACATTCTCTGAAGATACCGATGCTTTGAAAGGCCATCGTCGACCCCTTAAATGTTTTGATGCTCTTTTTTCTGAAATGATCCCATTGTGCGGTCGTTGGGACTTTTACTCTCCGCTATTTGCTTTGATAGCTGCCTACAAATTGGCATGCGGGTTACATACATTGTACGTACAACTGCGACTACGACTACCCCGCCACCTAAGTCAATTATTCGCCGCGCGGGCTTTCGATGACGCCTTTCTGATATTCTGAACGATAACTACCCCAACAAACAGCAGTAGCAGCAGCAGCACCAATAGTAGCTAGCGGGAAAAGGTGATTCTGGTGAAACCAGGTGGAACCCCACGATGGCGCCACGCTTCGTAGATCGATACAGGATGTGTATATCAATAGAATTCTTCGAAATCACACACATGTACTCGGGTTCTGTACCGGACTGTTGGGAGAAAAACATCCGGGAGACACCCTTCACTCTGAGAATAGCGCCGATTTGTGTGATTGTACAGGTCAGATTGGAATGGAACTACCAGATAGATGTTATCAGTTATAGAACTTGATGATACAAATGAGTGGAAAATTTGTGTTTTTTGGATACATTGTTTGTTGGGTCATTTATGGCGAAAGATTGTTAGTCCGCAAGGAAGTATCCAAGTTATAGCGATTGGCCTGCAATTGGCTCGAATTTTTTTTACCATATTGCCTATCGACACCAACATGTGATTAACACACATAACATTTGTGCCGTGTTATACAATGAATCCAGACAAGTCTTTAAACGAACTGCCAGATCGAGCTCTTGTAGCTTAACTTCCGGAAGGGCCTATCAATTAAGGCATGTTTTATGGATACATCGATGATCTCTTGGGTCGAAAAATATTAGTTGTATACTCAGACAATCAGATTGTACTTGTAACAAAACCATTTTTTTTGCGTATCGCATGACATATGTGCAAAGATTTCGTATAAGACGTCGTCAAAAGACCATACGCGTATAAAAGTAGAGGCGATATATTTGCATATTATGTGATGAAAAATGGTATGTATACAATGATACTATATAAATTTGATTGCGAATTAATCAGTGTACTTATGAGACTTCATTTATGCAGAGCAACAAATAAAATGTAAACAAAATTCTGACGCTAGATCTGAAATTAAATTAAACTAAATCAATTAAATTGAAATAAATGCAGTCAGTTAGGTGAGACTTCCCCCTGACCCCTCCCCATTTTCTAGGTAACGGAAAAAGCGTGGACACGAGGGGTGCAAAATGGCCTCAAACGGTATCTCAACATTTAAATAAGCTAGAAGGTTGGTGTCTTCGACAAAGCTGTTTGAGCTGATTAAAAATTCATCCGCTAGGTTGCACTGGTGGCAAATTTTATTCAATCATCTGTATCTCAAGAACGTTATCAGCTAGAAAGTTGATGTCTTCGGCAAAGCTGTACAGCAGATCAAAGGCTGCTTTTTTTTTTATAGAATTTTTACACTTCTAGCAAAGCTAGAAACCCGGCCAATCCGGCTATCTGGGGAGCACATGGGGTTTAGGCCCTGTGGTTCTCACTTCTCACTATTACGGGGAAAACAACTCTGTACCACGCCACTTTTCTTTGGCTTGGGCTACAAGTCCGATGTGCTACTGGAACTACCTGATGGTATTACTTCAGGAAGCAGAGGGCTTGTTGATGCCTCTACGCCTTTTCGTCACCTCTTGCTCTATTCGATCTGGCTGCAGTTTGTCGTTTCAACGGTGAGTGACGATTTTGGGGCCGACCACATGCCTGGGACATGTGAGAATTTTTCAATGGATGATGCTGTGTTTTGTTGGTTCGCTTGACCGGTTGGATGCCGATGTTGACAAGGTTACGATTCCGGTTGAGGGGTGACTTCCGGTTCGCAAGCGCCCCGACGACCCAAAGCCGGCGGTTCGTCGTGATCGATACTACTCGTCTTAGTTCCCGACGGTGAAGCTAGCATACTCCGATGGAGAGTACCTCGACGGAGGAATATCTCCCGAAACCGGTAACGTTACGCGTTGTTAATACTCCGTTGTTGGCCGGTAGAGTGCCGAAGTCGGCTCAGAGATTCCAGGTTCACTGGCGCTCCGACGACTCAATCCGGTGATACGCTCACACTACTCAGAATTGACCCAGACGGTGGATCTATCCTACTCCGACGAAGATTTCCCCGGCGGCAGATGATCTTCCAAACCGATGCTATCCGGGCAGATGCCGAGGTCGGTCCAGCGATTCCGGCGGAGGATCTAGCCTACTCCGACTCGATGGTGGTCGGCCAAGTGTCAGTGTCTGTTCTTCAATTCCGGTTGGAGGGTGACTTCCGATTCACAGGCGCCTCGACAACTTATTACCCATACTACGTTACGCTCGTTATACTCGGTTTAGTCCCCGACGGAGGATCTAGCCTACTCCGATCGCGCTCGATAGTCTCCTCTCATCAACAGGCTGACTTATCGAGTGCCAAGGTTAGTCCGACAATTCCGGTAGGAGCTTGGCTTCCGGTTCATCAGCGCCTCGACGTCCCGACGTCAAGTGCTGCTCTCTGCGTCTCGATTCGTTGCTCTTCTCGCCAGTTGCGTTGTAGGCCAGACATTATTTGCACCACCATGTTGGTCACCAAAAGTAGTCGCCACCGTGTTTCGTTCTATGTTGAACCTCGGGCAGTCGAAGCCAATATGTTCTGGCGTTTCTTCAATCTCCATACACTCAGGACAGAATAGTGAAGACGCATGGCCGAATCGATGCAGATACTGCTTGAAGCAGCCGTGACCAGACAAGAACTGTTTAAGGTTGAATTTTAATTCTCCGTGCTGGGAGCAATCGATGTCTTCGGACAGAATGATGCAGATCGGGATCATCCCAGCGATTACGCATGCAGCCTCCGACGATATAGTCCTATACGCGCTCACCACTCGCATGGTGATGAGTCGAAACGTGCTGTTTAACTTATCCCGATTCCGCTTGGTCTGTAGCGCCGCGCCCCAGACTGGCGCACCGTATCTTAGTAGCGATGTTGATACGACAGCCAGAAGACGCTTCTTACTGCTTCTAGGACCACCTATGTTGGGCATAAGGCTTGTGAGCGCATTTTTCGCCTTCGGCGCCTTCTCGCATGCCTTATCGACGTGACTGTTGAAGTTCAGCCGATCGTCTAACACTACGCCCAGGTGTTTCAGCTTTCGCTGTGATGCCATGGCATGCTCCCCGACAGTGATCTCACCGTGCTTTGCAGTTGCTAACTAGTAGCACCTCCGTTTTGTGGTGGGCTATCTTCAGCTCGACTCCGTCCATCCAATCTTCGACTAGACCAATTGCTTCCGTTGCCAGCATTTCAACTTCCTCCTGCGTCTCGCTTATTACCGTCAGGACGACGTTATCGGCGAAGCCGACAATCTCGACCCCCTTGGGTAGCTCGAGCAATAGGACCCCGTCGTACATCGCATTCCACAACGTTTGTCCCATTATGGAACCTTGTTGGACTCCAGCCGTTATTCTTAACTCCTTCGGGACGGCATCGGTTTCATACCTCAGTACACGGTTTTGGAAGTAGCTCTTCAAAATCTGGCACAAGTAGTCGGAAACCCGCATTCTGTGCAGCGCAGTGGCAATGGCCTCCCAGCTGGTGCTGTTGAACGCGTTATTCACATCTATCGGGACCACGGCGCAGTAACGATCTCCTCTACGCTTTTGTTTCAATGCTTTCTCGGCCCTCTCGAGTACTGCCCGAATTGCGTCCACCGTCGACCTTCCTTTCCGGAATCCAAACTGCCTTTCTGATAGCCCGTTCTCGCTCTCTGTGCATTTCATCACCCTGCAGAGGAACGGATGATACTGGATTCCCGGGTGGTTTTCCTGGCTGCGGCAACAGTACCAGTTTCTGAATTGTCCATATTTCTGGAAATTGACCTTCGTCCAGGCATTTCTGCAAAACCTTCCTTACCATATCTGGATACGCAAGGACCACTGCTTTGAGTGCATCGTTGGGGATTCCATCCGAACCCGAGGCTTCGTTCAGCTTCAGCGTTTTCACAGCTGCTATAAGCTCCTTGTTGGAGATCTGACGAGCTTCGGCAATTCCAACCTCTTCATTGCCATATGGTGTGGCCGGCCACATTGTAGGATCATGCTTTGGGAATAGACTCTCGACGATGACTCTCAGTTTGTCCGCACTTGTTTCGGCCGGCGTCGACGGGCCCTTGATTTTCGCCATTATTACTCGGTAGGCATGCCCCCAAGGATTAGCATCAGCTGCTCGGCACAGCTCTTTGAAGCAGTTGGACTTGCTCAGGTTAACCTCTCGTTTGAAAAAAAAAAATTCTTCGCTCTTCATGGTAAACTTGTCACGCTCAGAAATGAGTGCCGAGTACACAAAATCAGCCTCTCTTCATGCAGCACAGATTCTGTGCAAAGGGGGCTGTACACAGTTTTGTGCAAACGGTGGTAAACAAACCGAATGAGTGAAAAGCGCACAGAGGAGGAACGCTTGGATTGCGGAATTCGCTTTCATTTTTGTTTTGCTTCTGAAAACATTAGAAAGAACATTCAAATTTTCAAGTTTTCAGAGATTTTTTCATTCGAATAGCCGAAGCGGAAGCAAATGGGGAAAAAACTTCCATATTTGCGACCATCTTCCGGCTTTTCGCCTGAAAAAATCACAGAAAACTCCCCATCTTACCAACGGCCAACTGTTTGCTGCCGCGCGGGAGAGATTGACAGATCCATTTCCATCGATCCCCGCACAGCCGAAGGCCAACACATCGGCTACACACAGCATGAGTGCGACTTACACAGAATTTTCACTCAGCCAGAGAGTCCTGCATTGTTTGCCTCATTCTGTGTAGTTTTAACACATGCGCTGCATTGAGTAGGCTTAGCGTGAGAGTAAAAGAGTAGGAGAGAGTGAAAGAAGATGTAAATATAGATAAGTTAAAAATAGATCGGTATCGGTAAAGAAGCTACAGATCAACTGATTCCGGCACAGTAGTGGCCACGAGCACAGAGTGCCTCAAAAAAAAAAAGAAAAAAAAATTAAGTGTGTATTTTAAAAATCTGAAAAAATATATTTATCAGCGATTATATGACAATTGACCAGACTATCGCAAATTCAAATTGATTTTTTTTAATTTAGCATGTAAAATTTGTATTGGAGCTAAAAATCCTCTTCCAGACGTGGTCGATTTGAAAATGGTCAAAAAACAAAATCCTTATATTTACGTAAGAATATGAATAAAACAAAATACAGAGTTGCCTATCCAAGAGAATAGGGATTAACCTTTCGTAAATCTGAGGAGTATTATTTTCATTACTATTTAAAATACTTCAAGAGTTATAACTTCAAGATGTTGTCTTATGTGGAGAGAACAATACGAGATTTTTCGAATTTAGCCATTTTTTTCAAGTGTTCTCTACCAAAGCCAAAGAAAATTTCAAATAAAAATTTATGTAAAACATCCTTATTACAATGTATTTGAACTCACCATGGCGAAAGATTTTGATAAAAACATATTTTACTAGTTATTTTTCAACAAAAACAAAATGTAGGGCCTGTGCTGGCCAGATAAGAATTGATTTTCTAAAATCAAAATGTTCAATGTAAACGATTATTGAATCAAACAAATTTATCACAGATGCTGGTTAAAATAGTCTATAGAAAAATACAAAAATATAAAAATATTTGATTGTTTGAAAAATTACCATGATTTTCATTACCAAAGTCGTGCCCATACTTTCTGGGACACCCTATATGAGACCATATCACAAAAATCAAAACTAACTACCAGCCAAATTTTCATCCAATTTGGAGAAGATTAGGAGGTGCCTCTAGTCGAATTTGTGTTTTTTGGCTATTATTTACATTCAAAAAATTCGAACGAGAATTTGGAAAAACGAAAATCAAAATAAATACCACCAGTTGGACGTATTATTAGTACCTTACAACTTTTGAGAACAGTGTATGCCAATTGGAGACGGGTTTGACCTAATAAAATTGATTTCTGTTCATTGAAGTAAATACCTTTAAAACATACATTCCTCTACAGTTTTTGTTCTACGAGATTCCCCATGCCCAATCATAAAAATTCAACCGTAGTATCATTCCTTTGCCTGTTCTGAATATTATTGTAGAACATCATTTTCGTATCCGAATTACAGATAAATTGTAAAAATTGACAGAAATACGACCTTCCTCATTTCCCGGCATTTAGAGCGGCTGCCGAATGGCGCAATTGCTGACATGTTACAAAATTGAACATAGTAGCTTTGTAGGGTCCCAGATAGCCGTAGCGGTAAACGCGCAGCTATTCAGCAAGACCAAGCTGAGGGTCGTGGGTTCGAATCCCACCGGTCGAGGATCTTTTCGAGTTGGAAATTTTCTCGACTTCCCAGGGCATAGAGTATCTTCGTACCTGCCACACGATATACGCATGCAAAAATGGTCATTGGCATAGTAAGCTCTCAGTTAATAACTGTGGAAGTGCTCATAAGAACACTAAGCTGAGAAACAGGCTTTGTCCCAATAGGGACGTAACGCCAGAAAGAAGAAGAAGAAGCTTTGCTTTCTAATGATGGATGATGATTGAACACGCTCGTTCAAATCTACTCAAAAGAGAGTAACTTTGACTCACTTTTGAAGTTTCAAGTTAGCTGTCAAAAGTGAGTAACTTTATTTTATCAAAGTGAGTAACTTTTTACCCAACCATGAAAGAAAACGACATTACTCACTTTTGAGTAAACACAAACATATTTGACTCACTTTGTAAACATCAAAGACTTGTGAAAATTTCGCGCGCTCGAGCTGACAAATCCTCCGTTGTGGTAAAATTTCTTCTGTCGGTGATGTCGGACTGTTTTCAAAAACAATCGAAACAAAAGCCTAGCCGACAGAGCAATAGGCCAGGGGAAGTGGTTCACCTAGAGTGAATTTATGTCAGAGAAAAAGTAGATTTTGTATGAGAATTGACAGAAAAATGAATGACAAGTTCATCCACTTCTCCTGGCCTATGACAGTTAGTTTTCTTGAAACTTCGCTTCGGAAGTCCAACCGGCGAATTCCAAATTAGTGCTGCGAAGTCAATAATCCTGATATCAAGTGAAGCAAGGTCGGAGTGAAAATGACCAAGTCCTGGTTTTGATCGAACAACCGCAAGAAAAATATATAAACAGTAAGTTTTACCGCCGTACTTTTTATTAGACTAATTATCAATTCTTTACAGTTTAACTGGGAAGGCTACTGGCTCGGTCAAACTACATCCTCCATGACTGTCATCAATCCCCCATCAATGATTTATAGCATCCGGGGATCCATTCCTGAGCAGCGAAAAATTCAACACAAATATCATATTTTTACTTGTTATCATGTATTATTAATATAGTTATGTAAGAGATCATGAATAAATGTTATGCTCTTTGTATATTTCTTCTGATTTTATGAAAAACATAATACATTTTCTTCCAAAAATATTATTTCCTGAAGTGAGTGACATCTACTCACTTTCGCAAATTTCAGATTAAACGAAGTGAGTAAGTGTTACTCCCATATTGACATTTGACAATGTTACTCTAAAGTGAGTAACGATGGTGTTACTCACTTTTGAGCAGTTCCACTTTGTTCCGAAGTGAGTCGAAATCTACTCACTTTTGAGTAGATCTGAACGAGCGTGTAAGCAAACAGCTAGCAAATGTCATCAATGGAGTCGTGGTTCAAACCAAAGACAAGACGTGACAGGTCAAAGTACAAAAACGAAACCAATTGCCTATCAAAAAAGACCACTTCTCATTGGTTGTTTTGGCAAAAGCCTACTTTAACATCGTTGAGTTGGATTGCAACAGGGCACTTTGTTACTAGCCCGGCCGTGTTGCTAGTTCATGGATTAAAGTTTGCATCAAAAGTTTGGGAATTTTTCATGGAATCATTTTGTTTTAAATCTAGTTATATTCGATATCAAGTTCAAAGCATGTGGTCATACAATACTAAAACATATAAAAATACCTAATTTAGACCAATATAATGGATTTTGTGTCAATTTTCTCTAAAAATATCTCCAGTTTTGAATTTTAACCTGAGTTTTAAAAAATATAACATCCTCTATTGCAGTAAATGAATGAAACGTGCAAGAAACAATCCAATTACGCACAATGATATTTGAATTTGTTCACAAGATTTGCTCAAAAAGGATATTGGTAGCACTGACAATTGTATCGTCAAGGTTATCGGCTGAAAAACAACGGGGCAGTCTTAGTTGAGCTGTCACGTCCTGTCCTAGGAGCAAACAACATTTGCATTTGATGCTAAGCAGTTACATATGTGATATAGCCATGATGTTTAGCTTCTCGACTTCCGATCTTGAGGATCGGAGTTCAATTATGGTTCTTTTTTTCATGCGAAACCAGTGGTTGGTTGTTTGGTTTAACGAGGCTTATATGCGAAACCAGTGTTTTTATATGCACCATAGAAAAAGAGATAAAGGGGCAAATCACTACTTGAGCATTTCTCTTCATTCACTTAGGGGCGGGAGATTTTTGTGAGTCCTATTAATTAAGATTTTGTCACAAGTTGCACTTTCGAACAAAGACACATGATGACATTTTTTGGCCTCAGTTTGTTTAGTCCATGCCAAAAAACAACACTCAAATTATACTCCTGTAATCGAACTCCGATCCTCAAGATCGGAAGTCGAGAAGCTAAACATCATGGCTATATAACATATGTAACTGTAACGTTTTTCCAAATTCTCTATAGATTTTTTTGAATGTAAAAAATAGCAAAAACACACATTCGATTTGAGGCACCTCCTAATCTACTCCAAATTGGATGAAAATTTGGCTGGTAGTTTATTGTAGTGTTGTCAGCTCCCCTAGATATTTTACAATTTTTAACTTATATATTTGATGAATTTCTTCTTCGATTGTATTTCTTTGACGTCGTCGAATCTATGACAGGATAAATTTCCCAGTTATTCAATGATTAGTCAAAGATGTTCCAAAAAGCCATTACTTGGTTCACCATCCAAAATATCGCACAGTTGTTGTTTAGTGCAATTCTCCGAAAATATTTACTACTTTTGAAGATACGCCCAAAACAGCGCTGCTCGTGGAATTTAAACACCATAAACACAACGCATGTCGAAGTCGACTTTTGCTCTGCGGCGGAGAAGGCGGCTGTTTTTTCCAACTGGCTTGTTTACCAACAAGGGCTCTGTTCGTCATGAATCGAACGAAAATATTGCAACTGCTTCTCTGAAGATTGTGTTTCACCGGAGTAGAATGAAAACAACAATGCACTCATTTTATAACCCGTTCAAAACAATAATAAAAAATTTATAAACCGTTCGGCGAAACTTTCCCGCCATGGACGCCACCTTGCGCATTCCTTAAGCCGAGCAGGTGAGCGAACAAAAATGGTTAAGGTTTATAAGATAAATCGAAGCAAAATCCACAAATTTCTAAGGGCACATATCTGGAAAAACAAACATCCGTTTGAGTTGAAAATTTGACTGATTGGCCCACACAAACAAGTTATCAATCGATCAAGTTTTCAGCTTAAATGGATGTTCGGTTCTTTGGGTTTGTGATCTTTAAAATTTGCGCCTTGGCTTCAATTCATCTCCACCTTAAAAAAGTAACACACATTCCCGCAAAGCAAGCTGTTTGTCCTCGCGTATCCACCTGAGCCTACTAGGAGCAAGTCGATGTTATAGGTCGGTCGATGCCTAGCACGCCATGGAGGAGGAAAAGCCGTGCTGGTGCATTCCTCGTGGCTGGTGACTGCGATCAAAACACACGGAAAGTCAGAGAAAAAGAAAAAAAATATATATGACGCAAGGTGAAATGTGGCACGTGTCGTACTGCGTCTTGCTTGGACTAGTTGCTTGTGCAGCAAAGTGCATCCATCCACCTGGGAGGAAAGTCAGGAGAACAGCAATGGGAGCTTCGCATTTCAATGCTTTTTGTTGCTATAATGCAATTCTATCTGGCCGGATTTCTGACATTCGAAGCCGGTTGACACAGCTGCAATCTTTAGCTGTGATAGAGTTGCTATGCTCAATTTGGGAATATACAATATTGGACAATAAATTTGCAACATTTTCAAAATGATCGAGTTTTGATGAACCGATTGGAATGAAAATTTAACCGATTTTCAGACATAACTTGAATCTCAACATATAGAGTAAGGTGGGGCAAAAGTTCGACCTTAGTGGTATAATCAAAGTTTCCAGGAAAACAATAGCAGTTAAATCAAAACAAATAGCATACAGTGAACCTTCAACATATTGGCTATAATTAAGCTGAACAAACTTGTGTCAAAATATTTACCCATTTTTAGTTATAACAGTTTCAAAATTGATTGTCTTATTCGAACTTTTGCCCCACCGGTGGGGAAAGAGTTCGAATCTAGTGTGGGGCAAAAACTCGCTGGCTAAAACCCAAAATATCGATCCTTTTATGACAGGCATACTTTATACCAGCCGTAAACTTAAGTTTGCCGAAAAATACACACTAAATTTCCATCAAAAAATTGCCCAAAACCGGGTTAATTGTAATATACTCAAAAATAGCAGTTTTTCGCAAAACTAAGTGTAAATGTAAAATTTTGGTGACAGTTTTCACACGATCAGACAAATATAACTAAATTTGAAGATTATATGTGGATTTTAGCCGGAAGGGTGCGCTGGGCAGGACATGTTGCAAGACTACCGGACAACAATCCTGCAAAGATGGTGTTCGCGTCGAATCCGGTTGGCACAAGAAGGCGAGGAGCACAGCGAGCGAGGTGGCTTGAGGTGCAACAAGATCTGGAGAACGTGGGCCAAAATCGAAGTTGGAGAGACACAGCCATGGACCGAGTAAATTGGCGTAACATTGTTAACGAGGTTTTATCAAATTAATTGATGTAACACCAACTAAATAAATAATAAATGTGGATTTTAGGCAATTTGCAAATTTTTTCGTGATTTTATACATGGGTCGAACTTTTGCCCCACTATGGGCCAAAAATTGTTTTCAAGGATTTATGCAAAATTTAATACACTTCAAAGCAACCTTATGATAGGCATAGAAACGACCTTACATAAAATATTGAAAAAGATTTTATCTTCAATTGATTCCATGCAACGAAAGTTTGACCAAAAATTACAATATTCACGTCGAAAAACAGCAAATAGCCATAACTTTTCCAAATCTCAATCGATTTTTATGATATTTGGAGTAAAAGTCTCTTACTTGAATAGCATTCGAACCACAATGACATTTATTAGATTTGTTTTGAATTGAGCTAGAAATCTTAAAAAGAAACTCTTACCCCACTCGAACTTTTGCTCTATTTTTGAATATTTTGTCCAATGACAAATTCAATTATGTTTGATGTTAAAATTTCAATCAAATTGGTCCTTGAAAGTTTTGAAAAAAAATCCATGCAGATTTGGAAATTATATTTGAATTTTTGTAAAGAAATGTTTAATATTTTAATAAAATGCTGGCGAAGAGTCGAGAGAAATTTCTGAGGGAACCTGAACTAATCCCAGATGGAATTTATCGAGGAACTATTGGAAAAGTTAATAATAGATTTATTCAAAAAAGAGCAGGAATTTTTGTGAAATTTCTCAGAGTAATCGTGGACGAATTTGTAAAGTAATTCTTATGAAAACATCTATTGAACAAATGAAAAAATCGACATAGGAATATTATCGGGTTTCATTGAAAAATGTCGAAACATTTTTTTTTTTCAACTCTAGAATAAAGCTTCGTGAACAACTGAAGAAAATAGCGACAAAAACAGTGGAAAAACATCAGAAGGATCTGAAGGAGATCAGGGAGTCGTGAGTTCGATTCTCATTGAGAAGACGTGTGACTTTTTCGCAAAACTTCATATCAATTTGTCCATTTGATCCAATTGCAAACTATATGTAATGTTTAGCTTTTCGGTAGTTGTTAAACTTTCACTCGGCTGGTTAGCCGTAAACCACGATTCATAATCAAAAACAAGTATCTGAAGGATTTTTTTTAGAGTAATCTATGTGAATTTTGCTGAATGTAGTAACATTGGAGTGCCCTGGATTGCCAAAAAAATACGTAAAGTGAAATTGATTCCGAAAAGTCATGAACCAACGAAACTTCAAACATAGGACAATTAAAGATAGACCAAACACTAGACAAAACGATTAATTTTTAATTAATTAATTTCCCCTGAAGAAGACACAATCCCCGTATCGAAATGTTGGGTTAAAATAAAACTAGTTTGAATCCATTAAGCCGTGAATTCCACTATTAAACGATACAGTCGATCTCTTAACAAATCTTTTATAAATTCTCAAATAAGCATGTGATAAATCTCTATGGATGTTTCAGACGCTTCCCAAGAATTTAAAATTTTTATTTCGGAAACCTCAAATTGATTCATTCAGAAATGCCATGATGTTCTCAATCGATATTGAAACGAGCCAGAACTTTTGGGAGTCATGCACAAATCAAGTACATAGGCATGAGAAATGAATGAAAAAAAAAGCAATGAATAACCTTATCGTCTCATCCATATTCCATAAGAATAAGTTCAACCATTATCGAGTTCGTATGTTTATCGAACAGGTGGAGATTTTTTTATTTCCGTACGGGTTTGGGCCGAAAGGTCTCAGATTTTCATAAAACTTTTTCCACAGGCAGGGCTCATCAATATATGAATAAAAAAAAATTGAGAAAAATTCAGGGTCGCCTATTTTCCCGGAAAACTCAGTTGGATTTTTTTTGTTTTCCTCTGACACTACTTACTTTTAAAAATCATAACTCAAGAACGAAGCATCGTAGAAACAAAGTGTTTTATGAAAATGAAAGAAAATTTTCTCAGGAATAAAAAGAAATATTAACTGGAAAAAGTTTTCCACAAAATTTTCCACCGTTGAGAAAATTCGTAGAGAAAAGCCGAAAAAACTATGCTCCAACTCGTGGAAAATTTTCAAAAAAATATTTTTGAGAAGGTAATTTCATAAGCTTTAATAGCTGAAATTTTTGAAATGGTTTTTTTTTTTCGTTTTTAAGTTATGGCCAATTTTGTAAAAAATGTGCAAATGTGCCATTTTGAGCCTTTTCTTTGAAAAATCATAGCCCAAGAAAAAAGCATCGTAGAAACAAAGTTTTTTTTTATGAAAATGAAAGCAAATTTTCTAAGGAATAGAAAAAAATGTTAACTGGAAAAAGTTTTCCTTAAAATTCCACAAAAGAAAAGCCGGGAAAACTATGTTCCAACTCGTGTAAGATTTCCAAAGAAATATTTTTAAGAACAGGATTTTATAAATTTCAATCACTGAAATTTTTAAGATATACTACTTTTTAATTCCTGCGTTTGGTCATAGTTTTGTGAAAAATGACCAGATTTCTCGTACAAGTCTTTTCGTTCGAAAATCATAACTGAAGATAAAAGCGTCACAGAAACATTTTTTTTTGACAAAACGGAATCACATTTTCTCGAAACTTTGAGATTTTTTGAAATGGAATAAGTTTTTCAGGACATTTTTCACTGTTAAGGAAAATAAATAATGATAACCCGATAAGCTATTCCAGCTTTCAAACAAAATATATTTGAAAAGAGCGATCAATAAGATCCAATCCTTAACATTTCTTAAATACGCTCATTTTTCGTTCCTAAAACATGATCAAATATTGCCCAGATGAGCTGTTTACAAATTTATACATTTATAAGTCTATAAAGCTTATTTTCAAATTTACAAGTTTATAAACAAAACTAAGGTAACACGGGGCAAGTGAGAATCCGGGGTAAGTGGGGCGTTTCGTCATAGCTCACTTAAGAAAAGTTTTTCATGGGGATATTCTTTTAGAAAATTGAAGATGCAATGACAATGAATGTATTTAGTACTAAACATATTGTTATTTATATAACCGTGCGATTCATGTAACAGTTGTCGGTTCAGCGCCATTTTCAACTTGCATGATAAATTGTGGCACGTTTCACGTCTTACATTGACTCTCAAAAAATAAATGTGTTATAAAGCGAATTTTCATCAGTAAGCTATAATTTTAAGTATTATTACAAGCTGCTTACGATAAACCAGTATTTTATTTTCATTTCATATGAAATTTTCGATAGTCTATCTTACCCCAAAATATCTTTGTACCCGGGGTAAGTGGGACCTATCAAAACAAAAACAAGAAACAAAACTTTTCGCATACGTTTCATACATTTTCATAGCACTAAAACATTCAAACAAATGATTTTTATCAAAAAAGATCAATCTCAAATTACGTAATTGCATAAGAGGGAGAGGAAAAGTGTAATTATCATTTATTTTTTTTTTTATTTTTGAAATACGACTTCAAAGTTGAACAAACACAAAAATGAAATTTGAAATGCATCATGAGAACGATCACTTTTCTATTTTATTTGAACTTTATTTGTTATTTCTACCAAATTAAGTAGTGATGGAAAAACAATTCCACCCAATTAAGTGGTTTTCTGCCATGCATATAAATAATAACAAAACATATTTATAATTTCGTCAATCATTGATTGTTTATGTGCTACATTTTAATTAACAACTTATAAATGGTATATTTTGAACATGTTTAATCCCTCTTTACGCTTTTATTGAGGAATTTTCAGTTAATATTAAATGTGAGGTAACATACTATTAAATAAAGGTTTTCTTCCTAAAACGTTACGTATTTTATGGTTGATCCCTAATGTGCATCAAATATGTACTTAAAATTAAAAATCTATGATTTATCAATCCTTTTATTCCCGAGCAGAAGAAAATATCTACTGAATACCAAATTGAGGTATTCCATACCAGATAATTTCCAATACTTACAACCTGAATGAGGTATGAATGAGCCCTGCATAAGAGGTAAAATACCTCAAATAATACCTTCATCATATTCTACAAATACCAAGCTGATAACTAGATCAGGTATTGTAATACCTAAATAATACTTGATGGATTTTCATATAAAAGTGAAATTTTT
Source organism: Aedes aegypti (assembly GCF_002204515.2). NCBI lineage: Eukaryota > Metazoa > Arthropoda > Insecta > Diptera > Culicidae > Aedes > Aedes aegypti. The sequence continues at coordinate 373,667,813 of NC_035109.1, forward strand.
CAATACTTGTTCAATACCTCCAGCAGTCCTCAATAGCTGTCGAATACCAAAATGAAGTATTTTCAATTGTTTTAAACATTTTTTTCAAATACCATTATAATACCAAAATGAGGTATTGATAACTGAACAATACCTAATTGTGGTATGATACCAAAATATGGTATGCATGAGTTATTGGCGAGTTATTCTTTCCTCCTCGGGTTGTAATGGTTGACTTGCTGATGTTTATTGACGCATGAAACTGGATGTGTCCCACTTGCCCCGTGTAGCGAGGTAACTGCGGCTAATGGCTCATTCTAAAACTTTCTTCGAAGGTTTTCACAATTTCGAAATTATTCGATCAGTTTCATGCACACACACACTCAAATATGTTGCCAAAATGTGATTGTGTTGTTGGATTTGAAAAATATTGACATTTGAAAATTTTATCAAACAATTTGTTTGAACTATCGGTTTTTTCGTTCCCACTTGCCCCGCGGTACCTTACTTAAGAACGAAACAGCATAGAAACAAAGATTTCTTCAATCATAATGTAGGCATTTTTTCCAGCTACCTGTTAGGTAACTACAAAAATGACAGTTAAATTACTGGGTAGACAATATGGCAATTAGGTATTTACCAATTCTGGTTTAAAGCGTTGAAATGGCTTGAGAATCATAAGTTTACCAAAAAACTAACAAAGAGCAGTGATAAAGTGCAAGTGTTGTCAGCTGTATATTACTCGTTATTAGCAAAGCTGTTGAAATGGACAAAGTTCAATACTACGAATACTATTCGCTGTGCTGTAACCCCTTCGGACTGGACGGCCACAAATCAGTAAGGACAAATTTACGCTCGATTAGCCATGTTCTCATGACCAAGTTTCATTCGAATGGAGTTCGGTGGATTACGGAAAAGATGAAAATCTGCATGAAGTGCATGTTTATGATTAATTAGAAGGCTCAAAGAAACACAAAGAAACAAAAATCTTCTGGTGTTGGCAACCAAAGACAATCTTCCCGGTTGAAAAAATAGATAGTATTAAGATGAAAATGTAAGTTATATACTGAATAATTGAATAAATAAAATTAAAAAATAATAATAATCTTATTTGTTCCATAGAAAAGAAAGAATCCCTTTTCAGTGTAATGAAAAATTGAGGCAGAATTTTTTTTTCAGTTTTTCTTAGTGGTGTTATTTTTCATGAAAAATATCATCCATTCCGACCTATACTTCATTAAAACCAATTCCATATCTTTTTTTTTTCAGATGTTTTAGAAAATTTGCAATTGCTTTGATAAAAAATCTTTGTTTTTCCGATGCTTCGATTGAAATATGGGTTTTCAAAGAAAAGGCATATATGGTTATTTTCCACAAAATTGGCCATAACTCAAAAACGAAAAAAAAGAACATTTCAAAAATTTCAGCGATTAAAGCTTATGAAACTATCTTCTCAAAAATATTTGTTTGAAAATTTTCCACGAGTTGGAGCATAGTTTTTTCGGCTTTTCTTTACGAATTTTCTCAACGGTGGAAAACTTTTTTCAGTTAATATTTTTTTTTATTCCTGAGAAAATTTGCTTTCATTTTCATAAAAAAACTTTGTTTTTACAATGCTTCTTTCTTGAGTTATGATTTTTCAAAGTTAGCATTGAAGACGTGAGCGAGCTTGATGAGCATGAACTTCAAGCAATCAAAGCCACCATATTCTGTGAGCGAGCTATGCCACTCAATCAGAATCTAGTTAGTGATCATGAGAGATCACTGTTGAAATAAACAATGAGCTTGGAATTTCACTTAGCAACAGTATTCCAACACCAAAGCGTATCAGTATCACGACTACTGTACGGTGTGAGCAAAGCAAACCAAATGTCACTTTAAAAATCAATTTCAAGAACTTCAATCTTCAACGTTTGGTTTTTTTTTCTTAGTTTTCCATCCAATATTTGGCCTATCCATTTCCATCTATTTGATAATAAAGTCTCGTGGAACATATCAGTAAGGAAACGAAAGTGGCATTAACAAGCTCAACTCTAAAGCAGTCGTGTCCTCTGCCGCCATCAGTAGAACCAGGTGCTGCGGCAAGCATGTTTTTTTTCCCAGACTTCGTGTACAGTACAGAATGCAAACAATCCTACCAATATTAGAATAAGCAGTGGTCATCAATCGATATTAATCAGTGCCTTCAATGCAATTGCACCCCATCTCCTACTGCGCGATGCAAATTTACACGCACAACATAGGGAGCCGGATTGATGGCACTTTTGATTCTATTCGGCAGGGAGGTTTTACGGAAGCTATTGGTACTTCTTTACCCGAATGGACTGCAGTATTCCCTAATTTAACACGTGTCCTCTATTGCAACATTAGATCAAGAAAAAAAAACTGAAATGAATTTCAGGCACTGGTAAACCATCCAGCAATAAAATCGTTTTGCCGAACAAAACCAAATTTGTCCGCCCCATTCAGGACAATAAACTGATATAATGAGTCCTCAAAAATATCATATGTACTCTGAATCGAAAACATTTCATCTGCATCTACAATTTCAGAGCACTGTTATTTGAGAAAACATTATTCCTCACTACACTCCAATTTGGTCAAATAACTGCCGTGATCAGTTGATTTTTGTTGCTGATCTGTGCAGATCACAAAGGGTTTGATCGATGATCGTCAACGCTCAGCGAGCTTGGCAAATCACGGCCTACCCCTTAGCTGATCATCAAGTGTGCCTAAAATAGACTGATTTTTGCTCATGATCTGAGCATTTTTAATACATGGTTAGTAGTGTCAGAGGAAAACAAAAAAAATTCCAACTGAGTTTTCCGGGAAAATAAGTGACCCTGAATTTTTCTCAATCTTTTTTTTATTCATATATTGATGAGCCCTGCCTGTGGAAAAAGTTTCATGAAAATCTGAGACCGTTCGGCCTACTTTGTACGGAAATAAAAAAAAATCCCCAGGTGATAAATAGTTTCTGCTGATCTTTGTTTTTTTGTCGAATCATGGGTAGGACAATCCTTTGACTGTCCTACCCAGCTATTTTTGAGCGTAGTACCCACTTCCCGCGCCACTGGCTATAAGCTTTGGGCTTTGGCTTTAAGCTTTAGCTTTGCCTTTAGGGTTTGATTCAAGAATTTTGCTTTGGGTGTTTGCTGAGGGCTTTGGTTTTGGCTTTGGGTTTTGAGCTTTGGCATTAGCTTTGACTTATCGATTTGGCTTTGGCCTCTGGTTTTGAGCTTTAACCTTGGCTTTGGGCTTTCACTTTGGTCTTTGGTTTAAAAATTAGGCTTTGAACGTTGGCTTTTGGCCTTCGGCTTTGGCTTTTTATTTGGGCTTAACTTTTAGATTGATCGTGGGCTTGACTTTGGTTTTGGACTTTGACTTTGAACTATACCTTTGGCTTTGGGCTATAAGCTTTGGTTTTGGCCTTTGGACTACAGCCTTGGGCTTTGGCTTTAAGCTTGACTTTGGGTTTTGACTTTGGTTTCGGTTCAACTTTGAATTTGGTCTGGAAATACGATTACGACGCAGACCACTCTCGAAACCCCATTGGAAAACAATTAATGCCGCACGGGACGTCATTATGATCACCCTATCCATTTGAAGAAGCAAATCTCAAGTACCACTCCATACATCGATATGAAAAATTCATCTTATAATTCTATATATGTAGTGCACAACCCATAAAATTTTCAGCTCCATCGGTTCACTAAAACATGAGATATGCTTCTGCAAATTTTTGATGAAAATTGTTAGAGTGAGACAAAAGATAGGGAAAATAACACTTTCTCCCGTGTTACCTTAAAACTGTGTTTTCTTCAGTATTATGTAATGCCCTAATTCTACAAATTTATTGAACGATCTGTGGTGCAAACAATGCATCTATCACAACCTTTCTTTTTTCCGCATACCTTTCTTCCTAAGGGAAGCCGCTCGAAGGCGTGCTCAGACCGGAAGTGTTGCGCAAAACGCGTGCCTCTGTTGCGCTCTGCCATCATCGCGTAGTCATCGGCGGCGCTATTTTTCTACTCTTTCACCGCAATCAATGGCATTCGACGTCCATCCGTTCGAACGCCGCGCCGCGAAACATTCCACACACAATTTCTCCCTTTTTCTTCTTGCTCGTCGCGGCGCCAAGGCCTACTACGCTATATAGTGGCGGCCGGAACGACGTCGGCACGTCCAACCCAACACCTTTTCATTATTGAGACGCCAGCGGCAACCAGTCATGATGAATGGCGATGATGACTATGATGATGATGGTGATGATGGCGATGATAACGATGACCAGCAACCAACGGAGACGAAATATAGGTCAGCTATTTGTGCCACATATTTGCTCTCGCTCTAACCCTCTCTGGCTCTATCTCTCTTACTCACTGCCGTTCCCCTGTGGGGGACTTGAATGCTCCCCGAAGGGCCTCTCCTAACTTCCGCCCCGTCTCAAACCGTAAAGTTGATTCCTATTGATGCGATTTCCATACTGTCGTCTCTTGAACCGTTTCTTCGCCCTTCGCCGAGTGTTGCACCGTTCTGGCCAAGAAGATGCAGCCACCAGCAGCCCCATTCAACTTGTGTGTGCTCTGGATTCCCATTCACCCAGAACGCACAACTGCAGAGGCAGCACTGCCGTAATCTGGCAATGTGACGTAAGCGCCAAAATGTATAATTTGGATTTCGTTTAAATTGATTAAGTATTTCATAAACTTTTCAATAGTAACAAATAGTAACAACTTAATTCAATAATGAAAACAGAGTGACGGTAAGTGCAATTTATACAATCGTGTGGTGTAATCACCATATTTATATATCAATGAAATGTTTATAATAGTCATTGGCGTAGCTAGGATTTTTTTCTGGAGGGGGCCTAGGGGGGGCTTAGCAAATACTTGTTTTACAGAAGTAATGTTGGTCCCAAAAATCACGATTTACACAAATTTCGTAGTTTTGACAGATTTGTATTGATTTCATTAATTTGTTATTTTGTCTCATTTCGCGGCTCATCAGTAATATTTATAAATTTTAATTTTCGCTATGAAAAAGATTCGTTCATTTAATAATCCATTCAAAAATCTTTCAAGAATTCTAGCGAAAAATCTCACAAGGAATGTACTTTGTGTTCCTTGCTTGAATTTTCAGGTATTCAATCATGTGCTTTGAAGAGATTTCTCTGAGAACGAAATTTCTTCATGAATAATGTTCGTCATTTTCAGTGATTTCTCTAAGAACTTCTTTACCAGTATTCACTGAGTTCGTGCTGGGATTTCCACGGAAAAATTCTACCAGAGATTGCATTAGAAATTTTGTTAGTCATTTCTCCTTGAGGTTCTCTAGGTACTTAGTACATATAAATTCCAATTGCTAGTTAACGTATCCTCCTGTGTTCATCAATAGTTTGCTTAGGATTTTCAGGAATTTCTGAACATTTCTCCAAAAAATAGTACAAAAAAAATCAAGGAGTCTCACCATAAACGTTTTTAAAAACACCAGCTGGGAATCATTTCACGAATTCTTTAGAGAGTTCGTCTACAGTTTTTCCAACTTTGCTTTTGAAGTTTCTTCTAAAGTTTCTCTACAGGATTGGTTGAAAAAGTCACGGCAAAAATTATCCAGACTTCCTGCAAAAAAAACTAAATAATTCTTCCAGCTGTTACTTTAAGGATTGCTCGTAGTATTTCACAAGAATTTTGAAAGCAATTAAAAAGAATTCAATTTGGAAAAAGTTTTTCATGATTGCTCAGAGAAGTTCTCCGAAAATCTATCTGTATGTTTTCACAGATAATTATTTTTATGTTTTAACTAAAATCATAGAGCAACATCTCGCATTCCCTCAAAACTCGAAAACATTAAACTAAGAAATGTTCAAACAATTCTAACATTCCTATAAAATTCCTAGCGGAATACGATCAACTGTTCTTTCAAAAACTCTCCCGCGAAAATACTCAAAGATTTCCTGAGTAATTTGTTCAGAGATTTCTTAGAAATTATGTCATTGATTCCCTAACATTCTTCCGAAAAATTTACCAAAGATTCATCTAAGCATTTGCCGGATATTTTTTTTCTTTAAATCGCACTAACGATTTTTTTTAAGAAATTTTTCACCAGATTTACTAAGATCTTGCAATTCTCTCTTTAACTTCTCAAAAAATTCTCTCTTGTATTCTTTAATAAGTGTTGTAATAAGTGCGGAAACGTCAAACCCTTTGTTTTCGCCGTTGGCGGGCAAGAAAAGGCAGTGATTCGGTTTCGTGCCAACGAAAATTGTTTACGTTTTAGCAAAAGCATGTGCTCTCAGCATGGTTGCTAGTTTGTTTGTTTTATTTGTTTCACGAAAACTTGCTTGTCAAACATTTGTAAAAGTATGTCAGCCACTTGAAATAGGCTTGTTCGATTATAATCAATTGTGACAATGATGCAGTCAAGTGCAAATCTGCATTTGAATAGAAAAATAGTAATTTGTCGCGTAAATGTACATTTGAAGAACTTTGGGTATGGATCCATTTGCATGGAAACATATTTGGAACCACTGCTTGGTGACCTTCGAAGTGCGATACATAACTTTCCCAATTATCCCTTTTTCAAAGCAAAGCACAATACAAATTCCTATATGAATCACTTGACATCAGATTTCTAAAGAAGCATGTACAAAGAAAGGTTTGAAAGAATTTTGTTGGTATTTTTTTTTAATAATTGCAGCTTAAATATAATTTGAAAAAAAAAAACTAAATTTTTGTCGTAAAATTCTAGAATTACACCGCAGAATGTCTGAAAATTGTTGACAATGTACCTCACAGAAAAGCTTAAATGGTCCTTGTAGGATTTACTACAAAAATTCTTGTTTTCTTTTCTACGTCTTTTAAAATAGGAAATCATTGGTGTGAAAACGGATGGATTTTTCACTGAAAATATTTGTAACTAAAATCTTAGATAAAATTTTGCATAAACTCCGTTGTTTCATAATACTACTTACTTAAATTATTTTACCGTAATCCGTGAATTTCACCGTAATCTCAACAGCTGAACAGTTCGGTCAAATAAAACACCGTAATTCCATCGAAATTTAACGGATTTCGGTGAAATTTTACAAAATACTGTAAAAATTTACCGTACTCCGTTAATTTATTTCACCGAGCTTTTCAGCTGTTGAGAAAACGGTGAAATTCAAGGATTCCTGTAAAATAATTGTAGTGTGTATGATGCACATTTTGATGTAGAGCCCATTTTCCTACCTCTATAAATTCCAAGCCAACTTTTCTGAAGGGGTTATTATCTACTATTTTGACGTGAAAATGTAAGATTTTAATGAATTTAAATCTTAGTGGAAACTTTTGCATCACTTTGAATATTTGTTGAGGAATTCTTAATAGACTTTCAGAAATCAGGAACCATATGTATAAGAATTCTACAATTTTAAAAAACTCCTATAATTTACCTTATTTTAGGTTCTATAAAATGTTCATTCATAAATTCCCCAAAGCGGTGTTGAAGCAGGTAGAACAATAGATGAGCAATGGTACAATGAGAGATAATTTATAATCTTTTCTCGAGAAGTAAATTACAGGATTAAGAAGTTTCTCAAGAAAGTTCATTAGAATCTTCTTTAGAAATTATTCTTGAAATCTATGCTTTTTTTCAAGAATTCTACCAGAAAGCTTCTAGAAATCCGCCCAAAAATATGGATTCTGGCAATAATTGGTAAAATTTTTAAAGTATTTCAAGGAAGATCAATACAAATATCTTTATGAATATCATAATAAACCTTTTCCCCTTCCCAGTGATTTTGCTTCATGTTTCCCAACAGATTTCTTTACCACTATGCTTATTTCGGAAACAAAAGTACCCCCCAAGAAAACTTTTGTTTCCGAAATTAGCATTTAGCAACAAATTTCCTCTGGAGATTCGAAAGCAAGAAACATTTCAAAAATCGTTTTCTTTCTAATTCTTGAATAATCCGGGGATTTAAAGCAAAATTTCTAAAAAAAACATAGCAAAATTTTTGAATTTGTGAAGTATTTTTGAAATATTTCCTAAGGAGTTTTGATGAACTTCGCGGGAGAATTTATAATAAAAGGTTTGGGAAAACTGTTTTGAAGAAATTCACAGAAAAAAAAATTAATAGAACTTTCTGCGAAATATCTCTGTATATAATTTGACAGAATTAATGATTTTTTGGAATTTCGAGGAAAACTTGATATTATTGATTATATTCAGGTAAATCCGGGAACATTTTCGGAATCAATTTGCTGATAAAAAGTATAGAAGGAATGGATGTCCACCAAGAGGGATTCACCTTGAAAGTATGAACAAGTCCCTTAATATCATTTGTATAATTTCGAAAAGATTTGCATAGTTCTGAGGCCACCCTTAAATATTCCTCGAGGAATTTGTTTAAACTAAAATTCTACAAAGAATATTGAAAGGTTTTTTTTGAAAACTTTTGCTACAAATCTGTTAAAATTAAATTAATTAATCAAATAATTAATAAAATATAAAGTTTTCTTGGTGAAATATAGCAAATAACAATATATTAAGCAATAAATTTATTCATGCGAAAACACTTAAAAATTAGATCGAAATTAAAGAGAGCTGGAATAAAACACTATGATCGATTTTGTTACATGTTAATGTTAATGTATGGATTATTTTTTGTGAATTCTCATAAGGGATATCATCACCACACACCTCGAGCAGGGTATCCTCCAAAAACATTAGAAAGTAGAATGCAGTGAATATGCTGCTTTATGCTGAAACAGCATTAAGAATATTCAGAAAAAAAAAACGATTTTTTGGAATAAAACTTCCGCTTTTTTGTATCATGGTAATTTTGCAACGGAGATGTTGAAAAATTGCGCTTATCGCATACATCAAGAAGCTAGTTTTAACAATAACCAATCGATCGACAGCCGGACGATTAAGCTTTCGGTTCGCGCAATTCACCGAAGTCTGAACCGCCACGCTGATGCTATGAAGGACAAGCGAGGTTTTCTCACTATTGTGTTGTACAACATAAAACAACGTAACTAATGAAGAAATTTGTGTCTATTACAAGAGTCACGTAGGTACATTGATTCAGACGATTTTGCTTCATGTTATTATATATTTTTTATTGGCATCAAAAATTCTGGGGGGGCCTGGCCTGGCCCCCCTGGCCCCCCCTGTTCCTACGTCAATGATAACAGTTCCATATAATTAATAATTACATTAACCCGTTAACGCCAAATGCATCCCACAATTGTGCATGAGAACCATTCAATAGATACGTTCCCATAAAGAGCTTTCTCAAAATCTTCTCCGAAAAGTTTTTCAGGTGCATCTTCGATAGCTTTTTTAAAAGCTTCCTTGGAAGTTTCCAATCTTAAACGAAACCTTCCCAGAAGCTTATCAGGAGGCCTTCTCTAGCTGTTTTGCAAGCTTTACCTAACATGTCCTTCATTAACAGTTTATTCACCTGGAATATGCTTCAGAGCGATTTGTTCAACTGTTGTTCCACTTAAGGTGAAACAGTTTGGAATCAACTTCTAAGATTGCACTGAAACTTCAAAGACACTAATCTCGCGAAGGAAGCATCCAACAACAGTGAACTTTTTATTTTAGCTTTTTGCACTAGCAGAAAGCTTAAAATAAGCAGATCAGAAACGTTTACCAACTATTTCTCCAGTTTAGTGCCTTTGAAAACGTGAGTAGGGGCACAAGTCGGCCATTGTGACTGCCATCTTTGGATTCCGAGATGTTTCACCTTAGATGTGTGTTGGGATTATTTTTACCTTCTAGAGGAATCTTAGCATAATTCTGGTATGGCAGCAGCTTCTCTGATAATCCTACCAAAAATAGTTTTAAGGATTCGTTGAATTTGGGAATTTCTAAGACTTTTCTTAGAAGTTCCTAAGAATTCTGCCAATTCCACAATTTAAAATGTCAAACTGAAACATGAATTTATCTCAAAACTCCAAAAGAATAGTTTCTAGAAATTTTTTTGCATGTCTACGACGTTTGTTATTGCTACAGTCAATTTGTCAAGCCATTGACACTTCAAGAACTTGCGGCAGGAAAATATTTCCTACGTGTTTTTTTTTCGTAATTTCTGGATTCATACCATGTAGGAGTTCTCTAACAACTGGCAACTTCCTATCTTACTACATATTTAAAAAATAATAAACTACTTTCTGGAAGTTTCTTGAAGAGGAAGTGAAAAATTCCATCATCGCCAGGGGCTTTCATATTTATTTATTTTTTAAATAGTTTTCATTTCATCCAAATCAGTCCCCCAGGAATTTTCGAAAACGTTCTCTTGATTGAGATATCTTCCAAATCTTGAGAAACTGATTTTCAATCAGTTCTAAATCAAAATTTTGCAAGCAAAAGTTGACAAAATCACTTTTGAATTTCTTTTTGAGGATCTTGCCATATAATTTTTATAGCAGGATCGCGAGTGCCTTTAAAATGCCTTCACCTCACGTTTCTAAGACGGATCAAGAGTTTATGATCATCATATATAATCACGGATCCGAATTTTACTTCACATTTTGGCATTGCAATGCCCTTTGCCTTAACAATGGAATTAGGTAAAGTTTCAAGAGCATAGTCAATATCGTGTTTTGTTGGCAAAGAAATGTTAACATCAAGATAATTATCGATATATGTTTCATATGTATTCCAGTTGGCTTGAAAATAATTGAAGTGGAGCTGATAGAGTTGAGAATCGCTGCATGGGATATTAGAAATGTTACAAGGACATGATCAGAATCAAAATCAGCATGAGTAACCAGTTGGCTACAAATGTTTCTAGAGTCGGTTAAGACCAAATCAATCATAAAAGGGTTTCTACAAGAATAGGGCTATCAGGGTATTGAATTGAGAAATATTCTGAAGAGCACTTATCACATAGAATTCCGCCGTTGGAATTGCTTTGTGAATTATTCCATGAGCGATTTTTTGCATTTTAGTCACCGATAACAAAAACATTTCACTTATTGCGAGTCAACTTCCGCAAGTCATTTCAAAGCAAATTAAACTGCTGTCCAGTGCATTGAAAAGGCAAATAGGCAGATATGAAAGTATATTTACTAAGCTGTGTTCTTAACAAAAACACTAATATTTTAAAAACGTTGGTTTCAAATAACGAAAAAAGTTGATGTTTTATACTCCTACGAAAGATGATAGCAACTCCCCTATATGCTTCATCCAATCAATCATTACGACAAAGAAAAATGTTTGAATCTTTTTTGAGTTTGGATCCAGGCTTCAAATAACATTCAGTAATAACTGCTATATGTATGTTATTAGCTGTTAGAAAATTGAACAGCTCTTTACAATTATTATTATTATTTATCTTTATTAGGGAGATTTTCAGCCCTTGGCTGGTTCATCTCCGCCTCTTTACCATTTAAAGAACAAATATTCCAATTCAAAATACTTAACAATTACTTGGATCAATTTGAGAAACGTAATCCAATAACAATTTTATAAGTGAATTTTACACCAACTTGAACTGCTTTAACCATACCAAAATAAAAACTTCAGCGATTGATCTCTCGCTGGTGGTTTCAGTTTCACCTCGAACCGATGCCTGGTACCTTGGATTTGTGCTCTTAAAAATTTGAAGTATAGCTTTGATTCATCTTTACCTCACCGAAAAACCTAGTTGCGTGGTATTACTCGTATTTGTTTCACCACAAAAAAAGTTTATTATTAGAAATATTCCGAACAAAGATTGTTCCATACTAGTTTTTTTTTGGGGATTGTTAGTGGAATCTCAATTTCACACCTAGAGTAGAAGAGATTGTTGCTTCGATGGATATTCACCACTTTGTCGTTGAAAATGAGGAAAATAATCACTGATTCCACAGCAAAGTATTGTTAGTGAAATAAAATAAAAATAAAAACCAGTTTTTACAAAAATTTTACTCTTAGAAATTATTTATACAAATTATGTGCAGATTTTAATTTTGAAAAGTTGCCATCAGAAATATGTTATAGCAAGAAAGCCTAACATTACTGATCATCTTACTCTATGGCGCTTACGTTGCATTGCCAGATTACGGCAGAGCGGCAGCTTGAACCGAGACTTATCATGTGGATCAGAGAGGGACGGGGGAGGGGGGGGGGGGTGGGTCGTTCAATAATTTACACTGCGTGTTTGAAGAAGTAGCAAGTGGAATGCAGTTCCGGTCATAACATACGTAGTACGGTGTACGTACGTACGGTCAGTTGGTCGCCGGACTTGCGCGCCGGAGAGCAGGATGGCTTTCGGTGAATCGCAGTGTATGTAGGTAGTGCCCTGTGGTGTGCAGCAGCATGACCCAGTTTCGAGTTTCTGTTTCAGTGCTGATGAAAGAGGGAACTCGAACGAAGGCAATGTGGAGTGCGCCAACAGAAAGTGACGCGGCTGCCCGGTGTCACCGTTGGAAACACGTGGTTTTGGAAAAATGGAGTTAAAGAATGATAGGGCTGAGTATCGACCTATGTTTGTGCTGGCTATACTTGCACTGCAATTGTATCTAGTTGGTTTGGAATATATTTATGACATTACATGTTAAGATTTTTATACATACAGTTACTTTGCAACGAAACAATTCCACAGTTATAGAATTTTCATCAAATAACATTTCAGCAATGTTACATAAAATCTTACAGTACTGTTCGGAGCAAACAACGCAATCGTTTGTTCTTATACAAGCTGGTTTTATCCCAAACAGCCAGAAGTCGCATACATTACACCCACACCACATGATGGGTGAAATCGTTTGATTAACAAGTTTCCTCGCATGGAACGCTACATTTAGAGTGCATTAGTTACGAATTGTTTCATCCCGTATACAAGTACAAAGTAAATCGTATCATTCCGTAGCACCTGTTCAAATCAACATTGTTATTATAAATCAAGTCGCATGAAACAACAGATATATTCGCAATAAAATCCATACACTCACATTAGATGCTATTTTTATCATATAACATATGCACGTATTCTACTTTTGTAAAAATATTTTGCAACACTTTCTCAATAGGCATTGTATTCTAAGCTTATAGCCAACATTCGATTATTTGGATAGATTTTTTATTAACCTAATATCTGAATTGCACAGTATGTTTTGTCATTCAATATAGGGTAAACATTTCAATAGTGGAGGTATTGATTCATTTAACCACTCAAAATTCAAGAGACGCAATTAATGTATTTATTATTGTTGTAACGGAAAATAACAACCATTACTTTTATGAGAAAAAATATTTCATTGCAGTGAGAAGCGGCATGTCAGTGAAAAATTAAAGTTGCGGAACTTAAATTTGCGTTCCTATAGTTCCTATATCTGTTGTTTTCTTATGGGGTCCTACATTACAGGAGCACTTTACCGTATGTATTGGTACAAGTGAGAAACGTTTTAGCAGTTTTGATAGTATTTCGTCAATTTTAAAGCAATTTGAACTATTTTGTATATAAATAAGCCAATTCATCGATTGGTAGTTCGGTTCTGTGGTTAATTCAATGAAGTCAGTAGAAATGACAATACAGCAACTATAGGAACACCACAATTAATGGATCACTTACCCTATTACACAAAAAACATTAATGTTGGGCCAAAATCTTCCCAATTATTCTCGAGTAAGTTTTCAAAAAGTATCGGAATTAAAAATATTCTTAGGGGAACATGGTTCAATTCGGACCCAGTAGCAGTTTTTTGGCAATATATTTTCAGCACCATGAACGGCATGAAAAGTTTTATGTTTTCGTGAAAGCGCGATTCAGCGCGCACATTTTTCTCTCATAGAGTTTTGTGATAGCTCCTACCAGGACATGGCAAGACATGTTTGAACCAACTTCTTCAAAAGGTCCTAATTGGACCAACCCTGCTCTAATTCGGACCACCCTATATTTTATCGTTATTTGCAATGTTAGTAACAAAATATAACTCAGATTTGTTTGGTATCAAAGCTTATTGATCTTTTTTTGTAAGCTCAAGCATAAAAAATAAACTCACACACTTATATTAAATTACTGAGGTCGGTAAAATTTTACTGGGTTTTGGAACTACCGAAAAAATCAGTAAAATGAAAACTGTCGCCACGCGTAATTGAAAAGCAAATTTCACCATGTTTTATTTGTTATCGATATATGATATAAAAAGAAAGCTCTCTGCAAAATTTCAGTGAAAAATCTCTGTTTCTCGATTTCTGACATTTATTTTTAGTTTACTGACTTTTTCGGTAGTTCAAAAACTCAGTTATTTTTACCGAATAGATTGAATGTGCAATGCACATTGGTCCCAAAGCCATATCTAGGAAGACAAAAATGATTGTGCCTAAACCGTCAATTTTAGATATTTGGTGTCTTCGGCAAAGTTTCTCCATATTCTTCAGACATTTTTTTCAGAGATGTGAAATTAGGGTGGCCCACATGGTTTACGAGATCAGCACATAAACGTTTTTGCTGACGCATTTAGGACTACACAATGTTCTACAATGTTTTAGAACAACCGATTTGGAGCAACTTTGCCGAAGAACCCAAATTTCTATCTCCTATGGTTCGCGAGCTATGATTTTTTTTAACAAAAAAGTTAGGGTGGTACTGAAATATCGGTTTTTTTCTTGATAACTTTTTATACGATAATTTCTCGCAAAAACTTTGTTCCGAGCAATTGTTTAACTTTTGATTGCGCAACTTTTTGCTGAGAAAACTTTTGTTCTATCTCTTATGGTTACAGAGTTATCAGAAATTTTCTTCGAAAAAAATGTTGTTTTCAAATGCCGATATCTCCGAAAGGCGCAAACGGATTTTCAATCTTTTCTCGGCATTAGAAAGATTATCTTTTGCTCTGTTTATGGTGAAAAAACTGTGAGGACGTTTTTTGTTTGAAAAGATTGACAAAATTTTAAAAATAATATGTTTTTCAACCGAAAATTGTCCATAACTTGAAAAATATTCGAGATAGCTCTTTGGTGCCTTCAGCAAAAATGTGCAAAATTGAAAGTTCTGAAAGTGCTTCATACAAAATATTCATAAAAAATCAACGCTTTAAGATATATTCACCATAAATCGAATTTTATATGGTGAAGAAAGCGAACAGAGAGATATTTGCTAGAACAATCGAAATAACTGTATGTAAAGTCATTTAAAATTGAATTATCATGTATTGATATCGATCATAGTAAGCGGAATCTGAGGAGTTGAAAAGAGGAAAATTATTTGCTGAAGCAGTTTTCGAGTGATCAAGACCCACCTTCTGGTTCGTTACCTTAGACAAGTATTTGGGATTTATATCTGGTTCAAATTCAAGATTCATACATTCTTCAACAGGCGAATGCTGCCCTGACTAATTCGTTGTGGCAGATTTATTGGATTTGATTGAATTGAATGGGATAAGTTGGATGCCCAGATAGAACAATTGAAGATACTTCTATATTTCAATGGGAGGATATCACGGGAAGAAAGGTTTTGGTAATTTGAAGGAATTCTTCATAGTATACGTTTTGTTACCCTTTAGGATTGATAATATAATAAACGGGACCGGTATTGAACGCATGACCTTCTGCTTAGTAAGCCGAAGCGGTAGCAATTTACAACCAACCACGGCATAGTTTAGCGGGACAAACATTATGTCGCGAGAAATAACAAGACTTCGTTTATGGATTAATGTTCCTTGGATCACTGTTAACGTTCAACGCGCCGTCATCGTAATCATCGTCATCATTGAAACTTCAAAAACAGTTTTTCTGTTCGAAAACAAAAATTATTCGATAAAAATGTGTTCACTGTATTTCGATTGGAGACTAGAATACAGTGAACACATTTTCCTAAAAAAAATTCTTGGTTTTGAACGAAAAAACTGCTTTTGAAAATTCTGAAATCAATGACGGATTCTGCCCCCTTAAAACTGCTTCAGCAACTAACTTTCCCTAACTCCTAAGATTTCGCTTACTGTGATCGATCTTATTTCATTACATATATTTTCAATTTTAAATGATTTTACATACAGTTATTCCGGTTGTACCAGCAAATATCTCTTTTTTCGCTTTCTTTATCATATTAAATTCGGTTTATGGTGAATATATCTGGAAGCGTTGATTTTTTATGAATATTTTGTATGAAGCACTTTCAGAACTTTCAATTTTGCACATTTTTGCTGAAGGCACCAAAGAGCTCAAGTAAAATATGAATTTCATAAAAAAATATATCAGAAACTTGTTCAAAATTGGGTACAGTCAACTATTCGGACTATCGTGTATGGGAGCTATCTGCATGAAGTTCACATATTTTCAAACTTTTTTTTTATTTTTACAACATACATTCGAAAAAGTCATTTTAAAGTTAAATATTGTGAAATTTTCCACACATTTCAAAAAATTAACACTTTGCTATGAAATATCGGGTTGGAAAGGTCAACTTGTATGGGAAACTGAAACAGACAACAAATAGACTCAAAGTCTCGGAAAATCAAGTTTGAGAAGTATCGACTTATATTTATGGATTAAAGTACAATATATTGAAGGGATTTTCTTAGATTTTTTTCGAAGCCATTTGCTTGACCGCAACAGAGACAAAGGCACCATTAATCAATATTACAACTGCTGGGATTTTCGACCAATTCGGGAAGATTTTCACGGGGTGCAGCTCTTAGAATAGACTGAGTACACGTAGAAAATCAAGAGGTCCGTATTGAATCATCTCAAAAGGTCCGGATTGGACCAACACACATTTTGAGATTTTCAAACTAGTTGAGCACAAACGGTGCATAGACATATCAAAACCATATGGTCAGATGAAAGCTAAGGCTAGGGAGATTCGATTATAAAATAACTAGAGAGATTGGAGAATTGTTGTCGCTTTCAGAAGCTTGGAAATAACGCCAACCGACAGTTCACCTGAGCACTTCAAAACAATAAACTAATATAGAAAGCAAACAAAATAACTGAAAGGCGTCAAATTTATTGTGTTAGATCTAAGCCAAACGGTGAGCATAAAAGCGGTACTCACGATCTTTACAGTAGCGCCAGTATTGAGAAATGCGTCATGGTCCGAATTAGAACAGGGTCCGAATTGGACCAGGTTCCCCTATCGTTTTTGCAGGATTCTAAAAAAATACGACTAAATCTCTATAATACTGCTCGTTTGAAAGAGTTTATTAGTTTCCTACCAGAACTCTTGAGTTTAAACATATTTGCAATAAATAAATAAAAACTGAATTTAGTACTAGGGAAAGTGTACCAGTTATGGCCATAGTGGTTCCCTATTTGGCCATATGCAAAATTTGGATAACTTTTACATTTTTAATCTTTTTGAATGTTTTAACATCAAGATTTATCCTTAATTTTACTGCTAAAACATAAAAGATTTTTCAAAATGTAAAAGCATACAAGATATCACGTATGGCGAAATAGGGAACCACTATGGCCATAACTGGTACACCTACCCTATACACTATTTTTTTTTATGTAGTTCGGTTTTGAATTTGCTACTTGGTATTTGGTTTTCACCTTATGTTTTCAAGCTTAGTTCAGATGTGTTGAATCTATGAAATATGATAACATAATCTTGGTCATATGAGTAGTAAACTTCAGAATACTCTGGAATATAGTCTCCAGGTCCACAAGCGTAATCTATGAATATTTGATTTTTTTTGCATATGCATAGAAGTTAAGACCAATATGTTGCTCTGATTTTTTTGTTGTATTATTTTGTTGCATTTAAGAGATGTTCTGAGTCATCCAAGAACTTTTTGGAACATTAATATAAATAGAATAATATAAATAGAATAATATAAATAGAATAATATAAATAGTATTCCTTTAAAAATGTTTATGGACAATCATGGTCATTCAAGAACTTTCTGAAATATAGTACTTCAAATCAACGAGCATAAGTTGTTACATACTGAAGAATTTTGAATTTAGTACATGCTTAGAAATGTTTGAAGAACTTAACTGAGAATCTTGATGAATACATCGGAAGTTGTCGGTTATCTAAGAGCTTCCGGAAATACAGTCCATAAGAATCACAAGATCTACCAGCGTAATGATTGATTGTTTGATAAGCGGAACGTGTCCAGTAGACTCATGCTATTGAGATCTATAAATTCCTGTGTTCAATTGACTTTTTCAATCAATAGTATCCTGGAATATATATCATGAGATCTACATCCGTATGTAGGGACATATTGATAGATATTCTATATTCAATGGAGTGCTTGGAGGATCAAGATCATCGGTACAAATAAGCACAATATTTCATTTGATAAATGAATGAAACAGCGAATTTGACACTATTCCATTTTCTACTATTGTACCCTTTGACAGATACGCGTTTAAATCTATGAAAGTTAAGGTCTATTAAAGAAGGGTTAAAAGTTATATGCCGTAATTCAAAACGATCAATAAACATTGGTTATAAATATGTTGATCTCGAGGCCTTTTAGGATCAAGAACTTTGGTACGAATCTTATGTAAATGGGTAAGGGTCTGTGCCATAATCGAAACTTATTAATGGACTACTGGTCTCGCTAATCGATCCTGAGGCCTATATTCAATAATGTCCTTGGAGGACAAAGAACATCCGTACAAATCAGTGCAAGATTCCGTTTAGTTATACGAAGGATTAAGAGTCTAAGCCATTGTTAAAAACCATCAATTAACAACCTTTAAGGCTTGTAGATCCTTAGGCCTGCATTCCATTAAGTGCTTGGAAGACCAAGAACATCGGAACTGATACATACAATGCCATGTTTGCTTATATGGATTATTGGGAATTTGTGCCATATTAAAAACAAACAAATGATTGCTAATCACACCAGTAGATTGAAGATATTTATTCCAGGAAGTTTTTGGATTAACTAGAACACCTATTGTACTCACTCAGTCACCAAAACGATACAAACGGTTCTTCATAGTGGGTCCAGTATTGTGTGATGTTCTCCTACTGAGAAATGATAAATTGATATCCATTGATCTGAGACGGAAAAATATGTTTAGCCGCTAGTTTATATGGAAGCTGCCCATAGTGCAGGTCTACCGAACTCAGCGAACACAAGATCGTTTATGATACCATTTGTAAGTACTATTCTTCTTCTTTCTGGCGTTACGTCCCCACTGGGACAGAGCCTGCTTCTCAGCATAGTGTTCTTATGAGCACTTCCACAGTTATTAACTGAGAGCTTACTATGCCAATGATCATTTTTGCATGTGTATATCTGGCGAGATGTCAGCCCCAAACACGTCGCAGCAGAGCAACGAAGTGTAGCAATGACAGAAGCGGCAGTAGAAACATGGCCCTGGCGTGATGCCAGCAGTACGAAGAGAGCAAGGGAAGTACAGGAGCGTAAGAAGCAAGGAGCAGTGCAGTGCTTAGCACAATAGCCTCCCCCATGAAGTAATGCCAAGAGGCAGTTCCGGGGGGAATGGCTCGTGGGCGAAGGTGGACTTTAGTCGGTATAAAAGAGTCCGACACTCTGGCGCACGATGGACGAATTCGATATGACTAGCCTCCATATCGAACGTGAAACGCTGGGTTAGTTCGTAAATGTAATTTACCACCTTCTAAAACTAAAAAAAAAAAAAAAAAAAAAAAAAAAATGTGTATATTGTGTGGCAGGTACGAAGATACTCTATGCCCTGGGGGGGGGGGATTCGAACCCACGACCCTCAGCTTGGTCTTGCTGAATAGCTGCGCGTTTACCGCTACGGCTATCTGGGTCCCCTGTAAGTACTATAGGAGTACAATATAGCGATCACATACGTTCAGAACAGCTATGGCAGATTATGCACGAATACGGTTTCCCGGACAAACTGATAAGATTGATCAAGGCGACGATGGAGCGAGTGATGTGCGTAGTCCGAGTATCAGGGACACTCTCGAGTCCCTTCGAATCTTGCAGAGGGTTACGGCAAGATGATGGCCTTTCGTGTTTACTGTTCAACATTGCTTTAGAGGGTGTGATAAGAAGAGCGGGGATAGACACGAGTGGCACGATTTTCAGAAAGTCCGTTCAGTTACTTGGTTTCGCCGACGACATTGATATTGTTGCACGCAACTTTGAGACGATGGCGGACACGTACATCCGACTAAGGGCTGAAGCTAGGCGAATCGGGCTGAACATCAATGTGTCAAAGACGAAGTACATGATAGCGAGGGGCTCAAGAGAAGACACGGCACGCCCCCCACCTCGAGTTCATATTGACGGTGATGAAATCGAGGTTGTCGAAGAATTCGTGTACTTGGGCTCACTGATGACCGCCGACAACGACACCAGCAGAGAAATCCAGAGACGCATCGTTGCTGGAAATCGTGCCTACTTTGGACTCCGCAGAACGCTCCGATCGAGCAAAGTTCGCCATCGCACGAAGTTGACCATCTACAAGACGCTGATTAGACCGGTACTCCTCTATGGGCACGAAACATGGACCCTACGTGCAGAGGATCAACGCGCCCTTGGTGTTTTCGAACGGAAGGTGTTGCGGACCATCTACGGCGGAGTGCAGATGGAAGACGGAACGTGGAGAAGGCGGATGAACCATGAATTGCACCAGCTGCTGGAAGAACCAACCATTGTCCACCTCGCAAAAATTGGGAGGCTGCGGTGGGCCGGGCATGTCACCAGAATGTCGGATACCAACCCGGTGAAAATGGTTCTCGAAAACAATCCGACCGGCACAAGACGACGTGGTGTGCAGCGAGCAAGATGGGTCGATCAAGTTGAGGACGATCTGCAGACCCTTCGCAGAATGCGTGGCTGGCGACGGGCAGCCATGGACCGAGTCGAATGGAGACGTCTCCTACGTACAGCAGAGGCCACCCAGCCTTAGCCTGACTGGTAGTGGTAGTACGTTCAATATTGGACAAAACATTTGCAAATTTTTCGATTTTCCATACAAATTACTAACTTTGGTAGGTTTCATCTCAGTTATTTATGGACCAGAATGAAATTTTCACAGATCACCAGACATAACTTGGCATATATTTTAGAATAATTTTTCCGATCTAGAGCTTTAAAGTAATAACGATTTAATTAAAGTGAAATTTTTGACGAACAATTCAAAATTATTTAACTTAAAATAAAATTGCCCTACACGAAAACTGTCTTCAGCAAACTTGTTCATCTCGCCAATGGGGGGATAATCTGCTCAACAGACTCCGGACCGAGGTCCGGGAGTGTGGGGTTGGGGACCATTTACTACATGCAAGCAGTAAACGGGACTACACCCCCGACCCACTAAACCATTTCCATTGCCGCCAAACACTTCGTCTCTCCGGGATCACCAAGAAGGCATTGCTTCGGAGAGGGGCTAGGCGCTTTGCCAGCTTCCCAGGTGGTCCTCACCTCCCATTGTCCGCTGAAGGCGGGCAGGGTCAACCACTACGCCCGCGCCCAGCTGCAAGAACTGATACTGCGGGCTTCGCAATTTGACCTACTGAAGGCTCAGGCCCTATCAGCTAGCACCAGCTGGGATTGCTGACGAAGGGGCCTCCACCTGCTCCGAACAACCAGAGGCTCGTATCCAACCCAGTAGGCCGGCGCCACGACAGCAGCGCTACCAGGATGTTCTCCCCGCGGCCACTTAATCGCTGTAAGGGTCGATTTCGACCGTAGGGCACCGATATGACCTACGTAGCCGACTGCGAACCCTTAGACCACCTGTTGTTTAGCGTCTGCACTAGTCACTCCTCGAGTCCACTCGCCACCTCCTTTGGAGTTCCGAGACGATTTGGGTGTTAGCCGATGAAACGGCATTCCAGCCAAACTCGTCTTCACTCATCCTCTGGACCAAATTGTCCAGAACGCATGTGGCAAACATGCGGTCACGTATTGTGCGGAAACGCGGGCACACGAACAAAACGTGTTCCGCCGTTTTCTCTAAACCTGCGCAAACTGGACATTCGGGAGAACCCGCATGACCGAAACGGTGTAGATACTATCTAAAGCAACCATGGCCCGAAAGGTCCTGTGTCAGGTGGAATGTTAGTTCCCCATGGCGCCTATTGACCCAGATATCTAACCTCGGAATCAACCTGTGAGTCCACACTCCCTTGGTGGAACTGTCCCACGCACGCTGCCATTTGACCATGGAGGCCAGTCTGGCAGTCCTGCGTATGCCTCTTGTGCCGCGCCTTTCGAAGCACTCTATGTCTTCCATGATAAGGATACCAATAGGCATCATACCGGTGATGACACAGAGTGCATCGTGTGACACGGTACGGTATGCGCTCGCAACCCTCAGGCACATTAGCCTATAAGTACTCTCTAGCTTGCTACGGTAGCTATCGGTACTCAAAGCCGTGCCCCAAGCCGGGCCACCTGAGGTATGGACGAGGCGACACTGGCCAGAAGCTTACGCATACTGACGTACACCGCAGAGCTATTGGACATCATCCGGGACAGTGCCACAATAGCTGTGGAGGCTCTCTTGCAGGCATAATCGACATAGCTACCGAAGGTAAGCTTATCGTCGATCATCACCCCAAGTGTTTGACGGAGCGCTTCGAAGTAATCGTGCAGTCGCCTACACTGATCACCGCTTGCTGCACCGACTTTCGGCTGTTGACAACAACAGCCTCAGTTTTGTGGTGAGCCAATTCCAGTTTTCTGGAGCTCATCCACTCCTCCACAATTGCGATCGAGTGGGCTGCAGTCAATTCCACTTCTTCGATCGATTCACCGTAGACCTCCAGCGTAATATCGTCGACAAAGCCAATGATAACCACACCCGCCGGGAATTTTAATCTCAACACCTCGTCGTACATGACATTCCATAACACCGGACCCAGGATGGAACCTTGCGGGACTCCTGAGGTTATGTGAAAGCACTTCCGACCCACCTCTGTGTCATAGACTAATACCCGATTCTGGAAGTAACTTCCGAGAATCTTGTACAGGTGCTCGGGTATCCCCAGACGCAGGAGCGCATCAGCAATAGCCGCCCAACTGGCACTATTAAATGCGTTCCTTACATCCAGAGTCACTACTGCGCAGTAGCGAATACCCCTCCTCTAACGCTGGAGTGCTATCTCAGTGGTTTTCTTAACCGTCAGAATAGCGTCTACGGTGGACCTCTCTTTCTGGAAGCCGAACTGGTTACTTGAGAGACCATTTACACCCTCAGTGTACCTCAACAGTCTGTTGAGGATGATCTTCTCGAGCACCTTCCCCACCGTGTCAATCAAGCATATTGGTCTATACGCCGACGGGTCACCGGGTGGTTTCCCCGCCTTTGGCAATAGTATCAGGCTCTGCCTCTTCCACATATCTGGAAATACTCCCTCGTCCAGGCATATCTGCATAGCAGATCTGAACATATCGGGAGCCTCCAAGATTGCGACTTTGAGGGCCAGGTTCGGAACATTATGTACGTATATGACTTCCAGAATGTACACTTAAGTAGCATCATATACGATTTTAACTTTGCTGGGAAGCCCACGAGGATGTAGCGAAGTATCTCAGAGTCTAGCAAACACTCTAAGGGTTTGCCTTAGTCATATACCGTTTCGATTCATATTACGGACAGCTTCCCGGACACTCTACTTTGTATGGGAAACATTTCACGCGAAATGTTTCAATTTTTGCTGTTCAAAAGTTCTCAATTTCAAGGCTTGTTTTACTAAACTTTTTCCATAAATATCATTGAAAATTTATAATGCCCAACTACCTTAGATGTCTCTTTGGTGGTTTAACAATTTCGATTGATGATTTGACTGTTCCATTAATGATTATCATGAGCTGTCCGGAATTCGATTCAAAGTGTCCGGAATATGAAAAGTGAGGAAGCGTCCGGAATAAGAATCATGAAAAGGCCACACATTTTGATTTATTTAAAATGATTGAAGTAGAGGAAGCGTATTCTTCACCCACCGTTCGAAAGTAACCCAGTAAACACACCATCGTAAGTTTTTGCGATTTGTACATGTTTTGTGTAGCTGCAAAATCGTATGGTATCAACCGGAGCAATTGTTTCTTCCACTCGGATTTAGTGTTTTTGCACTGCTTCACATGTAGCTACATCCAAGAATTGCGACAGGACGTTTTGGTGGTTCTGTATTTTTTCCAGGCAATTCGAGGATGAATCTAGTCAGTTTTTTTAAAATTCTGTTGCAATACACCTGCGATTATCTGGCACCGAGCTCACATGAGATTATGTCAACGGCTGCGGTTCATCTTCAGCATTTACCGGAAGATTCTACTGTTTACATAGCTTATTTGGTTTCATCCGACCTTTTTCGGTGTGGCATGGAAATAATATGGACTGAAGAAGAGTTTTTGGTTCTATTATAGTAGGCGTCATAACCAATTCAAGATCAATTGGATCGTGCATTGCAGTAGGTAACACCTGATAATACAAATTTTCTGCTTTCACCTATCCATGTTTTGGTCGTGAAGGCGGTTGAGTTTTGATTTTGAAATAACAGAGAACTTCGCATCGATAATTAAGTTCAATGAAATAGTTTCCAAGAACATAAATAATCTTCATTCCATGAATTTACAACTCGTCATGAACTACTAAACTCTGCACAACTCGATCCGAAATTCTGGCGAGTTGGCTTTTCGCATCATCTCCAAAGCAGCTGCTCGGAGAAGTTCACCTCATTAGATTCTCATGGAAAGGGGGCTGGGTGGTATTTCTGTTTATAAACTGCGTGTGGTTACGACTTTTTTTCTGCATATTTACACCGAATCGCACACAACAGCCCCGATTCCTAATTTAGTGTTCACGAATCCCGCTGTTGTTCGTTTCTCGATAGTGGTTGCCTTGCTGTGGTATTTCGTGGAGTGTGCGAAGTCCAAACTGTAAGTACAGCTCACCACCACCATCGGTAAGCAGAAACACTACCACCATCCCCATCGCCGACGTATAGTTTTGCGCGTTTGTTGATATGACCCCCCCTCCCCTAATTTGGGGCCGCCCCCCACGCCCTGTCGACGGTTTTTACTTCGGCTAGATTTCATGGCGATGGTTTTTGCTTTGTGGTGGTGGTGGCCACGGCGGGTTGTTTTGATTACATCGTCGATGCCCGAAAAAATATCGCTTTTCGAGGTCTAGGTCCTGGTTCGCTTGGTATTGAGCTGCGTGTGGAGGACAAATGCCGCGCCGCGCGTTCAATTCACGATGGGATTCATACAGGAGAAGTTTGGGACAATCATGGCCAAAATTGTTTTCTGCTCTTAAGGGTTTTATTATGCCTAATCAAACTACAAAAACTTGAACTTGATCCTAGTTCGAACCATTGCAGGGCACCCAATGACAATTGGCGTAGCTAGGATTTTTTTCTGGAGGGGGCATAGAGGGGGCCTAGCAAATTCTTGGTTTACCGAAATAATGTCGCTCACAATGAACATGAATTTCATAAGTTTCACAAATTTGCTTAAATTTGCGTTGATTTTATCTTTTTTTGATTTAGTCTTATATTTGTACATATCGATGATACTTGTAAATATCAATTTCCATTAGGGAAAATATTAATTCTTTGTCTAATCCAATTAAAAATTCCTTCAAAAATTCTTCTAAAGAACTCACGAGTGGTTTGTAGTTTTTGCACGAAATTTGTTGGTACCGAGGATCTCGTCATAATCCATTTCCGTACTTTTCCAGTGCATTCTCCAAGAATGCCTTAACCAGTTTTCACAGATGTGCTTATTCTGCGCGGCGTGTGAGTCGAGACGAGTTGCTCTCACCGCGAGTGACGTGAGACGACTAATGTCAATCAAATGGGAGCGAGTCGACAATTGTCACCACATTCGACCCGTGTCACCTCACACGCCGCGCAGAATAGGCACGAGAGTTCCTGATTGGACTCCCACGGAAAATCATACCCGAGATTAGTAGATATTATTTAACAGATTTTTTCATGGAGTTTCTTTAGGCTTTCTAATCTGAGCATAACATTTTCTGACGAATCTGTATCAAATTCCTTAAAAGAAATTTTCGAAGAATTCTGAATTTTTAACATTTTTCCATGAGGGTAAACTACGTACTTATTACACAAAAATTTTAATTGTTTGTTGAAAATATCATCCTTTTGTTCATTAATAATTTGTAGAGGATTTTTGGTAACAAATAGTACAATAAATACTACCAAAATTGTCTTCAAGATCAGCAGCATTGCATTCTTTCTTTATGTTCGAAAATGTTGTGGAAAAAATTGAAGATGGTGCAGTCTCATATTGGAAAAAGGCATAACATATGAACTTTCAACTCGAATAGTAACTGTAAAACGTGAAATTTGTTCATGTTTATTATTTTTGCTGATTAATATGAGCAAAATGAATTATTTGTGCGGTGATGCTGAAATGTACTAGAAAAGTATACACATTTGTATGAAAAGACAAACTTGAAACTTTGAGCGCTGTTTTCTCAAAGCCTACTAATTCCATATGGGACAGTTATGCTTTTATGGGCAGTTTAGGTTTATCTTAAAATCAATTTGATATTCCTTCCGATAATTATATTATTGTTTCCCCTGAAATGTTGTCCTAGAATCATTCCAAAAAGTCACAAGGGATAAACCCATGCATTTTTCAGAGGTGTTCTAATTTAAACAGCATTATCGATTCTACTGGAAATGTCTGAACAGAAATTTTTCAACAGATTTACGAAAGGATTTTACAATTTATACTTGAACTTCTCAAAAAAACATTCGCTAGAAAATTTAGTAGGTATTCTTTTAAGTTATGAATATAACGCCATATTTTTCTTCTGAATGTTAATTCAAGCATTCTTCTATAAAACATATCTAAAAATCTATGCATTCTTCATATTTGGCTCAAAAGCTACTCCAGAAATACCTCAATATTTTTTAGAGATACCTTTACAAATTACTCTACGAATCGCTTCATTGACTTCTACTTTTTTTTATTATTTAAGGTCAAATTGAATTTAAGAAAAATCCTGAATTCTTGTCAGGAAATTCACCGTAGAATTTTTGAAACTTTTTGAAGGTCTTACCTGTACCACAGAGAAAACTTTGGTGTTATTTTTTTTGATTAACTTAAAATTGTGTTCATTTATATCGATTTCCATAAAAGACAATGATTTGTGTTAAAACAGATGGAATTTTTAATAAAGGTGTTTGTATTGAATTCCGAAGCTTCATGAACGTATGGCGAACAGATTAATCTTAAAACTATGTTTTTCTTGCTTGCAGGGAATATTTTAAATATTGTGGTAGAACTGTAGAAGTTTAACGTGAAAATATTGGAGGTATTTTCAACAATGCCATAGATGTGTTGTGGTAAAAATTCATAATTTAGGAAATTTTAAATTACTTTCAAAATTCGCTGAGGAATTCTTAATCGACTTTCAGAAATCAGGAATCATCCATATAAGAATCCTGGAACTTTTCAAAGCTCTTTGAATATATTTTTCTCCTTTGATTTTTTTATACGAAGCTGCCCAAGAAAGCGTCATACGAAGGGCGGAAAAACAACAAAATGTTCCAGCAGATCGAAACAACAGATGGATAACGAAACAACCAAAGATAAGTGATTATTATAATATTTTCTTTAGAGGTATATAACTACAGGATAACACTACTCGACAAAATTTTTTTTTTTTTTTTTGATGGATCAGGGACGCGTTTATATGGGTCTTGATGTTTAAGAAAAGTAGAGAAAGAGGCCGTTTTCAAATGATTTGCAGCATCCCTGGATTATTTTTTGATAAAGCTTGAAAATTTGGCATTTTTAATCACAAAAAGTGTAATAAGCAAAATATCAATATCTTTTTAAATTCAATTATACAATCATTTAATTTTTCAAATCAATATTTTTTAGCACTGAATGACTTCAGGGAAACGTGCACCATTTCAGAAGAATATTGGCATCTATTTTGCGTATGAATTTGGAATGTTAACGATCATTAAGCAAGTACGTGAGGATGTGCACCATATAAATACTACTTTTTTTCTATTTCACATATCTGGTTCATTATATAATAATGATTATAGGTTCAAGAAGAAGCTTGATTAGGATTTGATTCCTTGCTCCATTAGATAAAGTAATGAGCAATGGAATCCAGTAACATTTGATTTTAACAAGGATACGACGACTACGGAAAATTTATGTGTCTGTTATATTTATATGGGCTGGTTGGTCCTATAAACTCTCAGCAGAAATACAAAATTGATATAGGTTGGACACTGACATGTAAGTGTTCTTACATGCGCTAGCTGGTTTATCAGGAGACGATGTCTGTAAAAAAATGTGATAACATTGTTATTTGCGATTTCTAAATATTCCGATAGGTTCTCATTAAAAATAGTTAACTTATCATGAGATTAATTTTCATCAGAATATCCCTACAAAAATTACAGAATAACAGAAAATAGCAATAAGTAATTTAGTAATCAACATTGTCACATTTTTTTTTTTTTTTTGCGAAAGCCGCTTAGGCAGGCATGAGCTCTTTATGATTCAGTTTGTGCACAATGCTGATCATTTGTGAAAACTGATTTAGTGGTAACATGCCTGCTTCTTACTTGTAAGATGAAACAATTTCTGGTTAAACCATTTACGATTTTTTTTTTTGATTCTACATTTCACATATTTTTCGACAATTTTAATCAAACTTTCAGTTTTGAGATTTAGAATAAATTTCACAAAAAATTGTGATATAATCTAAATGAGTAAAACCCATTTTTTATATGTCTTCCTGTTTAAAGAAAGAAAAACAGACATTACATGAAGTTTCGCAAAATTGTTTATCATAAATGTATTGATTAATTGTTTCTTCACTTAATCGAAAAGCATTTTTACTCATTTAGAGGATATGGGAATGGGGGTTCAAAAATGGACTCGTTTGGCTTCATAAGGGTAACGAGTTTAAAATTAGTTTTAATGGTCGACTTCTTTATGTTTCCAATATGCTTACAACTAAACCCATTTGACGAAAACATCCCATTGAACAAGAAATTACTGCTCCATTTAAAAGTTTGATTAAAATTGCCGAAAAAATGTGAAATGAAAATATAAAAAAAATAAAATAAAAAAAGATTTGGAAATGGTTAAACCAGAATATTTTTCATCTTGCAAGTAAGAAGCAGGCATGTTACCACTTAACCAGTTTTCACAAATGATTAGTATTGTGCACAAACTGAATCAAAAAGAGCTCATGCCTGCCTGAGTGGCTGTCGAGTGGTGTCACAACAAAGGTGAAATTGTTGATAACTGAATTGTTGGTTGCTATTTTACGTTAATCTGTAATTTCTAGGGATATTCTGATAACAAATGGATCTCACGATAGGTAATCTATTTTTAATGAGTACGTATCAAAATCTTTGGAAATCGCAAATAACAATAATGTCACATTTTTCATAGACTTCGTCATCGGTTCCTGATAAACAGACTAGCTCATGTAAGACCACTTACATGTCAGTGTCTAACCTATTTTTTTTATTACTGCTAAGCGTTTATTAGACCCACCAGCCCATATAAAAATAACGGACACAAATTTTCCGTGGTCGTCGTATCCTTGTTGAAATCAAATGTTACTGGATCGCATTGCTCATTACTTTATCTAATGGAGCAAAGATTAAAATCCAAATCAAGCTTCTTCTTGTATGTATGTATGTATGTAGGTAGCCACCATCCTAGCTTGAGTCTTGCTCTGCATGCGGTTCCACCTAACAGTACAGTCAATTTTCATTATCAATCTGAATTCAACATACCATTGTATGAAGGGCCAAAATGGGGTGTGGCGGACCCGTAAGCAGAGACACTTACGCGAAACCCGCGGGAAATAGAGAATCTCCTTCCAATAATATGATCCAACGGAAAGTATAATGAAATTTGCAATACCTGTCAAGTTATCCACGGGATGGTTTGTTAGAAGAAGGGCGCGTCAAATCCATTACAACTGTTGGGATAGAAGAACCCATCTACAAGGATGTTCCGGTTACTTCAACCCTTGACTCCGGCTGGCACTCCACTCCATTGTCCAGCTGTAACTTCAGTGATGCCCTGATGCACCCTCCCAATATCACCCATGTTATATGATTCAATTAAATGATTGTTATGTAATACAATTAAATACAATAATTTAAAATAAAAAAATATAAGATATCATGCAATAACTCGATGATTTGACCTAGAATTGATGAATTAAAGATGATTAATATTAAATACATAATAACAGAATGTTCAAACGAGCCTGAAAAAAAATACAATGACAATTTATGTATGTAGATAATCTTAATTCATAAAACCGTTGTATGAAGGGCCGAAAGGGGGTGTGGCGGAGAATCTCCTTCAACTATAGTCCAACAATTAGTATAATGAGAATCGCAATTCTTGTCCAGCTTTCCACCAGATGGTTTGTTATGAGAAGGGCGCGTCAAATCCATTGCAACGGTTGGAGATATGCACCCATATCCAACGATGTTACGGCGCTTTCTCCAAGTCTCCGGTTGGCACTCCATTGTCCTGCTGCAACTTCAATTATGCCCTGATGCACCCTCCAAATTCCCAACATATTAAACTATAATAAGATGTCGGTAT
The DNA here is from genome assembly GCF_002204515.2 of Aedes aegypti. Lineage (NCBI taxonomy): Eukaryota > Metazoa > Arthropoda > Insecta > Diptera > Culicidae > Aedes > Aedes aegypti. The sequence continues at coordinate 373,698,265 of NC_035109.1, forward strand.
ATATAAATGGAAATTATTTTCATGTATGATTTATATAGATGTTCATATTAATTAAATTCAATAAATATGATGAATAAGGGCGAAAAAATAAGGACGTAATACATTCAGTAGAGATGAACAACGTGCTGAAAAATAAAAAAGCAATGATTAGGCTACTATTTGCGATATGTAGACTTAACGATGCTCCATAACGTGGAACCAATAGAAATGGATCCCTATAATAAATATGGTATAATATAATTTTATGTAATAAATGCAATTTAAACAGTATATACTATTATATGATATAAGTACAATATAATTTATCAATATAGTGTAGAATATATTATAATATAAAATAGATTATACGGCATACTGTCCTGCGTGTATAAAATGTAATAAATATAATGAGACATACAAATGTATTGAAATTGATATAAATAAATGATTATATAAATGCATGAAATGCAAAATCATGTTGTATGAGTTAAAACAAAATTCAATTGAAATTTAATTTTAATGGAATATCTACACTGAAAATATATATTGTTTTATATTACGAAATCGTTCGTTTGAACTACGAAATTATTCGTTGTTTTCTGCAACAAAACAGTTTCGTAAAATGTATCCATCAGCTTCGTAATATGATTCAAGCTCGAAATCAAAACAAACAATCATTGTTATAATGTACTAAACATTTCGTAATCGAAATTCGTTTATTTCGTATCCAGAACGAACATTTATACGCTCTTCTTCTTACCTCCCTCGGCTGCAGTCGTGTCATGTTGTATATTACGAAATGTGTCTACGAAACCTTTCGTTGCAGAAAACAACTAATGATTTCGTAGGTTAAACGATCAGTTTCGTAATACTAAACAATTTGTAATACGAACAACACGATAACGCACATCTACGAATTGTATATCGTACATCTTACGATTATTTCGTAATGTCACTGAATCGCGAAATTCGGTCAAGTACAAATAATTTTTACAATGAATGAAAATAGCGTCATATGTACGAAATCTTGTTTTACGAAATGAATTTTGGATAAAATACGAAGAGATGTTTTCAGTGTAACTATGTACAACTGGTACTGCTAAAAAAATAATAATTCACTTCTAGTAACACTAGCAGTCGATAGCGTCCGATGAAGAACTTTGAAATTAATAAAAAATATATCTGTTTGTTTCTTACTATAATTCGGTTGTAATTTTAAATACAGTCGCCTCTCCACATCTCGATATCGAAGGGACCATCGAGATAGGGAGATATCGAGACATAGAACCAATTTTTAATGAGTACTAGATTGAAAATCACTCCGTTACTAAGAAAATTGAAAACAAACAGAATCTCGTCTTTGAAAATTGTTTTGAATCCGTAAAATCTAGTAACCTTTGATCGACATACGGAGAGAAAATCGGGAACGAAAATCACATCGAGATAGGGAGATATCGAGGCCTTTGTTGATAAAGATGTATGCAGTATGGATATGATGCCTTCAACCGCAGTATGTGTTGCCTAATAGAAGGACGAAATGCGTATACCAAATGAACGATAAGCTGAAAGATGAATTTCAATGATTAAGTCAGTATTGCCGGTAGGTAGACTCCATTATCCTCCTGAAAATTATATCAACTATACAGTATAAGAAATAGTCACAATATTTTCATCCGGTGAACATTCCTGCACTGGATGTTGATCCGGATCTCATTTTATATAAACATGGCCCGCATTTAGAGCGGAGAAGAAAAAGAAAATCGACAATTAAAGAAGGCCGTAGATAAGGGGCGGTCCATTAATTACGTAAGACAATTTTGGCGGATTTAAGACCCCCCCTCCCCCCATGGAAAGATTTTTTGTATGAAAATCAAAAATAATTTGTATGGCGCTTAAGAAATCCCAAACCCCCCCCTCCCCCCATATCCCATTACGTAATTAATGGACGACCCCTAAGTTCAATTACATAGACCAACATATGAGAGAATTTAACAAATAATTTGCATCGTGCATCGTGCATAATTGCATCGCTGTCAAGCGGTCTGAAGTGAAAAAATGCTCACAATCCCGCATCTTGTCACCTTTATTCACAGAATAGAGGATCGATGAAGAGAAATCGACCATGCGACTTACGCCCTTATGCTAGCACACGCTTGAATTACACGTGAAAGCTACTGTTGAATCATCAACTCGTCAGTTTTTGTTTTCTCCTTTCAACCTACATAAAACTGAACCAACATGAAACGCAAATATCCACACATACCAGTTTTTCCCTAACTCCATACCAGTTTTTCCCTAACTCCACTATATCGAGCATCGTTTTGAAGTTCTGTAATAGACAAAAGATGAACATGTATAGTGTTGCACCAACACCGCTGGCTGTATAAATTGATTACATTCAAGCGTGAAAAAAGCACATTCTGCATACATGTAACAGAGACAGAATCAAAACAAACCAGCTGTTTCATTCGATGCTTCAGATTCCAGAGGTGCGGCTGAATAAAACTATTGCTCTCCTGCTTCAACACGAGATAAAAAAAGAGCAAAACAGAATTGATAGTCCCTTCCCCGCTAACTGCCTCTCCTCAATCCATCAATAATCGATGACAACAGATGACGTCTACTTCTTGACTAGAAGTGGGCAATCTGTAAACATCTCATACACTTATATCAGCGGTATGAAAATATAAAATATGTTTAATAATTCCTGGCGTCACACCACCCATTTGTGCACCATGCTGTAAAATTAAACAATTTTGATTTTTTTTTCCAATTGTATTAAAAACATTTATGAATTGTGGTAAATGTAGAATATTTTTCACGATCGCCCAATTCAATTTATCATCATCGATGGAACTCGCACATTTTGCAATCATATACCACCATCACTCACACTTCTATACACGCCACTGCCGTCGCAATGGACCAATGCATGAGTTCATCATTTGACGTTTTAGTGGTGCCGTGTTATATATGCTACCATAGCAACCAGTGAATTCGGCACCGCTCAAACGTCAAATTAGTGAACTCGTGCATCGTTCCATAATTCTCAACTTGCCAACTGATGGAATGGAGAGCTACGTTTCACAAGACTACACTAGCATTTTTTTTTTTTTTCAAGAATATACTTAGCTTTGTAAACGTTGCGGATATATTTATTCCTAGGCTATCTATCATTGAATGCGATTCAATGATGATGATGGCTCAGACGGCGATGAAAAAATATGGCGTCCCCCACTCTGTGAGCCACGACACATCACCAACTTTTAAACTATTTTTCACACCATAACATCCACATTTTTAGCACATTTTGTAGAAAATCTACTGAAAACAGTTTTAAAAACACAACGATGTGAAAATATTGTATTGTTTTTAATAAAAACACAGTAAATATTGATAAAACTGAAGGACACAAATCTAAATTCAAACGATCCGGAGCAGTGTTGCCGAACGAATCCAAATCAAGCTTCTTCTTGAACCTATAATAACCTATAATATAATATAACCAGATGTGTGAAATAGAAAAAAAAAAAGTAGTATTTATATGGTGCACATCCTCACGTACTTGCTTAATGATCGTTAACATTCCAAATTCATATACAAAATAGATGCCAATATTCTTCTGAAATGGCGCACGTTTCCCTGAAGTCATCCAGTGCTAAAAAATATTGATTTGAAAAATTAAATGATTGTATAATTGAATTTAAAAAGATATTGATATTTTGCTTATTACACTTTTTGTGATTAAAAATGCCAAATTTTCAAGCTTTATCAAAAAATAATCCAGGGGTGCTGCAAATCATTGGAAAACGGCCTCTTTCTATACTTTTCTTGAACTTCAAGACCCATATAAAGGCGTCCCTGATCCATCCAAAAAATTTTTTTTGTCGAACAGTGTAATTGAAATTTCTCAAATTAAATAAAAACTAAATACATTTCTCGAAAACTTATTCAAATAGACACAAGTCAAAAAAGTATACAAACTTACTTTATCGATTCTACGTGTTTCGCAGACAAAATTCTACACATTTCGCTCTAAACCAACTCGATTTTTCACTTTAATTTCCGGATTTACAAAACGACGAAAGTAAGATTTTCAACTTTCGCAACCTAACCACTACTTTCGCCGCTCCACTGTATGGAGAGACAAAGTGACTTAACCACGAATCAAAAAAAAAAACACTACTTGAGTCGCTCTTACACTGGTACAAAAACGTCGCAAGTAACTGAATAAATCGGCTTATCATTTTGTAATAAAATTTTTGTGGGAAATAACAGGAACTCCATAGTTTTTTAACGCGAGCTTATTGTATGCAAAATTTAAGCAATGTACACGGCGAAAAAATGTTAAAAAGGTGATTCATTTTAAAACAGTTTTAGAAGACGAGATTTCTTCATCAGAATCTTTTTTAGAAATTGTTTTTGAAATCTGAAGTATTCTTGAGTTTTTTCAATAAATATTCTCTGAATTTTCGAAATCAAAAGACATTCCCAAAATACTTTTCGTATATATTTCCTGTAAAACCCGGGGATTTAAAGTAGAATTTACAGAAAAAACAAAGGAGAATTTGTGACGCAATTTACGATGTATTTTGAAAATATTTCGGAATGACTTTTGATGAACTTTGTTAAAAGTTTTAATAACTATTTGGGAAAACGACCGTTCTGATCCAAATTCCGGACACTCAACTTTGTATGGGAAAGGTTTCACTTGAAATGTTTCAAAATTTTCCGTTTAAAAGTTTCCAGCTTCCAGGCGTGATTTAACAAGCATTTTCACTTTCAGCATAGCAATCTATGAAAATTTATAATGTGCAACTAGTTTTGACTTAGCTCTTACGGCGAGGAAGCCTAATCAATAACTAAATTATTTTAGTTTTGCTTTTCGTGAGCTGTCCGGAGTTCGTATCAAAGTGTCCGTAATATGAAGCAAAAGTGAGGTTATGTCCGAAATAAGAATCATGTAAAGATCACTAATTTCTATTTATTTTAGGTAATTCAAGCAGTGGAGTTCAAATATTTACCCACCATTCGAAATTAAAGTGTTTTAGTATCTTGAAAACGCATAGATATCAGAATTAATGTTCCTATTTATTTGCTTTACGATTGTTTATACTTCACAGGGGCCTTAAGTATCCGTAACATGAATCAAAACGATATATGAAGGAATTTGACATGAACATTGTTTTTTTTGGAAAGAATGCCAATGCAAAGTATGAACGTTTAAAAGGCTAAATTTTTTTTCCTAACTCCTTGAATCCGGGAACACATTTCGGAATCGACTTTAACATGAACAAATCTCATAATATTATTTAACTAATTTCTAATAGATTTGTAGCAAAAGGTTTAAAGCCACTCTTCGATTTACATTAACTTAATTTGATTAAACGAAAATTCTTGAGACTGTATCTTTTTTCTTGGTAGAGTGTAGTTTAGAATTTAAGCAAAAAGTTCATTCATGCGAAATTATTTCAAAAAAAAAAAAATGAGGCGAAAACAAAGAAAAGAGATATTGCTGGATCAAAAACCTACAGCCGATGTTTAAACTTTTCTTAGAAGCAATCAGGTTGAAATTTCTTGGAGAGATGTGTTATGAATTAGGACTCGTTTTTCGCCAATAACTCCAGCTATCTTATGACAAAGAAGTTCCTTTAGTAATTTTGCTTATTTATTTATTTGCCGGCAGCTTTTTTATCAAATTGTTTCGACTGATATTATAAGAATTGTAATTAATGAATGTATTTCTTTAAAATAATCTTATGAGGGCAATCATCATCATCGGACACCTCGATCAGGGCACCCTTCAAGAAAATAGCAGTTTAAATGCTATGCTAAAACATTTGAAGTAGTATTGTTTGCACCATACAAAAAATAAGAATTTAAGGAACCAAATTCCCAGGATACTCTCGCTTTTTTGTATTACAGTATTTTGCAACGGAGATGTCGAGTGACAGCCGGACGATTAACTTTTCGATTGTCGCATGATTTACCGATGTCAGAACCGCCACACTGATGCTGTGTACGACAAGCGAAGTTTTCCCACTATTATTGAACAAAATAAAAGAACGTAACTACTGAAGAATGTATGTTTCAATTGATTCAGAAGGTTTTTCTGTAATTCAAATTTATTTAAATTATTTTTTTTTTTAATTTTTATATATATAAAATTCTGGAGGGGGCCTGAATGACTCTGGGGGGGCCTGGCCCCCCTGGCCCCCCATGTTCCTACGCCAATGCCAATGACTGTGACAAAAAGTGATAAGTAACATATTCAACTGTCCCAGAAAAGTTGGGTTTATCTTTCCAACACCGTTTGTTTTTTTTTTTTAATTTTACAATCAAGTCTTCATGCTTAACACTGTCGAATGCTTTTTCTATGTCTAAAAGAACAAGACCAGTAGGAAGCGGGATTAAAAATTTCAATTTCGAAATTATAGCCATGAATTGGTTCTAGCTACTCCTCTGTAGAATGTGGGGAGGGGGGTGTTTCTCTGTTTTGATATGTGCGCGTAATGTAATCAAAACAAAAGTGACCGTGGAGCGTTTTCATGCTTTGGTTGGGTGGTGCCCCCCCGATGATCGTAGTAGGCAGTTGTTGCTCCTCCAGCCAGGGGGAGAGAATCTTAGTAGGCGGCTGTTGAGCTGTCCAAAAGAAGGGGGAGGGGCTAAACGGGGGGGACACGTGGGACGGAAGGGTTGTTGATGTGATGATGGTATCAGGTATCAGAAGGCCGGCTCCAAAGGCACGTTCCCCACCAGTTGGGAGATTTGTGCCATCGCCATATGTGAGCCTATTTCATCATCTACCCGATGGGAGAGGAAAGGGAAGGGAAAGATGGGAGGAAATAGGAGTGGGGTCCCTTGAAGAGGGAAGATCGCATAAGCGAAATGAGAGCATGTAGCTCCATACCACAATGGGTTCGAACAGCGCCCTAAAAAGGGCACTGCAAAACGCATGAGCGTAAAGAGAGCCTATAGCTCATTACCACAGCGGGTTAAGAATAACAGGATGTCCTGAAGATTCAGGCTTCTGTATTCAGTTTCACTTAATAAGTGTTTACCAAGTAATTGGAATCGCATTTGCGCAAAAACTGGACAGTTACATATCAGGTGATACGAAGTTCCATAATCGGAGTCACAACTATCACACACAAATGAGTCAGCACGCTGAATATTTGCCATGTGATAGTTGAGTCGGCAGTGGCCTGTCAACGCTCTGACCAAGAGACTGCAATTCTGCTTTGACAGATTTGTTAAATACTTCGCCACCTTTGGAGATGGCTCAGTAATATACAATTTTGTTTGACGACACGACTCCAAACTATTCCAATATTGCTTGTGCTGAGTTGCCGCCCAAGAGTTTATCTGAAGCTTCACCCAGCACTTCGAAATTGGAATAGCCGGCTCAGGGCCAATGAAGTCATGCGATGCTCCATCGCGAGCTAGCTCATCAGCCAATTCATTTCCAGCGATGGAAGAATGGCCAGGTACCCATACAAGGTTTACAGAGTTGACTGAATTCAGTTCCTCAATTTGAGTTCGACATGCGATAACAAGCTTCGACCTTGAGTTGGCCGAAGCGAGAGCTTTTATAGCAGCCTGACTATCTGAACAGAAGTATATGACTTTACCCATTACGCGCTGTTGAAGTGCTGATTGCACTCCACACATAAGAGCAAATATTTCCGCCTGAAAAACGGTGCAGTTTCTACCAAGTGAGTAAAACTGATTCAGCCTTAGCTCACGAGAATATACTCCTGCACCAGCTCTACCTTCAAGAAGGGAGCCATCAGTGTAACATACTATATTGTTTGATATACTTCTTTCCAAATAGCCAGACGTCCACTCTTCCCGTGAAGGGAATTGTGTGGTAAATGTCCTGTAAGGAAAGTGACAAGCAATTGTGAGATCACTTGGAGCAAGGACAATTTTGTCCCAATTCACCAAAAGTGGAAACAACGAAGTGTGTGTAGATCTACGATTCACTGGATTTTTCTCCAGTAGATCCAGTACCCATAAACGGTAAGAGCAAGAAAGTGCTTCTTGTTTAAGATATATGTGTAGTGGCGCAACGTCGAAAAGGGCCTCGAGCGCTGCCGTGGGAGTTGTAGAGAACGCACCAGACATCGCCATCAAGCACATCCTTTGGAGATGGCCCAATTTTGATTGGATTGTTCTCACTTCGCCCTTTTGCCACCACACAAGACATCCATATGCCAATATTGGTCGAACAACTGTTGTGTAAATCCATTTGATATATTTGGGTTTGAGGCCCCAAGTTTTACCAAAGGTTCGCCTGCATTGACCGAAGGCCATACAAGCTTTTTTGACTCTGAAATCAATGTGAGGTGTCCATGAAAGTTTGGAATCTAGAATGACTCCGACATACTTTACTTGATCAGTCACATTAATCTCAGTGCCAAAAAGACGTAAAGGTCGAATTCCATCGCGGTTTCGTCTTTCCGAAAAAAGAACAATAGATGTTTTATTCGGGTTAACCGAAAGGCCATATTGGCGACACCAACTCTCGACTACCTGAAGAGCACTTTGCATCAGGTCGAATAGGGTGCTTATGCACATACCAACTATCAGAGCTAGATAGTCGTCGGCAAATCCATAAGTTGGAAAACCGCAATTATTGAGTTGCCTCAATAGCGTATCTGCTACGAGATTCCACAAAAGTGGTGACAAGACTCCCCCTTGGGGGCATCCGCAAACACTCAATTTTCGAATCGCTGCTTGACGCAATGTCGAGGAGAGATGTCGGTTTTTGAGCATTTCATGAATCCAATTGGTAATCATTGTAGGTAGCCCATGGTTTCGTGCGGCTTCCAATATGGCATCGAAAGACACGTTATCAAAGGCACCCTCAATATCCAAGAAAACACCCAAGCACGATTGCTTCTGAGCGAATGCTTTCTCGATATCGTATACAACTTTGTGTAAAAGAGTCACAGTGGACTTTCCAGATTGGTAAGCATGTTGATTCACATGAAGAGGCATGTTTACCAAATAAACATCACGGATGTGATGATCGATAATGCGTTCCAGACATTTCAGAAGAAAAGAGGTCAGACTGATTGGTCTAAAACTCTTCGCTTCCTCATACGACGCACGTCCTCCTTTTGGGATAAACTTTACAGTAATATCACGCCAGGATTTGGGAATGTACCCGTTAGCAAAACTGCTTACAAGTAGCTTTTTCAAAACATGTTTGATAGACTCAAATCCCTTTTGGAGCAGAACAGGATAAATCCCATCCGCTCCTGGAGATTTGAAAGGAGCAAAACTGTTAAGTGCCCATTGAATCGATTCAGTAGTTACGATACTGCGAGCCGAGGCCAGAGACTCGTAACTACATGAAAAGACATTTGGTTCATCCGTAGATGCTATGTCCACACATCCGGGGAAGTGTGTATTGAATAAACATTCTAAAACTTCTTCATCGGAAGAAGTAAAGTCACCATTAGGTAAGCGAATTTCGTTCACTTGGAAATCCTTAGATTTTGCAAGAATTTTGTTCAACCGACTGACTTCACTCAAACTGGAAACATTTGTACAAAGGTTTTTCCAGCCGGATCGTTCAGCAGAACGAAGAGCCTTCTTGTAAGCCTTGCGAGCTGACTTGAACGACTCTGATCCAGCTGAACGGCGTCTGTTCCAACTCCTTCTACATTGTTTCCTGAGTCTAGTCAGATCGGAATTCCACCATGGGGTCCCTCTTGTAGTCTTTACAGACCGCAGAGGACATGCTTCTTCAAAAGCTTCCATAATGTAGGATGTTGTAGTATCAACGGCATCATCCAGATCACTTGGATTTTCAATGGACGGAGAATATCCATGAAATTTGGTCGCAACCAATTCAATGTAGAGTTCCCAGTTTGTTGACCGGGGATTCCTAAAACGCAAAGTCTGCGCAGTTACATTTGAATGTTCAAAGAAGATGTAGCGATGATCAGATAATGATTCCTCATCGGATACATGCCAATTCGTCAACTCGTGACTGATTCTATTCGAGCAGAGCGTTATGTCTAACACTTCTTCTCTATTAGAAACCATGAAGGTTGGGCGATTGCCTATGTTAAGTAATCCAAGGTCTGTACTACTTAAGTATTCCATCAGACTGGAGCCTCTCAAATTGATATCTGAGCTGCCCCAGATGATGTGATGAGCATTGGCATCACTGCCCACAATCAGCGGAAGGCCTTTTGTTACGCAGTGTACGACAACTCGTTTGAAGTCATCCGTTGGGGATGGTTCATCATGTGGTAAATATACCGAACAATAGACGTATTTCCTGTTGAGGTCACCAACAGAAACATCGATTGTGACAGCACATACATCTCTGGTAGTTAACTCAGAAATGAGTGTAGCAACGATTGCTTTATTAACGAGCACGCATGCGCGGGGCATGGAGCGCGAGTTTGCCATTTCAAGCTTGCTAAAAGTAGCAAAAACTGGGTCCACAAGGTTACCTAGATAGAAGTTCCCTCTACGAAAGTAGGGTTCTTGAACTAGCGCCACTTGGGCTGCACCATTTTGCATGAGTCTGCAAAGATTGATCGTTGCTGTTCTTTTATGCTGAAGATTGATCTGAGCTAACCTAACCGTAGCCACTACCCAAACTAGGCAGGATTAAGCTTTTTGCAATCTCAGCACGAAAAAGACCAGCAACGAAAAAACCAGATCGGTATCTATTTAAAGTCGCCAAAGGCGAAAGAGCACAGAATACACTGTGTAAAACGCATAATGCGAATCCATATAGGTGATAATTTAAATTAAATGTCAACATATTCATAATCCCACCCTTATTAAGCCTCAAGATAGAGACTGAAGAAGGGCAGCCGATTATCTCGGAGAAACACAAGGTCACCTGCACCATTGCTCCGGGTAGCACAGGAAGGACTCAATACTGTGGAGGGCGCCCTGGTACCCCACAGGCTCCGTTTGCGGTTAGGTTTTATTTAGACCCCCCTAACCATTCATTCTTAGGCACGGTACGCATCACACCATAAATTAGGGGTCACCTGTGAGGTGGACTTTTACCACCGGAACAGGCAATCCGTAGTGTTAATTCTTAGCTAGTTGAAACAACCGCTACCGACACTACACGGCTATCTAGGCTGCTCGGGAAAAGGAGGTTAATATTGATGATTAACTCCTGACGTGCCCAAGCAGCCGTCAAAGTCTTCATGCTTAACACTGTCGAATGCTTTTTCTATGTCTAAAAGAACAAGACCAGTAGGAAGCGGGATTAAAAATTTCAATTTCGAAATTATAGCCATGAATTGGTTCTAGCTACTCCTCTGTAGAATGTGGGGAGGGGGGTGTTTCTCTGTTTTGATATGTGCGCGTAATGTAATCAAAACAAAAGTGACCGTGGAGCGTTTTCATGCTTTGGTTGGGTGGTGCCCCCCCGATGATCGTAGTAGGCAGTTGTTGCTCCTCCAGCCAGGGGGAGAGAATCTTAGTAGGCGGCTGTTGAGCTGTCCAAAAGAAGGGGGAGGGGCTAAACGGGGGGGACACGTGGGACGGAAGGGTTGTTGATGTGATGATGGTGGTGCTATTTTCGATGTCATGTTTTGATGAAACGAAGATAGGCGCAAAGGTCGTCGACCGGGGCCCTCGAAGCAGGAAGCGGGAGTCGGCGGCGGCGGGCGGATAATGGAATGGTTTTACGGCCGGCACGTGTCGTAGTGCTCTACGAGGCCCGGAGGCCATTTGGAAATTAGGTTATTCCGTCGTCGAATTAGGAGAGGAGCGATTTTGCGAGTAGAATTTCCAACGAGTAAGATCGCGCACCTAAATGAGCAAGCCTTGGCCGCGAATTGAGATCCGTATCTATGGAGATCGCGAACGAGTTGGCCATGGCCATTTTAGGGCTCAAGTGGCCTTTTTCCCTGGCGATCGTTTATTGCCAAATATTCAAATCACATCACCGATAAACGTCGATCGTCGTCGCCTGGAAGTGTTTCCAGGATATGTCCGCCTAGGTTTGGAACACGAACTTTCAAAAACCAATCGAATTATGTGAACAGAAGATGTGAGCTAGTCATTTGGAAATTACGCGTTAATTTGTATTGCGCACCGTATCGACGCCGCTTTGGTTTATTTCGGAGCTCTTGGTATTGATTCTCCCTCTAGCTGTCTCGGCTTACGGACAGATAGACTGTTACTCGCTCACGCAGTCCCCTGCCTGATGCTTGTTTGCGAACTGGCCTTTTCTGTCCTGGCGGGGGGTTTGCGAATATTGTTTTGTTTTTCTTTTGTTATTTTGGCGAAGGTCATGACGTCCGATGAATAGATTGTAATAGCACGGTCTGTTTGAATGGACCCATCCATCGCATTTCGTGTGAAATTTCTCCATCTAGAGAGGGGTCGAGTAGAATAAAAAAGGCTTAGTTAGACTAATTAATTAAATTAAATTCAATTAGCGAATTTTATGAAGTGACAAGACTTTGTTAAAAATTGGACCAAAATATCAAGTTTCCAACACTTTCATCTAAATTGCAAAATTGCATTATAATAGTAAAAACAATTAAACGCTTAACAACAGTGTATTCCCAGCATTTAAAACCTTTGTCTGAATTATTAATACTTTGAAGTCTGACGCGGACAGGCATTGAATAACCTTAAAGGTGAGTTAGCTCGATACAGCGGGACGGTAACAGCGTTATATGTACATCTTCTTCTTGTTATTACGTCCCCACTGTGACAGAGCCTGCTTCTCAGCTGCTCTACAGTTATTAACAGAGAACATTTTTGCCTAAATTGCCTAAATTTTTTGCATTCACATATCGACTGGCAAGCACTACGATGCTCTATGCCCTGGGAAGTCAAAGAAATTTCACGAAATCACAATCACGAAAAGATCCTGTATAAGGAAACAGAATGGGCAGGCGACTGGAATGTAAGTGTTTGTAGTTCAGTGTAGAGTGTTTTTGATATTTGGTTTGAATATGAATCGTGAATTTGTGAAAATACAGTGCAGGTAGTGCTCGTAATTGTCGTGCAGTTTTCTCTGTCAATAAATCTAATGTTAGTCCATTGTATAGCAGGCTACCATACGACATCTCCATAATCCATCCAATGTACAAAGCTTCCGTCACCCACCACCAGAGGGATAGGCAGAATCTATTGGTAGCCAATACGTATGATGAAACAGAGTATCGCTATGGACTATTTAACGGGTATGATATTCGACGAAATGTTTGGGTTACTTACCTTATGTCCAAGGAAAGCGACCTAAGAAGCTTCATTTCACTTACCGATCCACCAACCTATAAGGTTTATTATAAATCTTCGAGCTGTTTAGCGGAATACCTATAAGTAAATGAAAAACCAAATTTAGTACTATACCATTTAATTCCACTAGAGTTTGTATCCATATCAAAGACAAATTAAAGACCCCCATGTCCCTTGCAGTTGCTCAAAATTTTATGGCTCATAAGGTAATCTAGAATGCCGTTCAAAGTGTGCTGCGATCTGTCAAACTTGGGTACCTTTTGCACTACCGAGGGACCAAATGCAGTACTAGAAGTGGTACCCAATCTGAGCCCGAGTGTGACGGACCTGTCCATATTTCGAGCAAACCCACATGAGCATTCATGCGTAGCAAGATGCATAATTTCTCAATCAGGTTGGCTATGGGATGACTGTCACAAATTTTCATACTTCCATTGCTCATTCAATTTTCAAAGAAAGAGCAACTGTCTGTTTTTGTAGTGAACTTTCATATTCTACTGCGTCCTCTACCACTGTTGTGAAAAACTCAATTTCTCATAACTCACGCTTGAGAACGCAACTCAGCAGTCAAAAAATCATGGATGAGTAAACTCACCTTTTTGACTCATTGTCTCGTATTGCTACAGTTTACTAATTTCTTGTTAGTCTAGTAAAATTATAGTAATCCTTTCTAACGTAAACAACAACATTCGGGTCTCACGAGTTTTTGACGGGTTTTGCGACTGAATCATTTGTTACGGTTTGAGTTAATTGAGTGATTTTGCATCAAAATCTCAAGCGTGAGATTTGCGAAGCAGATCTTTAATGAGTTTGCTCTCACGGGAGAGCGTATTGATTGAGGTTTGAGTGTGAGTCTATCAACACTGTCCTCTACGTCCGATTTCAACTCAGAATTCTACATACGAATCTATGATTCGTGAAACAAATACCGTTTTGTCTCATATTCCAAACACTTAAGGCCAACAGTGACTTCAAATGCATCTGACTGGCAAAAAATAGCTGATATTTGTGTAAATTTTAATTTCTTCACAAAGTCTAACTCTTAGCTGTTGGATGTACCGATAATAGTGTTGATTTAATTAGTTTCAGTATTGTTTTTACGCAAAATAATGGACCAACATTTTGATTCAAATGCCGAACACTGTGTTAATTCTGTCTCATATTCCGAACACCTTGATTCAAATTCCGAACAGTACGAATAAATCGTACTCAAATGAATAATTTCGCAAAGAAATTTATCTGCGCTTGTTCTACTGGTCTCAAACTAGAGAATCATTACTGCTCCGGCGGTATAAATTATATTGGAGACGGTTAAATTGAATTACAATTGACTGTTAATTCCTTGTTATTTGGTGACATATTTCAACGAAACATTTCAACCAAATCGCCATACAAAAACTGAGTGTTCGGAATATGAATCTGTTCGGAATTTGAGACAAAACGGTATATAATCAGAAGCTAGTTGGCTAAGTCATTAAGAAATTCAGAACAATTGAATAAATTACGTATGGATGCAATCCGACGTAATTTTGATAACTCCCAGAACAGTACTGAAAAGTGCTACTTTTTGATACTGATACTAGTGCTGAAAAGTAGCACTTTTCAGCACTGTTTCTTTCGGTAGGAAAAGTAGGCCGTTATGTTGTCCATTCTCTTGATAAAAAGTAGGCTGATTTGCAACGGAATTTTTAATAGTAGTTTTTGCAATTTCTCATCGTAATAGGCTTATTTTCATCACGCCAATCTGTCATGAAACGGCCTACTCTCCTGCACTGAAGTATGCAGTGCGGGAATAGTAGTTTACGGAACAAGTTGTAGAATGATGATTTTTACAGCACGAGTCGTAAAAATTGAGTTTTGTGCTGTAAAAGTTGAGTTCTGTAACGAGTTACGTACAACATTGTTTGCAATTTCGTACAAGACCACTTGAGGGTATCAGAAATTATATCGGAATACATTTACCATTATTTTACAATTTCTGAAAAACTATTGTGTTATTATTCATTACGCAACTCAAAACAGTTGCGTAATGAGAAAGCGTTGCGTAATGAATCATTACAGCACTTGTTTCAGTTGCGTTATGACTATTCCTGCACTGCATACTCCAGTGCAGGAAAGTAGGCCGTTTCATGACAGATTGGCGTGATGAAAAACAGCCTATTACGATGAGAAATAGCTAAAACTACTTTTACATTAGCTGTAGCTCTTATTTGTTTCTAATAATAATCAAAAATAATTATAATTGTAGCATGCTGAACGAAATACATGTACCGTTTTGTCTCAAATTCCGAACAGACTCATATTCCGAACACTCGGTTTTGTATGGCGATTTGGTTGAAATGTTTCGCTGAAATATGTCACCAAATAACAAGGAAATGGCAGTCAATTGCAATTCAATTTTAACATTTCCAATATAATTTTTACCGCGGTAGTAGTGATGACTCTCGAGTTTGACACCAGTAGAACAAGCTCAGATAAATTTATTTGCGAAATGATTCACTTGAATACGATTTATTCGTGCTGTTCGGAATTTGAATCAAGATGTTCGGAATATGAGACAAAATAAGCACAGTGTTCGGCATTTGAATCAAAATGTTGTCCCATACTTTTACGTAAAAACAATACTAAAACTCATTAAATCAACATTATTATTGGTACACTCAACAGCTAACAGACTTTGAGAAGAAATTAAAATTCACACAAATATCAGCCAATTTATGCCAATCAGATGCATTTGAAGTCACTGTTGGCCTTAAGTGTTCGGAATAAGAGTCAAAACGGTACAGTCGGATTCCGTTTTTGGCAACATTTTTGGATAACAATAAAATTTTTATATTTTTGTTAATATAATTGTGTCTTCAGGTTTAGTCATCTGAAAAGCTAACCGCCTTCCAGAGTTCAATTTTCACCGATATTCCCCCAAATAGCACTGACTGATAGAGGTCCCGTACGCGCTTCTTCAATTCTAGATGGTCGTGTGTTCGCAAAGTTTTATGAAATCATTATTCTCTATGAGTATCTCAACTGGACTTTTAATTTATCAGGCATTCACTTGAGTATGTCGATAGGTGATGAAAATCATTTTTCTCTAGATTTTGGACAGCTCGTTTGAACAAAGCACAAACATTGACACAAAATGAACAAAACGTCTATGACTCACAGAATTTCTATCATTAATTTCGTCTTGCCTCTTCAGCTCGCTGTTCTTATTATTGTGACATTACAAGCATTGTGTATGTAAAAGCACAACACACGTCATGTCTTTAACTTTTTATGAAATTTCATAAAATAAATTACGTATCTCAAGTAAATTCGTATTCAAGTGAATTTCAGAAGCTACATACATACATCAACATACATAGCTTAGTCGAGTCTAGACGGCCTTACAGTTGAGGTCGAACTACGCGTATCTGTCAAAGGATACAAACTCTAGTGGAATTAATTGGTATAGTACTAATTCCGTTTATTTTTCTTCTACTTATTATTATTATTTTTCTTTATTTGAGAGACTCTCATCCCGAGGCCGATTCGTCTCGATGGAATTTTGTTATACATAATTACAAAATCATTTTGTTGCAACGTTTTTCAATTTGTTTTTTTTACAGCGCATGGAAAACTTTTCTCCTTTTTCTGGCAACCCTGTGGAATGCAAATCTTTTTTGGATCGTTTCTATGCTGCCGAGATGACAATCGTCGTTTGTGTGTTTCTAATTCCTCGCTCGAGCTATCGGTATCGTTTTCGTCGCTTTTATTGTCCGTGTCTGTTTTATTTTAGAACGTCATCAGCATCAATCGATTGTTTCGCACAATGCGTTTCAGGCTGAGCAGCTACAGTAGGTGCGGAAGCAACGGAAGCTGGTAATGCTATTTGTTTTCTATTGTGGTCTGCTCCAGTAAGAGCAGTAAAATCGTTTTGACTGAAAATTGCTGCTTGAGTTGTTGGTGCTTTTTTTGGTGATGAAGATGATGTTTCCTGCAAAAGTTCTATGCACTTCCGTTTGGAATGTGATTCCTTTTGGCAGAATCTTGAAGGATTGGGAGGCTCAATCAATAATTTAGAACACTTGTTAAGTTATGGCTTAACACTGCAAGAAACAATGTTTGCTTAGAAACATTTTATAGTATGTCAACCATGAACTTTGTTAAATAACGCAATCACAGTACTCAATTCTGAGCATTAATGTATTTCTTGAGTGGAAGAATTACACAGTTGGCTTGAATTCAACTAAACATGTTTTGTTCAACATTCTAACCACCAGTCACTGCACGAAATTAAAAAGTTTTTGCTCAAAGTTTATTAAACATAGTTGTAGGCATATCGCTGTATAACTGTTGAAGAAGTGTGGTAGCAACCTTAAAGCTAATCAACAATTATTGATACTCAATTACAAGCACTAATCAACTTCAGTCCCTTCCTTATATGGTGCATATAAGGTGTGGCCCATTTAGAATGGACCGATGCACGGGTTCACTATTTGACGTTTTAGCGGTGCCGTGTTATTTATGTCACCATGGAAACTAGTGAATTCGGCACCGCTCAAACGTCAAACTAGTGAACTCGTGCATCGGTCCATTGGAACATACACAATTTGGATGAAATTCAACAAAAATGAACTCTGCTTTAACTCAACTGTTGCATTGCTTGTAAGCTTCAAAGGGAAAATAATAAAAAATATTCATCCCCGTTTTTAATAAATTCTCGGACTTTTCCCGGAATACGGTTAATTAATTTGCGCACACTTTTTTCATCCATATTTTTGTCAAGTTCATCCCATTTAGTTTACACTTCGTCGATGTTTGGCGATACTTTGATTCGCTCTTAGCTTCCGCTTCATAATAGCCCAAAATCTCTTAATTGGGCTGAGTTGGGGTCAATTAAGTGGTATCACCTGGGAGGGAGAAACCGATACAAAATTTCTGTACGTCAAGGTGAGCCGAGATTTCTGCTGTCACGAACTGTCACTGTGAGCCCGGATCTTAAGGACTGGACAAACATGAAAAAGCGCGTAATTTATCAAAATATATGTTTGCATTTTATCCAAGTTGACAACAATCGGTTGAAATTCAATTTCTGCAAGTCCAAAAGCAATGTCACGATAGCATCTTTCATTTTGATAGAGCGTAAGTATTGAAACACGCATCTTTTTACTCTTTACAAATAAAAATGAAAATAAAAAACACAGAAAACTATGGCCCTTTTCCCATGTTTGTCCAGAAAGATCGAAGGTGCACAACAAATGAAAATTGGCGATTTTCCCCAAGCCTGCCTTGATTGTCGTTAGGGAGCTGGAGTTATCTTGCGGTTTGGAAAAGTTTTGTTTCATTTTTCGTGTGTAGTATCGGTGCCCCCCTCCCAGGGTATCACCTATCATGATAAAATCCTCAAATTCCGTCAACACTTGAACACTTCATGGTACGGAATTTGGCCACACTTCTCTAATTTCGTTTCCTATTTGGTTGTCTGCAAACATGGTATGATCGGAGGCTTCAATATCTGGAGTCGAATCCATTGCACGATACTGCACGGCAAAAAGTTCGGTTCTGGCCAAATCGCGGTCTAAAATGTTTGCAGTTGAATCAATGGTCCTGATTTCAATCCACAGCTGACGGTGCACAGTAACTGCCCGACGCTTCCTTTGTGGCTTGCGATCTGTCAAAATAGTTACTTCGTACTTATTCAGCACGAGCCACACAGTATTTATTGAAAAACCTAACACTTTTTCAATTTCCATTACTGATCAAGACGATTTTTTCAAATTTGTGTGCACAATTATTTCCCTTCTCTCTTCTTCCATGTTGAATTTCTCAGAAGTGCGTTCGAATTAGGCTGCGAAAAAAAAACATGTGCTATTATTATTGTTATGGAGCACACATGGACGGCTCAGCTTCTAAATTGGACCTTTAGAGTCGTTGTAAGAACCAAAGATGTTTGTTCCAATTCTAAGTGGGCCACACCTTAGAGCTCCACCTTCGTCGGACTTGGGCGATACTTCTACAGTCGAACGTTTAGGGTCGCCAAGCCCTCTTCTACTGCGTACTGAGAGTGTATTTCCTCGCTTAAAAACAGGTTGTTTCGCCGAAAAACCATCTTCAGGCATAAATTGCCACAGCTCACTCCAGAAATTTATCTAGGATCATTCTCAAGGTAATCATCTGGACCGTTGTCGAGTGGCCCTGACCTGGGAGGGAGGCACCGATACTACACATGAAATATAGAACAACGTTTGATTGAACTGCAAGATAACTCCAGCTTGCCAACAACAATCAAGACAGGCTTGGGGAAAACCGCTAGTTTTCTTTTGTTGTGTACTTTCGATCTTTCCTGACAAACATGGAAAAAGGGCCACAGTTTTCTATGCACTAAATATTAATTTTCCTTGGAAAAAGTAAAATGATGCGTTTTTCAATGCTTTATATTCAATCAGTTGAAAGGTGCTCACGTGACATTACTTGCATTATGTGCATGAATTGATTTTCATTCAATTTTTGTCACTTTTGATGAAATGCGAAAATGTGTTTTAATCAGTTACGCGCTTTTTCCGTGTTAGTCCAATGTTTGAGATCTTAGCTCACAGTGACAGTTTGTGACAGTGGAATCCCGGCTCACTATGACGTACAGAAATTTTGAATTGGTTTCTCCCTCCCAGGCCCTGACAAAAACCAGCTTGATATTCGCCGAAGAAGGACTTTCTTTGTGCTGTCCTTTCTTTCTGCCGTGGATACGCTATTTTTCTGCTCTCGCTGCCCTGTACCGCTCTCTGTTCTCTGAAGCATACGGCTTCCGGTGACATTTTTCACATCTGTCACTCTCTGGCACTCTTCATCGGACCAGTCGTTTCGTCTTCGTCGTTGACCAGTGCCAATCACTTCTTGTTCTGTTATCATCACAACTTCTTAGATAGTGTCCCACAGACTGTCGACATCTCTAGAAACGTTGATTCTTTTCAACTACTCGTCTAGCTGCAGCAAGCTCATCAGCCGACAAGCGTTGTATATTGAAGTGCAGCGTTCTGTTAGTTCTGGAACTCGTGACGCTGTACAACCTCGTTCGAATTTCTGCTACAAAGAGATAATGATCCGAGTCGATATTAGGGCTTCGGAAGGTCCTGACATCCATGAAATCTGATAAATGTCGTTCATCAACTAGCAGGTGGTCTATTTGGAAGCAGGCATCGCCACTCGGGTGTCGTCAGGTGTGGTTGCGGATATTCTTGCGTGCGAAATAGGTACCTACTGTTGATAGCCATTCCCCTGGCAGCAGCGAACGTTACTAGCCGCAGGCCGTTATCATTGGTTACGGAATGGAGGCTTTCCATTCCAATGACGAGTTAGAAGAAGTTTTTTTTCCGATCTGCCCATTTGCGTCACCGATGACTATCTTGACATCTTGTTTTGAGCACTCTTCGTGAGGCCATCTAGGCTTTCATAGGACTTATCTTTCATGTCATCGGGTTATCGCTCGTTGGCGCTTATATGCTGATCAGGCTGTAATTGAAGAACTTGCCCTCGTTTTCAACACTGATTCGATCGCTTACCGGTTTTCACCAAAACTCGCTTCATCAGCTTCCCAATCACTAAAAAGTGATGCTCGAATGAAGTGGTGGCTCGGAATTCACGTTCTCCGGTTTTGGGTCAGCGTATTTCCTGGATAGCTGCCATGTTTACGTTCACGAACCAGGAGCCCAACGAGGGTTCACTCAAAGTTCTCACGTTCCAAGATCCAACCTTCCAATCGTTGTCCTTTATTCGTTGCCGGGTCTGTTGCCGTAAAATCTATCCGTTTGCTCTACTTTTGCCTTTCTGATGAAGAGTCTTCGATAGGCCACCTAACCAGGTTTGCGCTACCTACATCGTGCTAAAAGGGCTGCCTCCTCGGTGCTGACACAATACAGCATTGTCCGTTTATTCTTTACATGATGACCACGGTCCTGTAGCTCTGGTTGTTAATAGTTTAAAGTTCTTTCGGAAAGCTATCATGTTATGACCAATATACGCTTCATTTTAGTGATACACGGTGCGGAAATTTGAAATAGGACTGAGATGCGGTTACTTTTTTTCTAATTTTACCGAACAAAATGTGTTGTCTTGTTAGTCTAGCTGAAAGATCATAGGAAGATATGGTAAAAACTGATATCATCTCAATTTTGGTGAAAATGCAGATGGGACTGACTTGCGATTCATTTCAGTGCATTCTGTGCAAAAATACACCGTGTTCAATATATTGTCATGTACGTTTTGTTTCCTTTGGTGTTTTCTGGGTGTAATACAATTTTATTTTCTTTAGAAGAAATCAACGATGACGGATCCTAATGAGAGTCGGCAATGTTGACTGTATATTGGAATATGCAGACATTGAGTATTACAACAATTTTCAATAAATGCAATCATAAGTGATGTCAGACAGATAAATACTTTGAATTTGTAATAGAACATGCTGGACACGGTGTACAACAGGAAACAATGTAGAAGGAGTTGGAACAGATGCCGTTCAACTGAATCAAAGTCATTCAAGTCAGCTCGCAAGGCTTTCAAGAAGGCTCTTCGATCTGCTGAATAATTTGACAAGAACAAAATATTTGCACAAATGTTTCCAGTTTGAGTGCAGGCTGTCGGTTCAACTAATTCTTGCGAAATTTAAGGATTGCCAAGTAAAAGATTTTTTTGTCTGATGATTGCTAAGAAATGTTTATTTTATACACATTTCGCCGGATATCCGTGGAGTGGACACAGAATCTATGAATGAACTAAATGTAGTTATGAATCTCTTGCTTCGGCTCGCAGTATCGTAGCATTAGCAAGATAGAATCTAGAACAAGTAAGGGGCGATCCATTAATTACGTAAGACAATTTTCGGGGTTTTTCAACCCCCCCTCCCCCCATGGTAAGATTTTTTGTATGGAAATTAAAAATAAATTGTATGGCGCGTAAGAAATCTCAAACCCCCCCTCCCCCCATAAACCCTTACATAATTAATGGACAGCCCCTAACTACAAATCTCCGGCAGCACATGGAATTTATCCTGTTCTGGAATATGAGTTTATCATAAAAAACACTATTTGAATGCAGTTTTACCACCGGGTATATTTCCAGAAAGAAGGACGTGTGTCATATGATGTACCTAAAAGTTTTAGACCAATCAGTCTGAACACTCTCCTTCTGAAATGTCTGGAGTGCATTATTGATTGTCAAGTCCGTGATGTCTATTAGGCAAATATGTGAATCAACATGGCGGAATTTGGGGCAAGTGTGCCACCTTAAGCAAATTGTTCTCTAACTTTGCCTGAAGCTTATAAAATCCACCAATTTAGCCTCATGATGTTAGTTTCATAACCAATGTGCCATTTAAAAAGTAAATAACTTCAAAAAGTATTAGTTTTGAAGCTTTTCAAATATCATCCAAAATAATCTATTTTTCGACACTATGGGGCAAGTGTGCCACCCATATGGGGCAAGACGGCCACCGACTGAAAATCGCATGTAATTCTAGTTGTAATGGAATTTTCTTTATTTCCTATTAATATTACTTACAAAGCAGACGCTAATCGATAATTTAAAGAAATAATTTAAAGTTTACCGTAATAAGGGGATGCTTTATAACAAGGAACAAAACATGCGTAACTATCTATTACTTAATTCGAATAACTAAAATGGTTATTCTTGTCTCCATTCACTACAATATATGTATTATCCATATATTACGGCGAATATGTATAATATTACACTAGATCAGCACTAAATAACGGTAAATATTGATGTAGATATGTAAAACGGTACTCAATAAGCCAAAAAAACATGTTATAATTGAATATTTTGAAAAAAAATCATTTTGGGTGCAAAAATGTCAGTTATTCCTCTACTATACTTCAGAAACAACTACTGGTGCCTCATTTTGGTTTATTATTATGATTTTGTTGTTGATTTTCACATTTTTATATATTTCACGCCAACAATTTGCGTTTACCAAATAGGTGGCACACTTGCCCCAATAAGTATAGATTTCAACCAAACTGAATTTCGTGTGTAAAACTAAATATTTTTTTCGTTCAAATGCCACAATAACTTACACATTTGAATAGTTTCACAATGTACAGTACGTTAGAAAAATTTGTTAATAACTTACCTTTTACCATGCTATTTAGAAACAACAAAATCTTATAAAATTCCACTCAAATTTGGTTGTCTTTGCAAAAGTCGTTGTAAATACGTGAAAAATAGAGCAATTTTTATCATATTTTGATCATTGTATTGTGAACTATAATGGAACACATTGTTAAACTCAAAGAGAAAATATATATTGTAGTTTTTGTAAAAAGCAGGGGTGGCACACTAGGGTGGGGCTTATTTCCAAAAATCTTCCGTAGTCAGGATTTACAAAGTGGAAAATAATCACCGGTCCCAAAATAACATCCTGTGAAAAAATGAGAATTTTCGGTGAAGGTTTAGAGGTGGCGCAAAGGGCGTATGTGCAATTTTCCCATTTTAGTGAACTCTGAAAAAATTTGGTATGCTTTTCAGCTTGTTTTGGTGATTTTAGGACCCTTAAGGGCAAAAAATCACCTCAAAATTGCGATATCTCCACTCTTTCAGATGATATTTGAAGAAATATACTTATGCATGCGATTTTTGGCCCTTGTATAGGTTACGCTGACTGATTACTATGAACCCGAATAAGCATATGATTAGCAGGAGAGAATTCCTATGCTAGTAAAATGGAGCAAAGAGCAAAGAAGAATGAGAGAAAGAACAAAAAACATAGAAGAATGTAAGGTGGGGTGGGTTAAACAGTTGGGAGGGTGAAACTAGTGATGTGTTGAGTGTAACTGAGGAATCTTGTAAAATCTCGATTTTACGCAATGGAGAAAAGTTCCAGTAGAAAACGATGATTATATTGACTTCTATTCAATATTACCTACTTCAGAAATATTTTGAGCAATGTTTCTTCAAGTAGGGTAAGAGGACCAATTTTTGACCCATCTCTAGTTTTCGACCCATGCATACGATTTTAGATTACTCTTAATAGAAAAATTGCAGTAACGGCTAAAATGTCCTTAACTCCATGCGAAGTTTCATCATTATTCTCCTGTTAGGTATAGATAAATGCATGTCCACTTCACTGCTTTAGTTCAATAATCGTTCGGTTTTTTTTCCTGGATGTTGATAGCAATTTATCGAAATGGACCGTTGCAAAATATACATCCTGGAAATTCAGCCTCATGTAGCTCTGTCGCAATTCCTAAAAATATATGTTTATATATAGAACTGTGAAGCTTAAATTTTGTTTTAATTCGAAATGTTCTCAAAAGTGGCAAAAGTGAAGTATTGGAAGCCCAAACGCAATTAATTGTTGAAATGGCATTATAATCCAGAAATTCCTGTGGAAATTCTAAGAGGAAGTGTTACTGCTAGAAAGCAAAAATCTTTTATGAATTTACCTAATAACGATATATCGTGCGGGATCAAAATCCGAACACCTATGAAATGAATCTAAGCCCTTCCACTTCATATAAAACTCCTTCTATTTGTATGAAGTGTACGGATTTTGAGCCTGTATTGATTTAGGCCCCTCTGTAATATTTTTTTCAGATTATAAAAGCAATTGCTGGAGTTATATCAAACGGGCATTCTAAAATACAAAATTAGTGTTGAACTTGCATATAATCACATCTCATACATCCAACCGAGATATTTTCACGGTTCAGTAGTTCATTCTAATATAATATCATCAGTTACACCTTCCCTTGTTTAACTCACCTCACTTTACATTCTTCTGTGTCCTTTGTTCTTTCTCTCATCCTTCTTTGCTCTTTGTTCCATTCTACTTGCATAGGAATCCTCCCCAGCTATTCATATGCTTATTCGGGTTCATAGTAATCAGTCAGCGTAACCTATACAAGGGCCAAAAATCGCATGTATAAAATATATTTCGTCAAATATCATCTAAAGGAGTGGAGATATCGCAATTTTGAGGTGATTTTTTACCCTTAAGGGTCCTAAAATCACCAAAACAAGCTGAAAAGCATACCAAATTTTTTCAGAGTTCACTAAAATGGGGAATTAGCACTTACGCCCTTTGCGCCACCTCTAAACCTTCACCGAAAATTCTCATTTTTTCACAGGATGTTATTTTGGGACCGGTGATTATTTTCCACTTTGTAAATCCTGACTACGGAAGATTTTTGGAAATAAGCCCCACCCTAGTGGCACACTTGCCCCTATGGCACACTTGCCCCTATGGCACACTTGCCCCAAAGTCCGCTGCATATCAATCTAGAGAGTCCACTGTGAATCTTGTACACAAAGTTGTATACAATATCGAGAAAGCATGCGAATACCGTGCTAATTTGAAGGTACCTCATGCAAACCTGAGACGAGACTCGCGAAGACGGTCTTCTTTTTCTGTGATTGCTGAGTTTTTTTTCTTATTCCACTTTGTGCATACCAATTATGCGCATGCTGTTCAAATCCTCACATGAACCTCTCAGCAAAAAATGATTAAGTTTGCATCACATCGAATCATAAATAGCCATTTGAGTGAAATTTCATGCCAGCAAACGTAGCAGACATTAGAAATAATTAATCTTCTGCTTAGATTTATCAGCAACTTTGGAAAAAACTGCTCCGCCGACTGAGGTTTTTAATAACAGTTTACTTTGAACACAATACTTTTCACTTTTTCAGCCATAAAAACGGTGGGCTGCATTTGACGTTTCGTGAGAGGGGAATCTGGGCTGCATATGACGTTGATATTTTTCCTCTTCGCGAGTCTCTCTCAGGTGCAAACCATCGGGGTTCATTTTTAATTTGAACATCTAGTCACCCTAGAATCGTGTTTCTGGTAACCTCCTTCACTGTTTTGTTTTGATTCTGCGTTCCGTTCCACAGCGTTCCATTTCACTTTATTCCGTCTCATGAGCCATTTTTTATCTGAACGATGTACAAATTAGCGGGGTACAAATTAAAAAGCAGACATCATGTATATGCGCTTCATATCAAGAGCTTGAGATCAGCTTGCCATGAGCGCACAAAAATAATAGCGCGTTTGAGCACGTGCTATTGCCCATTGCACGGTGACGTCACCAGAAAATCGCTCTCTTTCCCTCCTCCGGGAAATCTGAAAACAACGATGCCAGTTCCTGTCAAAGTTGACAGGTAATGGCACCATTGTTTTCAAGTTTCGTTGAAGAGCAAAAGAGAGAGAATTTGGGCGTTAAATGCGTAATGGTGAGACACATTTTTTTTCATCTTGTTCAGTTGCTCCTGATATTTATCACTAATACATAGATACACTTCTGTCATTCGGTGAAAACCACGTGCTTTCAATTTGGGCGGGAAAGGTTTTCCATTCATTTCACCCTGCGGATGTCAGTTTGCTGTAACGGCTGCGGGCATACGACCGCCGCCGGCCTCAAAAAAACATAAAATTATCAATACTAGCTCAAACGATCACATCTGCACTGGCTCATGCGCCGTCTCATGAGAAAATCTCAATGTGACAGTGCTTTTGAGCCTCGCGGACGAAGGTTTCAGAAGCTAGGAAAAGGGATTAAGGACTGTTCATTTTATAAAGTGGACACCTTGTGCATGCTGTATCTTTCTTATTAATCAATGAAATTTCAATCGGTTTTTTTGCACATCGTTCGACTGGTATTGTACAATGTTGTGATAATAAAAATTCTCCAAAATAATTAAATTTCACACGAATATGGAACAACGATTAGATCGGTCGAATTTTTGAGGTTATCAAAATCAATGATTGTAAGAAATTGGCTGGAAAATTCGATAATTTATATTTTCTATTTTCAAAAAAGGCTTGTTCTTCGAAAGCATCATCAATCAGAAGCCTGATGGAAAAAATCAAGTTATTTTTGGAGCAACAATTTTACAGATATAATAAAATCAATTTTCCCGTATATTTTTAAAGAATTTTTTTTTAAATTTGATGGGAATTGATATGAGTAGATTTTTTTGTGTAAAAGTACGTCCTGACGGAAGTCCTAATATAGTATTAATATGAAAAATAACTTACGCCTTCATAGAGTTACTTAGTAAGTCCCCACGTCACATTCAAAGCACAACAGAAACACAATTGTTTTATTCTTAGAAGACCTATCAAAGTACATTGACAATCATCAAAATTGGCAACACTGCTGTAATAAAATCGATTTTATTTTCCACATATTATTTTCATAACATGTTATTCTGAGATTACCAATTGAAAAATTCGGAGAAAACTGTTTACAATTTGCTGTAGATCGATAAATATGCGTACATGATTTTAAAAGTATGAGACTTTTTAGTAAAACTACCATAAACAGTAAAATTTATACTTTAGACTGTGGTTTAATCTCACGATTTAGCTTTCGTTTATACTAATATAGTTTCTTTAGTAATCCAAACTAGTTTTGAACACGCTTTTTACTTTTCTCTTTTGCTGGGAGTGAAAGGATGGTGTATCAGCAAATTTGGCCATAAATGGGTAAATCAGTTACCTAATGTCATAGAATGGTGGAATATAATTGATATTTTTAAAGCTTTACCTTCAGTAGAATAGTAAAGGATACAAACATACAATTTGTTCATAAAAATAAGGATTTTTGTTTTGCGAAAAATAATGTTAAACTTTGACGGACAGCTTTTTTTAAGAGTTTTTGGAAAAACTATTTAGCTCTTCAACCAAAAGCATTTTCAAAGATTTTATATTTTCATAGCATTTTAGAATAATAGGTCAACGATACACAGAAAACCGATTACGATTTTATCAATAAATAAAAAAGATATAGCATAAACAAAGTGTCCACTTTATAAAATGAACAGTCCTTAAACCATGGATTAGGCAGTTTGAAAGGACTGACGAGGTTCAACGCGGTTGATGTTATAGCATTCGAATTGAAAAACTTGTGCTGGCCACCGAAGAAGCATAGGCATAGACCGGAGCCGTATGCTTCCGTGGGGTTATTGTACTAGGCAAACATAACTGCATAAAAGTAGGTACTCCTAGTAAGCGCATGTGACGAGCCTCACGAGATATCTCATGAGACTGACTAAGATATTTTTGTACGTATCCACATCTCGTGTCTCACATTATTTGTGAGCTGCTATATGAATCATCGCATGGCACACTAGCTCATTTAGGTATAGGGTAAGTGTACCAGTTATGGACATAGTGGTTCCCTATTTCGCCATACGTGATAACTTTAATGTCTTCAATTTTTGAAAATATTTATTTGTTGTAGTAGTTAGATTTTAGATATATCTTGATGTTAAAGCATTCAAAAAGATCTAAAATGTGAAAGGTAATAAAATGTCACATATGGCCAAATAGGGAACCACTATGGCCATAACTGGTACACTTACTCTACATGAGAAACACGACACTCTATTAAGGACATGTAGGAAGGAATCCCTGTCATGGCAGTGAAAATGGCTTCCTCACATATACAAACACATTTCTTGAAGTCCACATTATTTCTCAAAATATATCACTTACCTACACTAAGTTCACTCCCAAATTGCTAACGTGACATCAGAACACTATTACCTTACGATTTCCGTAGTTTTCACACTAGTAGCTGGTGGAAATTTCATGAACCGTGCTAATGTTCAACACGGACGTTTAACTTTGCTACAATTGTTTACACTTATGCGCCTGCGAACGAAGAACACTTTTCGCCGAATTTCACCACTTTCGCTAAACGTAAAACCACCAACACAGTTTACTTTCACTACTAGTTAATTAAAGAACAATTACTGGTTGATTTCTGATGAAAACAACTTATAATTTCACCAAACCGTGCTAAAAACATTCACTTGATCACAGCATTTCGCTTTTTTTATTTTTCTAATTTTACGCCGGCTGCTCGCTTGCAGGGCTGTCAGATACGTTGATGGTTACGTACGACATCAAGCAATCTTATTAGCTGTGTTCAACGAGCTGTTCGAACTTGGTTGCAACCACTTGCGAGTCAGCTTTTGGTGTTCATTGAGCCACTCCAACCTACTTCGAGTCGCTCGGGTTTGTGTTCATTGAGCCGAGTCCAACCAACTCCGAGTCGCTCGAAACAGGTTGGAAGCTAGAGTCCGAGCTAGTTCAACCAGCTCGCAGTAGCTCGTGTTTTTGACGTTTAAAAACGTAAACATTGAGAAAAAAAAGCAAAATTCCGAAGCGATACGGATTGTTAAGTGCGCGAATTTTTTTTTCACGTGGAATTCCGGTAAATTAGTAAAAAGAGTAAAAAGAGCGTTCATTGAGAAAGCAGCTTGGAGTTGCTCGAAGTAGCTTTGACAGTTATTTGTTGACAAAAAATACGAGCTAGTACAACCAACCCCGAGCAAGTTCGATCAAAGTCATTGAACACAGCTATTTAGTCGAAGATGAAAAGACTCAAATTTAAGTAGCGATTACTGGCACCCAAGTAACAATTTCAGTGCTTTTTGATCTTAGATGTTATTTATGGAGGTTTTATCAGAGATGTATTCATTCCTAACAGATTTAATAAAGCATTGCAAAGTGCCAAACGTTCTTTTCGGTAAAACCCACTTCAAAATGCTTTGTAGATATCTACAAGAGCTCTCGTTAAAACTTATTTGCTGGCCACATTTTTTGATAATAAATTGTACTTCGAAGGAGTTGTGTAGTGTCTTTTAAAATCTATACTTAAAACCTCATCTTGCTTGTCTTGTCAAGGCATAAGTAAAACTTCTAAGACTACGCTAAGTCATGTTAAAGCCTTCTTAAATCTCAACTATCTGCGTGTGGTTATCAATATCATTATGTTGATAATGATAATCACGTAGTGAATTATGGATTTATCAGAACGCAAACATAGAAATGGCAAATATTCCTCTTGGAGAATTAACAGACTATCGCATATTTTTCCCATACTTGCCTGAGCTTCCCGTTCTAGTGGGACAACTATGCTGGACACAAGAGCTGAGCTACACGAAAAAAGCTTTCATTTTTCAGGCACTTATCACTTACCGTTTTCTGCATCAATACAACCGATCAAGCACGACGGGCTTTATTATTACAATTCATTCCAATTAAACAGTTAGACACATAACGACACAAATTTAATAAAATGAATCGCATCACAAAATTGGATCTTCCGATTTGTTTACCTTTTTGACAGCATTAGCTTTCCTGAGTGCACTAAGTTTATGCCAAGGCTCCCAAAAAAACAATTCGTCTTAATGCAGAACAAATATTATGATTTAAGAATATTTTAGCCAGTGAGGGTTTTGCGCACGGGTTCTTAAGATCAAAAGCGTTTATGAATGATTATATTGTTCGGAATAATAACCAATTGATCTTAAACCATCCCAGACAAGACCAGCAAGATTTAACTGGATAGAATCCATTTTTATTGTCGTCGTTTTGGATTGATAATTACAATATGCGTGGGAAATTTCAATTTATGATTGAGATGAGCATGAAATCATTCTGAAAATGGAATGAAGTAAAATATTGGATAGCCAATAACGATGTCGTAATTGTGGCGCGTTGCTGTAAATCGAAAAATTTTATGTCATTCCACTAGTAAATTTTTATTGGCAGGAATTTCACGCGATCGTAAGGAAATTTTTTGCCACGCAAAAAATGATTATTTTAATTGATTATTATGAGTTGGCAGACATCTTGATGGTTTCAATATCAAAAAAAGGTTATGGTTTATAAACAAATTATTGGTTAATGTTTGTTCAATCATAAGCTCTTAACATTGGTTTTATTCCGTGTATTAGGATATCGTAAAAGATTTAATACCGCTAGTGGAGCTCAATAAGGTTATACAATAGCTCTTATGAATATTTTATAGCATACTACAAGGGTAGATGTATTCATACGATATAAAACTAAGAAGTTTAGAAACGGTTTTAAGGTATAGTCTTAACAACCTCTTGTAGTGTGGGCCTTTTCGGGCTTAACGGAGTTTTTTCAAAGGTTTATTAAGGTTATTAAGACTAATAAGTTCTAAAATGAGTTTTAACGATATGGTGGTAACAACAGCTTGTAGTAAATGAAAAAAACTAAAAATGTTACTTGGGCAACAACGTCTTATCAATTATAATTTCACTATTACTAACAACTAAGAGAATATTTTTTGTGTACCACTACTTTTATACAGTTATTAGTGGATTCAAAGGAGTTTCACCTTAAAAAGTGTTCAGATTAAATGTGGTCAAACCCCGGCACATTCACTCAGAAATAATCCTGCTTGGGTGTTTTCTTGGTTGAATTCTTAAAGGTAGAGTCAATTCTGGTGTTTATTCTCTTGAACTTAGGGTGAACCAATTTTACTCAATCGGTAGACACTGCAATTACCACCAAAATCAAAATGGGTGCCGATTATTTTTAACTTCAAATAAAAGCTACATCTTTCCTCCAGACGACGCCGCTAAGACTAAGATGTTTCAAGGGAAATATGAGACTTATCACGTGAAGAAATACCTTTGATTTATCAAAATATTCAAAACTGCATATTTGTAACATTCGATAAAAGTAGACATTGCGGAACTGCGTACTAAGAGAAATTAAAATAATGTACAGCTAATCTCGCATATTTGATGGGCAGTCAAAAAAATCTAGTAGGAATTGCATTATTACTGCATTATAAAACCCATGTATAATCTCAATTATAGTCTATATAAAACTTTTATATACTACAGTCGGCTCTCCATAACTCGATATTCAAGGGACCATCGACTTATAGAATTATCGAGTTTTTTTTTTTTTTTCTTTCTTTATTATTGAGACTTTCAGAAGTTATCGAGTTAAAGAATGTACCGAAACAAAAAAAAACACAAAATCGAAGGAACAAATTTCTGTATTTCCAATACATAAATGATCACCTCTGTATGAAAGCAATATTATTTTGTTGATTGTACTCTACGAAGTATTATTTGAAATTTTTTTTCGAAATTCTCGAAAAATCACATTATTTTGACTAACAATATTGTTTTTATTTTCATGTTTTTCAACTTGTATTACAACTTGCAAAAAAAGATTTTAAAATAAATATCGAGTTATGGAGATAAATTTCTCTCTCACGTGACATCGACTAGTGGAGATATCGAGTTATAGAAATATCGACTTATGGAGAGCACGATGTATGGGAATTTGAAGGGACCGAAAAAATCATCGACTTATAGAGTATATCGAGTTACAGAACATCGAGTTGTGGAGAGTCGACTGTATATACTATTCATAATTAATTATATTTTTGTATGATGTCCACCTGGCATACCTTGGGACACTTTTCTGATGTTCCCAATCGGGTGAAGATCTAGTCATATTAGAAAGTAATAAAATTCACCTTAACAAGTAAAAAAAAACAGTCAACACTCCCTTACTAGATATGCCGTTTCTCGATAGCGAGTTAAAGAAACCGTAATAAAAGTTGATTTTCATGGTTAACTCGATAGTCCCTTCAATCGCAGTTGCACTGGTTTTGGGTTCTTTAACTCGATACCTCCCAAACTCTATAGCCTTTTTAATATCGAGCTATGAAGAGTTTACTGTAACTCCCTAATCCGAAACGGCGACGGCGACAACGAGATCCCATTTGCGAGCCCACATGGTAGCTAGAGGATACCTACGCAATTACAACGACCGCGCTGCATCCATTCGGGCTCACTGAGGAAATCGAAAATCAAGCCATAAAACCAACGACTGCTTCGATCGAAGTGAATGAGTGACTTGGCGGCGGCGGCGCTTATTATTATTATCGGTGGGAGCCCTCCTCGTCCAGAAATAGTTTTAGATCGGCGCGCGGCGGATCGGAATCAGCTCATTATTCCCGTCACGTGCGAACAGTAGTGGCAGTTCAACCCCTCATCATCGTCGTCATCATCTTCCGTTTGCCTTCTGTAGCGAAGTCGCGGTGCAACGCTTCCCTTACCTTCTGTCTGTGCTGAAAGCAGTAACATTGTTTGTGCCTTAGAGCCACATTGACCCCAAATTCAAATCGTAATAACATCACAAAATTTTAATAGATTAAAAATTTGTCTGCTGTTTTGGAAAGCAAATTTAATTTTTATATTTACAGTCAACATCTCCCTTACTCCATATTCCGTGTCTCGATATCGAGTTAGAGAACCACAGCTACCACAATGGTCCCTTGGATCGCAGTTGCACTAGTTTTGTATTCTGTAACTGGATACCTCCCTATCTCGGTGGTCTCTTCAATATCAAGATATGGAGAGTTGACTGTACTACGAAAGAGAGCAAGATTTCCGGTTTTTTCAAACCTCTGGTATTTGTTTGGTTTGCCACATTCTCGTAGTGCTTCTCAGCTTACTTGACCCCAGCTCATATTGACCCCAAAACACAGACGAAGGGTTAAGACTTCTAGAGGTAGGTGACGGCGATGGTGTGATGGATCACCGCCGTACATTATCTTCCGCGGGACGGGACACGTTGAGGCGTTCATTTTCCGATCCACTCGAACGGGGAAATGATGCTTGTTGCACATCGTGTTTTTCCCCCTTTTCGATTTGCTTTTGTTTTTCGACTGATGGCGCGCGCGCTGCTCGCCGCGAAGAACCAAAGGAAGACGTTCTTCCGCTAATTGACGTTGACAGTGCTGACGCCCCACCCGATATATAGGGGGGGGGAACCTTCCGATGCGCTCTGTAGAGCTACATCCAGAAGGCAGTGGTTCTTAATTTTGTTGGTCCCTTTCCGCACACTTCTACAACTAGGGCGTCCCACCGGTTCTATCGATTGGTCCCAATTGTTGTCGTCGGCTAGTTTTATACGTTTGAAATGTGTAATTGTACATCATATAAGCAGCTAAAATGAAAGATATTACAACTTACGATATGTTCATAAAAAATTACTCTTTTTCGTTAACCTATCTGACGGATCCTCTGAACGATTATTTTGAAAGTTTAATCAAATACACAAATGATTTATACTAAATTTTTACTTAAAGTTGTGACATTCTTCAAAAAAACACATAGCTAATTTCCTCAGCATCGGATTGACCAAACATTTAAAACAAGGTGTCATTAGAATTGTAGTCTATATTTTTTGAGGAGCACTCACGAAATTTTGGCGGAAAAATCTGAAAAGTATTCAAATTCAAGTCATCGTGCTGATTATGCAAGAATGTGATGCATTTGCCGACAATTGAACTAAAATCATCTGTCAGTCAGTGTTTATCCGTATGATAAAAGGTAGATAGTCGAATTGTGCCAACAAAAAAGAATAACATGTAACTGATGAAGTTTTTTTTTTCCACGATGTCCCATTTCA
Source organism: Aedes aegypti (assembly GCF_002204515.2). NCBI lineage: Eukaryota > Metazoa > Arthropoda > Insecta > Diptera > Culicidae > Aedes > Aedes aegypti. The sequence goes on from NC_035109.1 coordinate 373,732,742, forward strand.
AAAATCTTTCAATTATAGTCCAAAATGTTCTTCTCCATGGCATTACGTCCCCACTGGGACGGAGCTTGTTTCTCAGCTGAGTGTTCTTATGAGCACTTCCACAGTTATTAACTGAAAGCATTTCTTTGTCGAAGTTACCAGTTTCGCATTCGTATATCGATGATACTCTATGCCCAGGGAAATTTACATTACGAATAGATCCTGGACCGACCGGAACTCAGACACCTTCAGCATGGCTTTGCTTTGTAGCCGCGGACTCTAACTCCTCGGCTAAGGAAGGCCTCCATGTTCAGTAAAATAACTATTATATTTTTGCAACCACGCGGTTAGGTTCACAATAGTCCCGTCCAGGGGTTTAATGCTGAGAACATTGAGAGCATCTTTAGCGATAAGTCTCTCTGCATCAACCATGATCCACAATCAGTTTATCGTCTACTGCTACAGCTCTGTTGGTTTGGGTTGGGGGCAGTGTAACCAAAAAAATAGTTTTCGTTGGACCACGCTATGTCACCATAGAAAAAAAAACTCTAAATCGGTCAATTTAAGCGCTACAAACAAACTGTTTTTGGCAGAGTTGCTTGAAATTGAATGATCTACAACTTTGCTGAAACATGTATATTATAATGTCTACAAATAAGCAAGTTGGTTAACCATTTCTATGAAAATATGGACCACCTTAATTTTCAATAACACTAAACAAAGGGCCTTACTAATACACACAACTTTGTAGAAGACCGTTTTCGTCTAATGTTTCATTCTAAAGCTCAAAATGCATTTTCTGCGTAAAACTGCTTCCTTGACCACTGTGAATGCCATAGTGACATTTTCAATTTCCTCACAGAACTTTTTGCAGAAATTCTTGGAGGAGTTTCCTGACAAATAACTTGCGGAATGTCTGGATGATTTTTTTTTTTTTCAGAATAGTTGGTAGGATTTCTTCAAGGATTTTAAGAGTTTCTTAAGGATTTTCCGGAAAAAAAATCTTGAATGAATTTCTTAAGGTTTCCAAAGGAATATCTAGTAGAATTATTACGGCATATTCTCCAGAGATTATCTCCTCCAGGATATTAAGGATTGCACAAGAGATTCTTCAAAGCTATCATCCACGGATTCCTAGAGAAATTCTTCCAGTGATAACTGCAGGAATTTTCCACTTTTTTTCATTTTTTTCAGAATTTCTTCTAGGGATTTCTCTATGATTTCTTTTAAGAATTATTACATGATATTCTCCACGAGTTCTTCTAGAGATTTTTCAGTAATTTGCCTGGAAATTTTCCTCCTATTCATTCAGGAATTCCTGCAATAATTCCTCCAGGGATCCTTCTGGAAATTTCTCCAGGAACGTCTGTTGTTTGATTCGCTGAAAGGATTCCTTCAATAGTACCTACGGGAATTTCTTCAGGAATTCCCCCAGGATTTTCCAGAAGAATTCCTGAAGGAGTTCCCTTAGAGGTTCCCGAAAGAGTTCCGGGCGAAACTTTTGATAGAATACCTGAAAGAATTCCTGGAGAAATCCCTGAAGAAGCTTCTGGAGGAATCTCTGAAAGAACCCCTGGAAGAATTCTGGTAGGAAACCCTGAAGGTAGTTCTGATGGAGCTTTTGGAATTTTTCCTGAGGAAACTCTAGGACGAATCACTTCAGGAGTTCCTGGAAGAATTCCTGGAGGAATTCCTAGAGGAACTCGTTGTAGAATCTTTAGAGGAACTTCTGAAGGAATCCATAAAGGAACTCCTGAGAGATTTCCTGAAGGTACACGCGAAGGAATCCTTGAAGAAATGACAAAAAAGTAGTCCTGGAGGAAACCCTAGGAGAACTACTTAAGAATTTCTAGAGTAATCCCTCGAAGAACTCTGGCAGAAATCTCTGGATGAACGCCTGGTAGAACTCCTGCAGTAACTCCTGGAAGAATTCTTGGAGGAATATTTTGAAATATGCATGGAAAAACTCCTGGAGGAATTCCTAAAGAAATTCCAGAGGAATCACTGGTGGAATTTCTCAAGGAAATTAAGAAGGAACTCCAACTCCTTCTCCAATATAATCGGCTACTCATATTTTACCTCAAATCAGAGGCTTGATACGAGTGGGAGCATGTTAATGTAATATGAATCGAATAAAAATTATCCAGGTGAACCTTCATCATGCAAAGGGCGCATCAGCAGTGCTCAGCAGAAGGTTCACCAAGGAAAATATCAATGTGGGACCAATTCAAGAGCCCTGGGTAAATAATGGTAGGGTACTTGGTTGCCCTTCGAGCAGTTGTAGAGTTTTGTACGACGAAACTCAGTCCAAACCACGAACAGCTATTCTTGTAAATAGGGACACACAATTTGTCCCAATTACAGAATTTATTCGTAGAGACATCGTTGCGATCAAAGTAGAGGTGCCAACTATCCGTGGGAAAACGGAGGTATGTATTGCTTCTGCTTACTTTCCTGGAGATGTTGAAGATGTGCAATAGGAATTCATAAAGTTCTTCTGGTTTTATTGTGGGTATTCTAAGATTTAGGTGAGAATGTTGAGATTTTGAAGTAAATTCTTGGAGATTCACTCTGGGATATTGGAGTAATTTTTGAGTTTCTGAAGAAAATTCTGAAATTTCACAATTCTGGATCTGTGGAAATAATTCTGGAATCTTGATGGGAATTCTTGGACAGGTTCCTCACTTATCAGAAAATAGACATCAAAAACAGGCACCTTTGGCAAATGTTTTTTTTTTTTTGCCAAATATTTGGGAAATTATAAAAAAAGGAATCTAATATCTTGAGGATCTGGATTTTCGATAGAAATTTTTGGAGTTTGGTTGAACTGCAGTGGGAGTTAGGTTTTATGAACATTGTTCTGGAATTCCGAGAAAGTGCTGGTAATGATATAGACATTCTGGATTTTGTTTATTACGTCCATGCATTTCAATGGGAATTATGGAATTTCGGAGAAATCTAACTACTTTGTGATATTTTTATGGAAATCCTAATAGAAGTTCTTGATACATGATGAGTGTTCTGAAGAATTCTTGGAATTCGAAAGTAATGCTGAGATTTTGATGGAATAGTGGGTATTCTGAGATTGAGGAAATCCTATAAACATTATGTGATTGAGGATGAAATCCTTTCATTTGGATAGACATTCCCTGAGTTCTCTATAGATTTAATGAGATTTTCAAGGGAGGATTCTGAACTCCCGAATTTCCGGTTGTAATATTTGAATATCGATAAAATTCTAGGATTCTGTCAGGGTTTTGTTTTGTTGTTGTAATTTCAGGAATTCCAATATATGGTGCAGGTATCCGATGGAAAACTCGAATTTATAAAATAGGAATATGGAAAAGTCTTGGATATATAAAAAATGTCAAGAAAAAAATATGAAATACCTCAAAAGTTCTAGCATTCCGGAAGAAACACTTGAAACTCACTTGAAACTTTGGTGGGAATTTTTTAATGCATTGGCAGGTATATTCTAGATGTCGAATGGCATATGAAATTTGGCTTATGGTTATAGTAGGAGAAACGGTTTAAATTCTGGAATTCAGATTGAAATTTTGGAATTTAGAAAAGATCTTCAGGAATCCAAGAATTTCCACCAAAATCTCAAGCGGATGTCGTTTGAATTCTCCAATAATCGTTATTGTTTGAAATGCAAAAATCCAATCCACGAGATTTTTCTTGAATCCCTGTATCTCTAAATTTCTGTATTGAAATCCTACAACAATTATCATTTTTTTTAAATTTCTTCAGAAAATTTAGCCGAAATTTGTGTACACACAATATAAACCTGATCTTCCAATGCAGTTTCAATCGTCTTCTCATCGAAATCTCACAACTATAGTTCTCCCTATCAAAATCCTAGGATTCCTACCACAACACCAGATATTATATTATATTCACTTTTTATCTGAATTCCATCATATATATTATTTCCAAATTCCAGTAATAATCGGAATTCCAGTATTCCAGCTTTTGTCACAATACCCATTATAAAACTTCCATTTATTTCCCCCGAAATTGAAGATTGAAATCACACATTGAAAACCCAGGATTTCTCCCATAATACCAGGATTTCTATTGAAATGGCTGAATTCTCCTTGTAATGTTAGTAATTCCCCCATAATCCCTAGATGCTGATCAGGATAATAAAATACCCTAAAAAAATCCAGATTGCCATTTTTACAGAAACTATAACATAAAACTAACATTTTCGCTTTCGGAATCTGAGAATTCGTATTGAAAACTTAGGATTCTTCTCAAATTCTTAAACCTTCTATAGACATCATAGTATTCTCACCGAAATTCTTGAAAACCCACACTAAAACTCTAAATGTCAGTGTAGTTCAACTGAATCCTTTGACGTCATACGGGAATCCCAGAATCTCTATTGACATCTCAAAATTTCTTTCAGATTCCAAGAGCTTTCAATGGTAGTGAATAAAGACTCCCAAGAGCTCCACCATAAATTGCAGGAAATTATACCGAAATGCAAGAAATGATACTGAAATCGTGGAATTTCCTACCGAAATCCAAAAATTTCCATCGAAATACCAATACTTCAGAAATAGAAAAATTTGTTTTCAAATTCCATCATTCCTTCCAAAATTTCCAGACAGGATTCTCTCCGGAATCACAAGATTCTCTCCAATGTTCCAGGATGATCTTCGAAATTCTAGAATTACCACCAAACACCCGAATTCTTACCGAAATCTACGAATTTTCTAAAACTCTAGTAACCTCCTAAATCTTAATACATCAGAACTCTCAATTTCTACTGAAATCCCAGAACTCCCATCAAAATCGCAGAATTCTTGCAGGAATCCAAAGATTTCAACTAGATGCCCAGAACTCGCGCCGAAATTTCTGATCGCCCATTGAAATCCAGCATTCGCACCAAAAATTTGTAAAACCTCCCATAAAAAAATGCACGGTTTCTGTAGGTTCCTATAAATCCCGGATTTCTTACTAAAAACCCATAACTTTCATCGAAAACCCAGATTTCATATAAGCATATAAGAATCCTGAGAGTTCCTACAGGATTTGCAGAAATCCTTGCAAAATTTAAAAATTTCCACACATAGAAATCTCAGAATTGCTTTCAGGACCTAAGAACTCCCACCAGAAGCACAGACTTCCAATTGGAGTCCCAGCAAACCTTACATGAAATCTCAGGGGAATTGTCGTTGAAATCATGGATTTCAACCGGAACTCAACGCTGCCCCTCATAATTTCTTCCGGAATCGTAGATTATCTTCAATATATCTTCGGGTTCATTGGAATTTCAGAGTTCCCATAGGTATTTTAGAATTCTTATTGGAATCCTAGAAAACTCTATAAATCTTCGGAATTCTAGCCCAAATCTCAGAATACCAACAATTTCAACTGAAATCTCAGAACAAAGAAGTTTTGATAACTTAGAACTTCCATTGCAATCTCAAAATTCATACCGGTGTCTTGAAACATCCTCCCAGATTTCTGAACACCAATTGGGATCCAAAATTCAAAAATATAGAACATGCACCATAAACCACTAGAATTCCTAACTCCCACTAAAACTAACTCCTATCGAAAGTCAAAAATTCCTTTTGATTGTAATATTTCTTACAAGAATCGAAGAATACCCTGGAATACCTACATGCATGCAAGAAGTATTTCTACTGAAATCCCAGGATTTCGTATTCCAAGAATTTCCAGAAATTCGTATAGTAACTCTAAAAGCATCTACCGGATTCTTGGTAATCTCTTCAACATATCAGGACTCAACTAATTTGAAATCATAGATTCGCCAACGGATGTGTGTACTTCCTATTGAATCGCGATCTTCAAAAAGTAGACTTACGATGCACCTATCGAATGCTTTTTGGACTGATGTATGGCCAATATTTTGGCATCTGTAAAAGTCCTTCCAAAAAATTCGTACCCACTGCTGTCCAGATCAGTTTCAGAAGGGCCAGAAAGGTCATTGTAAGCCAGGAAGGAATTCTGCCATCATTGTGATATATGTGGAAGATATAAACTGCTTTGAAAACAGCCTCTTTGCGGTAGTAAGCAAAATTTCTATAGTTTTGCATAAAAAAATCATAAAAATTTCAAACTAAACATCGAGGGGGATGAGTTAGGGGGGATGCGTCAACTTCCAGCGCTACCAAAAAACATAAGCCTAAGGGTTTGCTGCCGAATGCTGTAGCCAGCATGCGATGCGATTTGATTCGTATATGACTGAGATACAGCCATTTTCACATCAACACTCCTATATAAATCCGGATTCGCCGGTGTCCCCTTCCGAGAGGACCATAACGGTCCAAAATGCCTACATTGGTCTGAATTCATCATTTTGACCAGTTTTGAGAACGAAAATCTGCATGGCATTTTTGTTTTCATGATGCTTGATAAAATTGCTATAGAAAAACACTAAAGATCCAAGGTTATTCGAGTCAAACAAAAGCGGGGAGGGGTATGGAGGGATGGGTTACCACCCAAAATGTAGGTACACTAATCCCCTTTCCATAACTTTTTTAAGAATTGGATTTGAATGACTATTGACTGAGATTGAAGCATTTTTGTGCACTAAGGTCCGTCCTGCCACTTTACGGGTTAATAGAAAATTAAAACTTTGTCTGAAGAACAGGCTTCTGATATTCTAACAAATTTTCAGGCCAGACTTGTTGTATGCTGTACCAATATGGACAAGCTGTTGTAATACCAGGAAGGAAGCTCTGCAGAGAATTCAAAATAAAATTTTGAAAATGATTCTGAGGCTTCCTCCCTGGTATAGTACCAATAAGTTACATAGAATATCCAATGTTGAAACATTGGAACAAATATCAAATAAAATAATTAATAATTTCAGGCAAAAATCGTTACAATCTTCTATTGCCACGATAAATGCGTTTTTTTTATTTAGGTTAAATTAGGTAAAGTGAATTAAAAACATGTTTTTCTCTTATAAGCAGGTGAAATCAAGTCACCTGTAATAAATCTGAACTGCTACGGCAAATTAGTGTTGTCTAATAACACAGAACACCTAGATATAAGAAATGAATGTAATGTTTGGAATGATACTAATAAAGAAATTAAAAAAAATGTGTATGTTTTTTAGGGAGTGAACCCAAACTTATGCACGGAAGTGCAGGGTCGAGCAGCATGGCTTTTCGAACATTGATTTTTTTCTGGGACACCCTATTGTGAAGATAGTAAGATTTCGAGATCCCCTAGTGTAGTGCATCCAACGTTAGAGGAAATACTTTTTCCGAGGGGGCAAATCGCTTCTTCAAATGACTCTTCAGCTCCCACCTCGTCAAGGAAAAATTGCTCCGATGTTTCACACCGACCCGATCATTTGTATTCCGGGCACTCTCGAGGTCGTCTTCGTCGTCACCATCAACGGCTTTTGGTGTTGTATTGATGTAGATTGATGGATTCCTGGCCGGGGCGTAATTTGAGAAAGCGTTTAGAATCGGTTTTGGTTTCCCGATATCAAATTTTCCTCGAGACACGACGGCTGGCAGACAGCCGACAAAGAAGGGACACCGTTCAAAGACCCCGCTTCTCGATCGCGGCTTCCAAATAAACAAGCATTTAAAGATGGGGATCATTCTGTGTTTTAGCAATATTTATTGCTGGCTTTTGCGATTTTTTTGGCAAATAACTTGTTCAAATACGCTATTTTGGATTTTTAAATTGCTAAATTATCACCACGTTTTATTGGGTGATTTTCCATAAACCAGTGATGGGTATCCTTTTCCTAGGGCATGATAATATTTTTCCCTTCAATCGCCTCAGAAAGGGCGATAAACGGGAAAGCGTTACGCGCAGTTTCAGGAACCATAATCGTCACGAACCGATTCGCTCAATGAGGGAAAACCGAGAATGTCTATGGTTTTGGATTAGAAATGAACACATTTTTGAACCGTTTTATGATCGTGTAGTGGGTGTCAACGGATCGTTTGGATTAGTTTTACATCAATAGAGATCGCATGCAGCAGCAGCGGCAACCAATAATGGCTACGCGAAAACAAGATTCTGACGAGATGCTGTATGTGGTGTTGCATCAGCTTCCTTGAACAATCGACGACTTGAACTCAGTTAGCAAAGGAATGCGATCGTTCGATTTTTTTTTTTGCGTGTCGAAGGAGATTTATAATTAGTTGGCACGCTTGATTGCAGGTGTGGTGTTTGTAAACACAACAACAAGGGTTCAATTCTTTTATCATTCTTTATCTCTGATAAATTGATTGGTACAGATATTTTCATTGGGAGGTTTGTTCTAACTCATAATTGCGCACATCTTTGGTAGTGCTAAGAACCATAACTGGGGTAGACTTTTGACGTCAAATTTCGCTCAAACCAAACCAGCGTCGAACAACACCCAGTATGACATATGTAGCAGTTCTCGTTTGCTTCACAACGAAAGCTGTATCCACAGACAAACAGACGTAACACTTAGAACAAATTTCTGCAAATTCCATCACCCAGTTTACACAATCAGCATCTAGTGAGCATATTGCACGAAAAGTTGTTTCGTGCAACAAGACCGACAGATGGCGGTAGTGTGGAACGTCAATCGCAAAGAAAAACGATGCGCGCGCCTCTAGTTGTGAGATTTGTAACATAGCGAATTTGAAATGATCGTTAAACGAGTGGTCGATGGAAATTTCGTCAGTGTTATGTCTGTTTGTCTGTGCTGTATCGTTTTGTATCGAATTCCCAGACGCTTAAAAAGCCGGACACCTTGAACATTAGAATCTTTTTTTTAATAACATGGAGGCATTTTCACAGAAATGTAAATATTTGAGCTGAATACATTAATCAAATGCATTCATCATAGTAGGCATTTAAAATAAATTAAATTAAATTTAAAAACAAACACACGCTAACAGCAACAGTAGTTTTAACAGTGTTAAGTTGGCTCCTTAAGATTTATGAGTTTACCCGTTATTTATCGTTTAGATTCCTGGAGCGTATTAAAGTGCATTTTTAAGAGCCAAAGGTAAGATTCTGCCCGTGAAAATTGAGGAAAAACTAACTGCTGTTTTGGTTGAAAATTCTCCGTGTCCGGATTTCAAAGTACTATATCGCGAAGCTTTAAATGCCGGACGTGTTGAAAACGTGTGATAAAAATTATAGAATAAAGGGAACAAAAGCATCCGGAACTCGAAGCTTCCTCAACAATGCATCCGGCTTTCGAAGCAAGAATGTTCTGAGTTTTTATTAAATTTGAACACTTTGGCTTGAAAAACTGCATTTTTTTTGTGTACTATAAGCAACAAAACACATTTATTCAAGAGCAACGAAGATAATATTTTGAAATACGATTAATTCAATTGATAATAAGCCTCTCTACGTGCCATAAATTCTTTTGTTCTTTTACTGTGCGCCATGTGTTGGTGCTGTCTCGCTCTCTCTCACGGGCAACTTGAAAACAGGGCGTACATTGAAAGTCAAACGTTATATAGCGTGCATAGGCTCATATAAATTCGTCCAATCTTCGCGCGAACTTTTCGAGGATCTGGAAATATGAACTGTTCGCTCATGTATATTACACTGGGAAAGCGTACCAGTTATGGCCATAGTGGTTCCTCATTTGTGACATTTCGATTGCTTTCACTTTTTCAGTCATTTTGAATGCTTTAACATCAAGGTATATCTTAAATCTAACTATTACAACACACAAAAAAATAAAAAATAAAAGTGATCACGTATGGTGAAATAGGAAACCACTATGTCCATAACTGGTACACTACCTCAGTTCGAACAAACACGTCAGTTTCATGACTGATGGTCGTAGCAACCAGCAAGAGCAAGAGTTCTTTATTTGACGTTTTAGCGGTGATGTGTTGTTTGTGTGACCATGAACTAATCTACGATGACGTCACGCTGCAATTTCCAGCGGGAAGAAAACCTTTACTGCGGGCCGTGTTACAGAAAATGAACGTTTTCGTTTCACATTCATTCACTCAATGTTCAGTCGGTGAACATTCCTTCACTGGATATTGGGCCGGATGCAAGGGGTGGGTCACTCCTGATGCATTTGATATTTCTAGAAAATTGAATGCATTCAAATGCATTTAAATGCCCACCTCCAGCAAATTTGTAAATCATGGCTTGCTCATATGTTTGGTTGTTGTCTTTGTCAAAGAGTCAAACCAATCGTGTCACAATTTCGAGAAGAGCTGCTATCTCATCCAAAAATTATTCAACCCAAGGTTTTGTAGCACTTGAAGAATATCAGTATTTGAATATTGATTTTAAAAAAATGGACAACGATTTTCCTATTTTTTCCGTGGACAGTTGGAAGGCTACGAAAGTTTAGAGGGGAAGAGCGGCTCATAACAACATATCTACCGATTAAATGAGTTCACTTGGTCACAGAATGTTCGTCACCGCATATTCAAAAAGTAACACCATTTCGAGGCAGTGACAGTGGAAGTGATCCTCATCTTTACCTCTATTTTTCCTTTCCAGTTACTCTGAAGATCCAGTATTGTTAACTTTTTTCATTCTGTTGGTTGGCCATACACTTTTTCCAGTCAAGGATGTTTTCCGCTGACCGAAAGAATATTTGAGGCAAGTTCGACACAAAGGTCCGTACGGAGAGGTTTCAATGAGCCCTGAAGCAAAAGGAATAGTTGTGGACAATGTTCACAGGGCATGAAGAATTTAATCTACACATACACACATATACATTCCGTAGAAAAAATGTACAGTTCGACTAAAGAACCATGCAGAAGAAAACGAAAAAAAGAAATCTCAACTTGAGTGTCCGTCATATTCCCAACTCCTTGAATGAAGCAATTAAAATGAGCCATTTGGTCAAAGTTTAACAATTTGTTGTATTTTTCATTTCGATCAATCGGATTTCTACAAGTCGATACAGATTTGTACAATCAAATGAAGCTCCGGTCCACCTTCAGTAGGGCGGAGTCGCTTTACAGATTACGGGCTTCCCGAGAACGGATTTCCAACTACTCCTGCTTGCTAGTAATTCCATTTCTGTAAGGAATCAGGACAAGACTTAAGAGAAATGTATTCCTTCACACAATGTCTCGAACATCCTACTAAAATATTTGCTCGATCGCCTGAAACAAATAAAAATTAGCAAATGGATTGCATAGGAAAGAAACAAAAAACAATTTTGAACATTCACAACAAACAAATGTCTACGCGTTGCTATGGAACAATTCGTTGATAACATAATGTTGTAAATGCCAAAGCAATGCATGCAAATCGATGTACATTCGATGCACATTGAAAAAGTGATCCACCCCTTGGCCGGATGTCATTTTATGTAAACACGGCCCGCATTTAGAGCAAAAAACTATAAGGGTACATCCCTATGGGGTTGTACGAACTGGTGACGTAGGACCACGATGGTTAATGTAACTGAATTTGATGTCATTTTTGTTGCTCGTTTTGACTTCATACTGTTTTCAGTGCTCGAAACTTTCGTAAATATTAATGCATATAACGATTTGCAATTTGGTCAATCATTCGTCATGTTTATCTATGAAAATGTGAAATTTCACTTCAGGGTGTATGATCATTTTGAAATTATATTAATAACCTCCTCTGAAATATACAGTATCATTGGAAAGAACAGTAGTGATTCAGTAGTAGATCCAGTCATCGCTTTGTAGTTCTTATGGTTTGAGAGAAATATTATTCATTGCTTGGCAATGTAATAAATTCAGTCGGAAATATTACTCCGATAACTCTTTTACGCACATGTGGTGGCCCTAAAAAGAGCCAAAGGCTTTGTTAGTACGAATGCTGTCATAGATGAATCGCACTACAGGATGTTATCAGTTGATTGCCATGGTTAAACGATAAATCCTCAATACAATGCAATGAACAAGTTCTCTGCTTATATGACAAACCAGCTGAATGTTTCGTCGTGTGGATGGCACACATCAGCAACAGATATTGGACCACACGGCTGAAGTCGAAATCTTAAAATGTAGCTCAAGTTTGAAATCTTGAGCAATTTCACAAGCCGGACGCTTGATTTGCCTAATAATAGTGGTAATGGTGCCTAACAGGCTTGATTCTTGACTGCACCACAGATGATGAGTTTATCATGAGCCGAAATCTGGAAGCGCAGGTCAATTTTTAGCGATTTCACAAACCAAACACTGATCACAGCTCAGCAGGCTTGTGGCTGCGAGGTGCTCCTCGCTGAGCAGGTTCGAATGAGCTCAAAAGCGAAACTGGAATGGAACCGAATCCAGCGAAGAAAGCATCTTTTAAACCCTTAGATTAGCAGATGATGCTCCTCCCTTTCGTGCTCTTCTCTTTCTGTTCTGGAAATGGGTATGTGTCAATAATGTGTTGGGCTTAGAATCGCTAGAAAATCGAGGAAAATGCAAATGCGTGAGAAAATGGTTGAACATGAATTGTTGGAAGGTTTAACATTTACTCAATATTCACTACTTAACTATTGATAATCATTAGTTTTCTTCATCATGAAGGTAAATATCTGATCCATGGGTGACAAAATGATGAAAATTTTTCAATGAGAATTTCTTTTCAAAAGCATTCGAAATATGTCGCAATTTTGTAACATGTGATAATTTTCGTAATTGGAGCGTTTCCATAAAATATGGCAAATCAAAGTCACTGTTGGAAATACCACTCTATTTTACAATCATTGTGAAATGTTGAGCTCTCACCTCGACGGCACTGCAGCAGCGTCCGCGAATTCAATCTCAAATTGTTGTGTCATCAATTATTCATGACAAATTAAGTTTTGTACAAAGCTGTGAGATTGATTGAAGAATATAAGATGTATTAAGGTCGGAAACATTATACTTTCAACTCTTTTCCACAAATTGGATGGCCCTGACAAGGGCCGATGGCTTTCTTAGCCTCGATGCGGTCACAGATAAATAGCACTGCGGGATGTTATCAGTTGATTGCCATGATCAAACGGTGTTGATGGCGCACAACAGCAACGGGTAGTGGATCACCGGGCGTAAGTCGAAATCTGGAAACGTTGCTCATTCTTGAAATCTTGAGCGATTTCAAAAGTCCGACGCTCGATATGCAGCTCCTCGGATCAGCAACTCAGGCGGCTTCTGGTATTTTGTTCCTCACGGGCTTGCTTCTTTACTGCACTACCGACGCACGATCACGAGTCGAAATCTGGAAGCGCGGACCAAAAGCTCCGCCAGCGTTGAAAATTGCGGCGGTGATGACGATGGCTGGGGTGCTTCACTGAGCGGCGAACTGCTCCGCTCAAAAGCGAAAATGGAATAAAACCGAATCCGGCGAAGCAAGCATGTTTTAAACCCTTAGATTAGCAGATGACGCTCCTCCCTTTCGTGCTCTTCTCTTTCTAGTCGACCAATCTGGGAAATGGGTATGTGCCATTAATGAGTTGGGCTTAGAATTGCTTGAAAATTGCGGAAAATGATAATGCGTGAGAAATGGATCGAACATGAATAGTTGGAAAGGTTGACAATAACTGAATATTCTAGAGTTAGCTATTAATAATCAATAGTTTTCTGGTTGCAATCCTCCTCGCCCGATGAGATTTGCGGTGCGGATGACGATGTGCGCTTCAACAAGCGGCTTTGGTCGATTTTCTTCAGCCATCTCGTACAAACAGCTTGCCTCTGGTAGCGAGGAGCTGAGCAGGTTTGCAGGAGCTCTTACCAGCTCGAAAGCGAAAACAGAATGAAACCGAATTCAACGAAGAAGGGATGCTTTATACCCTTAGAATAGCAGGTTATGCTCCTCCTTTCAAATTCTTCGTTTTCTTATCTGGGAAATAGGCTATATGAAACTGATGTCTGGGTAAGGGATGTACAAGATGAACATTGTGCTGTTATTGCATCCCGACGGCACTGCAGCAGCGTCCTCGGAAATATCCTCAAATTGCCGTATTGTCAATTATTCGTAATAAATCAATTATTGTATGATGCTATGAGATGAATTAAGAGATTATAGCAAGTATGTGGTAAACACATTAGGGAATATTACACAAACAAATCTTTAATTCCTTTTCAAAAGCATTCTAAACATGTCGCAATTTTGTTACATGTGATCATTTTCATAATCGAAGTGTTCTCATAAAATATTGCAAATCAAAGACACTGTCGGAAATTCCACTCCAGTTTACAATCGTTGTGATATGTTGAGCACTCACCTCGACGGCACTGCAGCAGCGTCCACGAATAGTCAATTATTCATAACAAATTAAATTTTGTATGAAGCTGCGAGATTGATTGAGAAATATAAGATGTAATAAGGTCGGAAATATTATTCCTTCAACTCTTTACCACAAATTTGATGGTCCTGACAAGGTCCGATGGCAGATAAATAGCACTGCGGGAAGTTATCACTTGATTGCCATGATCAAACGGGAAATCCTCACCGCAAACAGCAACAGCAACGGGTATTGAAGCCTCGGGCACAAGTTGAAATCTGGAAACGATGCTCACTCTTGGAATC